>NC_051276.1:20259139-20594973 GCF_015220745.1 Sebastes umbrosus | reverse complement strand
TTCTTCGCCTCTGCAGAGCAGCAGCACAGTTCAACTTCCGATTTTTGAAGCCTGTTTCGATCTTTACACAAACACAGCTACTCAAATCAGAGTTCCCACTTGGCCTACCTGTCCTGCTGACCCCCTTATTAGCCACACATGCAGACAGACTGGACTCTGGCCCCCACCCGGACCCCCTGCTGCTGCAAAGTCCCAGACAGGGTGTCCTGGCCTGGCTCTACCCCAGTGAGCCACAACCTGGTCTCAGCCCTGCACACCAGATTGACTCCGTCTGTGTTAGCACCCGGGTGGCTAATGCAAATACAGTCCATCTGCTAATTCTAATCCATCCACGCTCGATTGATGTACAGGCACAGACGCACACGCATTTGCGTATATGTGTGGCATAAACACAGTTCTGAGGGATGAGATCCCGTCCTATCTGATGGAGCACAATACTGTAAACGTGATTAATTGATACCATCACTGTTGTTATAAAGCCTTTGTGCGTCCTATCACCTGATGATCAATGATGATAAAATAAATGGCAGGCTGCTGCTGCAGCATCTCTAAACATATTCTTGTCCCTCCGGGGAGCAACATCCTCTGAGATAACGGCATCCACAGGAATTAAACTGCATCACAGAGCAGACACACACACACACACACACACACACACACACACACACACACACACACACATACACAGGTAGACAAACGTGTGACAGACATGCACGCGCTCAGCCACCACAGTAAGGCATACGCTTCTGAGCAAACACGCGACAACATCCACACATGCACGCACACACAGCCTGAGGAAAAACATGAAAAGAGATAGAGTTGAAGTGTAAACATGGAGAGGGAGGATCATGAGAACTCTGCAGTTCGGGGATGCTAGGAGATTAGCTGCGCTTAAACAGAGCAGATACATGTACTAATAAATATGCTGCAGAGTTGTTAGGCTAATCGCACACATCCTGGGGATTAGCCCATATACTTGTGTTAGAGGAAACCCAAGCAAGCCAACGCAGTAGGCACATTAGTGAGGAGAAAACAGAGTCACAGACGGAGGATGCACTGTCACCACAGAAAGAAAAGAAAGAAAGAAAAGCATCATCTCTGCAGGAAACCAGGAGGGAATGAGCCCCAATGGAGTGCGGCCTGCGTGTGTACTGTATGGGTGCACATGTGCATTTGAATGTGTAAGTGTGCACTGTATGTTCACATCTTTTTGTGTTGATGCTTAAGAGTATGCAAAATAGCTTACACTGCATGAGTGCAAATGTGAGAGAGAGTGTAGTCGGTGTGTGCCGAGCCCCTGACTTTGCACATCTCACGCATGCTGGATGAGTTCTTTCCCCATAATCTCATTTACACCCCCTTCACACACCATAATTCAATTCTCTCTTCTAGACAATGACCATGTCATCTTAATCTGGCAGGTAGATTATACAGCATCCCACACAAGACTGCTAATGCCGAGGAAACGGCTCTGGCTATTGTAAGCTCCTTCAAGGTTGGATGGGCTGCTATAGATTGCTTTAGAGGATTGCTTCTGCCACTCATGTTTTCCACCACTGGTTTCTCGCTTTTAATCTGAAGAAGTCTTTTCCTTCTTTTTCGCCACTCGGGAATCCTGCTCATGTTTCCTGTGGGTTTGATTGGTTAAACTTCAACAACCCCAATGACATGCCGCTCTGAATACTTTACTCTGCTCATCTGTTTCCTTACATGGCGATGTAGCTTCTGAATATTCATTAGCTCCCTTCAACAAGAGCCACCAATGTGCGGGCCTCTCATCACAGGAAGATGTCTTGTTCTAACGCCACAACATTACACACAGTCCCACTGACCAAACGGCAGACCTGGTGTAAAACGCTTGCAGGTGTTACGGCGGGGGAGCTGTGGTGAGCTGCTGGAGATATGGAGCTGGCAGAGCTCGTATCTAGATTACGAGCTACAGCTCCCACGAGAGGCAAGTGGGTAATTGAGCCAAAACAAAACCAGCTAATAATCTGAATTTCTACAAATCCCGCTTGATAGTGAATCCGATATAATTAGAAATTTTAATTACTGTCAGTAATCAGCTAGAACATTGAGATGAAATGGAGTGGCAGGTGTGAGCGCACTGGTTGTCTGGCTGTGAGGACCTGATGCCGCCCGCATCAAGTCTCCCCAGCGTGCTCAATCGGATTATAGCTAAACCATCCAGCCATAACGGGGCCTATAAGGCCCCCTTCATACCTTAACCACTTATCCTGCCTTGATCCACCCAGCAAGGCTCCCTAAACACTGGGCACAACAGCCCTGTTTGCCTTGGGGTGTGTGTGCGTGTGCGTGCGTGCGCGCGCGTGTGTGTGTGTGTACAGTTTTAAGTGCTATCGCAGAAAGATAAAGCCAACTTAGTGGTGCATCAGACATTAAATTAGAGGAAGAAAAAGATTATCATTTTATGTGTAAACCAATCAGTCATGTGGACACATTAGCATATTAACAAGCAGCACTTGAGTGAAGCTGCTTCTGCCATCCAGTCCTGCTTCTGACCACAGACTAAATGCTGGAGCCGGAGCCTCAGAATCACAGAAACACTAATGAACTGTGATGTAGGAGAGAGAGAGAGAGAGAGAGAGAGAGAGAGAAAGAGAGAGAGAGAGAGAGAGAGAGAGAGAGAGAGAGAGAGAGAGAGAGAGGCATGACAGGATTACAATAGCCTATACGTGCTTTAATCCCTCCCACCCCTCCTTACATCATGGGTCAGACTCTCCTGACGCAGTCCAGCTAATGAAAAGCAGAGACCCAACAGCATTCCTAAGCAGAATGGTACGACAAACAAACAGATACCAACGCAAACAATGAACCACACAATGAAAATAGCATTACAGTCCGACCACAAACCTCTGGAATATTGTAGAAGAATAGACATGGGGTGCAGACAGTCATGAAATTTGCTTATTTTGTGTGAGACCACAGCGAGTCACTTTAAATCATTAGTTTAGCCCCCACAGAGTTCTAAAGCTTTTTTTTCTATCAACACACTAAAGCCACATCTGCTCTCTGGGCGTCAGAGAGTTTGACTGGTTTGACTGTTAGCCAACCAATAGCTCCACGAACTGGAGTCATCTTGTTGAGCTATCATTTAAAGGTGTGGCCGGCAATTACGAGCGGAAGCCAACCACCGGCAGAGCAGAAGCAGAGACTGCTGGAGCGTGTGCCAAACTGTGATCCAAGCATCTACGTACATCATGTGGCATTACTGAGCTCAGGCGGCGATCACATCAGTGGAGTCTGCTTTCATCCTCTGAGCGTTTGTCTCCTCAGAAGTAGATTTGACTGTGGAACAGAAGGTTCCTCCTGCCTCCGGGTTGTTCCTGTGAAGGTCCTCTCCTCCTCTGATCAATCCCCCGTGTCTCTTTGTGGGTCGTCCAACAGGCCCGGCCCAAGCAGACAGGCTAAGTCAGACATGCTTTTCGCTTACTTTCGTCTTGCTCTGTTGACCGGAGGGAATGCTCCCCAGCTGGACTAAGTTTGCCTCCCTTCTCTTTATCTTCGCCGTAGCAGACTGCAGTTGTTTTGGGTGACACACTATTGGATTGTCTCCGCCATGTGGATGTGAATATGGATGTGCGCGCTGAGGAAAAAGCGCCAGGATGTTCACTACTATCGTAACCTCAGAGGAATGCATCGTCTCTCTCGGCAGAATATGTCTCTGTGTGTCTCCATTGTGAGCTTCGCAGAACAATGCAGCCAGTGTGAGCCAGCGCTGTAAAGTGGTCTGTGGCGCGACCAGGTGTCTCCTGAGTTGATCCCAGGGGTCCCATGTCAAGATATGCTTCTGATATCCTAACACCTCTCACTGCTTCCAAGGAGGATATGGAGAGCAGGGGAGCAGATCGGGCAACTTGAGAGGCCCCTGAAGATCAGGTCCCACCACAGACGTATGCTAAACACACAGGAGGTCATATGTACAATTTTTCCAACACTGATTTTCAGATACTGTGATCTATTCAATACATTTATATCAATATCCTTGTGAAGTTAATTACTGTTATGATTACAAGACTGCGCTGCCATTTCATATCAAAGCCCAGTGTATATATTATTGTTGCCAATGCTGGAAAGCCAAACACTACAGTAATCTCCACAGAAGAAATGAAGGCACTTGATCTACCAAGCAGCCAAAGAACTAAATTCCACATTAATATATTTATATACCAAACAGTTTCTGTCAGCATCCACTATAAAGAATTATCAGCAACCCAAAAAAAATACTGCCGCTTCGCCCCGTCTTTTCCACTTTGAGCGTGGACAAAGACGTCAGGTAAATGGATCATGCCATTTGGTGCGTGAGCGGCTCTTTGATTTTTTAGATATTAATCCGAGTCTGTCTTTGTACTTGTGCCTCGCCGGGTTTTCCAGATGGAAACTGAAATAAACTCAATCTCTTTCCTTTGGAGAACTTTTACCGTAGTCGAAAACACTATTTTTTAGCTAATGTATACTCCATTTCACAGTGTTCTGAAATTGGCAGCGTTCGCAGACTCCGTCAAGTTAAACTAAGAAATACACGTCTCACAGTCGTCTGCAGACATCTAAATTAGGTCTGTGTGCCAGTCCAAGTTTTATCCTCGTCTAGTGTCCGCTATATTCAAAAAGGACAAAGCAGAGGTTCTCATACAGAGGCAGGGGCGAGCTGCGTAGAGAGGAAACAGGGCTGTGTTTGGAAGGACATGGCTAAATATAACCTCCCCCCCTCTCACCTCCCACTCTGGGTCTGCCACCAGTTTTACTCGCCGAGGTCCCAGTTGTACCCTGGTCATAACCAAATAGACAGCTGGCAGTCAGTTATGTTCCCACACTTCACACAGCGAACAGGCTCCCTCAGCACCTAGCAATGTCAAATGCACCATTCAGACACCCCTAAATATTTAATCAGGACAAGTAGAAGGCAATCTTCTACATCCACTAGCATTAAACATTTAATACCCGCCTGACATGATATCTAGTCAGCCGAGACTTAGTCAAGACACGAGTGTGTGATGGAGAGCTACAGACACTTCTTACACTTCCTAGTTAAATCACACAAAGACAAATCCCACGGGAAAAATAAATAAATACAGAACACAAGTGTAGGTCAAATTCAAAGATCTGACAAACACACCCACACAAACAAACACACTGGCAAAGGTAAATTTCTTCCCAAACATATATCATCTGTGAGAGGCGAAGCAGGGAAGAGGCTTTTTGAATCCCATCAGTCATGGCTTTAGACTAAGGTTAAAAGCGGGACACGGCAGCCACCAACCAAGGACAGAGAGGGAGGGCTGAGGGCAACATGCTGTATACCGTAAAGATATAACATCACAGATCTACACAAGGGCAGAGTTTGTTATGACACTGTTGCGTTACAGTTGTTGATGCAACGAACCACAAGGAAGTCAGTCCTCCCAGTTAAGCTCCACCGATTTTACACATCAAAGTCTGTTGACAGGTCTTGGGGAGTACAACTGCATATGTGAGAAAAAGTTGTATAAAGCTTTTTGTGGCTCCATAAGGAGCCGCTTGAAATGTTATAAATTGCCTCAAGTGATGTCACTTGAGTCTGAATTAGCTCAAGGCTGAATTAGCCACTACTAGCACAATAATCTATACGAACATATTCTACATTCATATGCAGAATCTGAAGGCAACGGGACAAGATTTTGGTATCGGTAGCGCTCTGGTTTCCGTCTGTAGTCCGAGTAGTATTGACCAATCACGTTCAAGCAGACTTTAGTTGAATGCATGTAAACAGTCCATGTGGAGAGCAAACGAGGCTGAACGCATTGGCTGAAATTAAATCTCAGCCCTCACTTGCTTTTTATTGGTTTATAAGTAGCTTGTAAACTGGCTACTTGACTACAATCCGGTCAAACACATCATCTCTTAACTCAAGTCTCGCGTCTCAAGTTGCTAATCAGACTGTAAACAATGAGTAGCGCACTGAAAACAAAGTCTTGGCCCGGATATCTGCTGGCTACACCAGGACCCCAGAAATACAACCCCTTATCCCCAGAGGCTTATCTGTCGTCAGACCGATAGCCGATGGGTTCCGAGACTGTTAGCACAACACATCAGAATCGGCGACCGAACTGTCCTGTCGGTGATTGAATTGCCTTGTGGGTGATGTAGGCACAAGGTTTTGAAAAGGAAGAGGATGTGTGGAATAAGAAAAGACAATATCTCTGGTTCTGCTGCATTGATTTTGAACCTTTTTTTTTTTCAAAAACAGTCCATGATGAGTCCAGCAAAAAGAGTGCAATGCTCCATCGGTGGACTCTTTTAATGAATGCTGATACCAAATAGTTAAATCTATGTCTCTATTTTAAAGTAAATGACAGACAGCATTTAACTGAATGTTAGAAACATAGATTTATGAGTAGAGGTCGAGAGAGAATTTGAGTCGACAGAGGAGAAGGTACATGAGACTAGAAATTGTCGTTCTGCAATGAATCGACTGCCAGAAACTTGCTAAATATATTGCACGCATCAAGTCACAGCCTCTAATTTTGCTTGTGAACATGAGAGCGAGTTTGTTTGCTGCTCTACAAATGTCGTCAGTGTCTGGAGGAAGATGGTGTGTGTGGTCCAAGTCGATAGTATCAAGTGGTGTTGGATACAGTATATACTATACATACACACACACACACACACACACAGATACAGATGCAGATACTGGAGGTGACCCAGCGCAGTGACAGGGTGGGACGTGACTTGATTAAGAATGGCGAGGTAAGAGTGATAAAGTACCATCTAAATCCACCCACATCCTGTGACCCTGCAATAAGTCAAACACCAACGACAGCCACATACACCATAAATAACGCTGTCTGATGTCAGGCTGGAGCAGCCCTCCCTCTGCTCAAGTTTAGATTCATTGTTTGACTAAATGTGAGACTAAAAGTGGTAAACTTTGCTTTCGGGAAAACAAACACAAAGCAGACAAACCCCACATAACAACTAATAAGATGCTAAAGGCGGCTAAATCCAACTTTCTGTTCTCTGTTTTCATGCTCTCCTGGGCAACATGCACAGAGGCAAACACAAATAGCACACACACTGAATTGTAGCTCGCGATAATTCGTGCAATCACACACCGACGCATGAACGCATCATGTGGGGTTAATAGAGCAGGTGTCCACTGCGGAGCTCTCTCTGCACCCTTGGCTCCCGAGCCAACATTCTGGGCTAATTTGAATAAAAAAATCTGCAAACATTTGCTGGACCATTCAGGCTAATGTTCAATCTGCTGCTCTTTGACACAGTGCCACCGCGCATCTCATTTCCATTCCTGAAGCCAGCACTGCAGTGTCATGCCGTGGGACTAGAGAGAGGGGAAAGAAGTCAAATTCAGGCGAAGAGGGAAAGGAAAGAGGAAAAGAATGACGTGTTTTTATTTGTGCGAGAAGAAAAACGCTTGAGTATTCAGGTTAAAAAATAATATGGCTCGCGTACGCAAATGTGTCAGCAGAACATCATCAAGGTCAAGGTAGGAAATAGAATTCTGTTGCTCTTTTTACACAAACCGGCACAGGTGCAGGAAAGTGCAGCACAGATATTTGACAGGGAAATAATGGTGTGAAAAATATATGAAATTGTAATCGAGTCTTGCGATGTGGGTAAACATTCACCACAGGTACTGGCATTCTCAAGATGATCTAGGAGAAACACACATCTATATATATGTATTTATATATATATAGCAAATAAATGAAAACTGACAACAGCAGGATAGTCTCTTTTGGAAAAATAATAAATGAGGAAAGAAGGATGCTCCCATGATGATATACCGCTGGCTTTTATGCATAGCAGAGAGTTTCCACTCAATTTCCTCCTCTTATTTTGGCACCATCCCGAAGATAATATCTCTCTCCGTCTCTTTCTCTGTTCCAAAGGCGTGATGAGGGTTGCATAAAATTAGCTGCTTGACAAGGGGAACGTGTCCAGAGGCAACATGGAGGACCTTGTTTCCAAAGAGTCTCGACACACTCTGCTCAACCCCCCATGTCCCCGAGTAACAACACACAAGATCAGATAGAGAAGGGAGAGCGGGCCTGTTTAAAATAGCACCCCACAGACACTCTTCTGAAGATTTGAACTACCAGCAAAAAAAAAATACAGAGCGGAAAATCAGGAAGTCAGCGTTGACATTTTCTACACGTTTGGCTTTTACCACCCAAAATGAATAACGGGATTAAGTATATATGTATCGCGAATGGATGTTGTTATGTTGTTTATCGCAGTCCAAAAGGAACAGAAGAAAAAAAAACATGGGCTGTCATCTCGTACCCGTCATGCACTGCAAATAGACAGGTCGGAGTCTTAAATGCTTCATCTACTCTCTGGTATCCCAGTCCAATTACAACTCGTCCCACCAAGCCCTTCCTTTCCACACTCTCACGGGCTGTCAGATTCTGATATGGAAGGGCGTCGCAATACTGAAGGTCGGTCAGTCTGCGCACTTAAACTCATTTCCCCAACACTCTGCTCTCTGCTTCTCCCAGAAGAGCCTTTTGATTGGTGTCCATTTGAAAAGCGGGCTTTGGGTTTGACGGGAGGGGCACGGAGGGTAGGGGAGATCAGAGCAGCGTTCGCCGTGCAGCCCGAGAAAGGAGCTTTTTGGAGCACGACTCCTGACTGCAGTCAGTTATAATGGTTTTCAATTAACCAAGGGAAAAGACTAATCTGGGTTAGCACAGGAGAAGCAGTCATGCAATATTCATGTACACAAACTAATGAAAGCCCAGATTAGCCTACATATTTACACGGGGTCGGTGGCTGTGTCGTCCACACATTAAAAGGAGTCTGCTGCCAAGCGGAAAGTAAAAGACGAGAAAAAAAAGGGGACGATGGTACGTTGGGAAATGGAATAAGGCAGAGAAGAGATAATGAAGAGTAGAGAGGAGATCAAGAGAGAGTGGAATCAAGGAGAAAAAAATGAGAGGTCAACGGGACACCGGGAAGACCTTGAACGAAAAGGAAATGGGATCATGAGATAAAGAGGTGAAGAAAAGCAAAAGGAGGTGCTACTCCTCAAAAGAGATTAAGGATCATCTGCATTTTGCCTTTTTCATCCGCCTTCGCCGTAATCATTCCTCTCCAAAGGCAGACACCAGCCCCCCACTCCAAAATGACACCAATCTGAATGAGTGATCTTGACAAATTGGGCTGCTTGGGAAAAGAGGGTGCTTTTTTGGTTGCAGACAGTGGGGAGTCGACGGCAGGACAAAGATATAACTGTAATTGGCTGCTACACTCCCCCTTCCTTCCCCTAATCTCCAACCACGGAAAGTGGCGACTGGGGGGAAAATGGGACAGCGAGCACGAACAGATTGCCACAGCAGCAAAAAGTGCTCTGCAGCAACCACGAATTTCAATAATGTCTCAAATGTTATGTACACGCATCAGAACAATATGGGAAATTCATCCCTAATCCTTAGTAGGTCACAAAAGACTTAAAAGACTTCAAAGCTGGATTAATGTGTGACTGGACATACCAATTCCACACTGGGTAACTTCTTACCAAGCATTAACATTGTATGTCAAACAAGAAGCTAATCGTGGGTTTAGTTTGAAAATATCCTTTGACCTTTTGTAGAGGTCTCAGAATTAATTTTATGCTCCACAGATATCTAATTTTATGCTTTTATGGACTTACACATTTGCAGAATAATGGAAATGTCCTGATATTCTTCTTGCCTGGTGTGCTGTAAAATGTCCTGTGTTAACTGCCTGCTTCTGTTTCATTTCATGACCAGCATTTAAGACGCTTGTGTACATACGCTGATGAGCTTACGCAGCAACAGAAAGGACACAATTTCTGGCTGATTTGAGAAAAAAATTCTCTTGTTTCATGGACCCGGGGAGACTAATGAATTCACAGTTCTACCAATGTGCTGGGCTAGCAGCTTCTCCCCCCACGTCCCCTACCACACTCGTTTCTACCTGCTTCAACTTTCGGAAATGAAATGTGAGAAATGGGCCAATTTACAGCTAAAGGCTGTTTCTTCCTAAGAGGCACCGACATAAAGATGGAGTACAGAGGATATGCAGAGGTAGATGGGGAAGAGATGAGGGGTTTGAATTTAGACAGAGAGCGAGAAAAAAAAGGAAGAAAAAGATGTGAGACAGGAAAGCAAGACGTTGGCGCTAATATGAGTGTCATCTCTGAGGGGAGACAGAAGTGCTTGAATTGCATTTTTTGGCCTTTAACTTCTCTTATACAAAGAGACTGGAGATGAAGAGCGGCTCTTGATCTTTTCCAATCAGCTACCATGACAAGAGCTGCTCAGATATTCAACAAGCAGAAACAAAAGAGGGTGTCAGCATGAAGAAGTTCGCTACACTCGGAGAAGTTTGAGAGATATGAAGAAGTTGGAAGAAGCAGGCAAGAACAAAGGCGGTGGAAGGGAGGACGACAGAAACGAATATGAGAGGTCCTCCCGCCATCTGTTCCTAATTATGTCTGGGGTCCACACTGCAGCTGAAATACTCTGTAGCCCACCATTTCCTAGGATAGTTAGTGTCGTAGCGCTGTTACGATATCTAATCACACAGAAAAAGCATGATGCAATTAATGTTCAACTATACGTGTGTGAATTGTTGACAGCAACATAACATGTGGAGGTGTTAGCTGTCTGAAGACACGTGTAGAAACCAGGTCATTGTTTTTCTGTAACACTTAACTGCCTTTTTATTCTAAATTAATTAAAATGGTGAGACACCGACAGGATCTTTGACAGACGTGGTGTCAGTTTCACGGCGCTCGGTGGAATAAACTGAGCACTGATGGAGACAAAGCTTCCCTGATTGCTCTGACATCACATTTGTTAACTCCTCAGCACAGCTTTGAGAGGATGAGACCAGGAGGTGAAGGAGGAGGTGGGAGGCTGGGAGGAGTATCATTTCTCGCCTCTACCCCCCCGCCCCTCTCCTCCCTTCCTCATGGGACCAGTTACATTTTCATTTGATAGGAACTGGAAAACCACCATCTGTAATTAGATTACAAATAGATAGACGGAATGAGAACAAAATCTTAGGTAATTAACTGAAACCATATTCTAATCAGGTTCCATAATTCCCCCTCCTCTTAACAACCTCCGATCTGAATCCTCTCACATATCCCCCGGGACTCGCCATCACACACGCCAAGAAGAGACCGGCACTCAAACAAGATCATTTGACGCTAATTTCCCAAACAGGAAAGCACTTAAAGACGCGCTCTGATTGAGACAACTGAGCACGTGCATCAATAGCTGATGAAAAAAAACTGAAGTAACAGAATGCACTCTGGATGAAAAACATCTTTGTGTCTCGTGTTGTTTTGTGTACGTCTCCCGAGATGAGCGGTTCCCGTGCGAGGCCGACAGTTTCCGTCATATCAGGAAACGAGGACAGGGAATTAAATGAGTCTCCCTTTATGGGAATGGGGACAAGTGGCTGTGATAGCAGTCAAAGAGGTGTCTCAGAAGGAGTGTCGCCCGCCACATTCGCATCTCCATTATCTGTCAACCTGCCAGTCCATCTGTCTGTGTGCCATACAGTGCTCAGAAGACTGACAAACTCCACTGACAAAAGAAACACGTGTCACATGTACTCTGCAATGAGGGGAAAGCGGCACGCTGATCAGCAATTTTGCCATTGTTCGACATTTTTCATCAGTTTCTAATTATTACTCCTGTAGTAGAAATAAAGAATTCCAAAGTATTTGATCAAAGCCGTCTCCCCGACAGTCATCAGACTGACAGCTCAATCACGCAGCCATTACATTCATTCACTTTGATTAGAAATCCATTTCAAATGTCAAGTCAAGTTTTATTTTCCAGAACAAAAGCAAAGCATGAACAAAAACAAAAGAGGACAGACACCGCTGAAGCAAGAAGAGCAAGAAACTACTATTAATCCATATTTATAACTGAGCCTATTCCCTACTGCTTCTGACAATATGCTTTCTTGATGAACAACGTTATTGTATATCGTATTAGGGCTGGATGATAAAATGATCTCCAAAATTTCCATGATAAAATCTTCCCAGATAATGATGATCAATTTATGAGATTTATTTTCAATAGTTACTTTTACCGGTTGCCGCCTCATCAGAGCTGTGCGACGTGGGTCGCTGGCTTGGTGGGTGCACGCTAAATAGTCTTTGTATCCGGCTGATGGACCTGACGCTGGGGTGCGATCGCAGTGGGGGGGTGCTGGAGTTCCCGTCCGGTGCCCCCAGTCCTGGCCCGCCATATGGAACCTTGACCCAAGTGTGGTGCACCTCCGGTAGGGCTGGGCTATCGTATTATTTTTGTGCCCAGATCTAGAAAATTATGTTTTGCTCGCAGCCAATCACCGCGAGTGTTTTTCGATTTATTGCAACATGTGATTGGATCACTATCGCAGCAGCTGCAACCCGTACAGCCAGAAATGCCTGCCTGCACACGGCTCTTACAGCGCTAACAAAGGCAACAAGTGCTGACAGATCTAACACTTAACGTGGGGGGGGAACTGGAGGGTGGCCGTTACGGTTCCGCAACAACGCGGCCCCGCAACCCATTGGTCGGGGGACGGCGTTATCAGCGGTAACCGCTGTTTGAGCGCTGTGCAGTGCTGCAGCAATTAGCTAGCCAGTGGGACACTCACACAGCTTCCATTCACATGATGGGTATCGAATAACATACTCTATTGGTATCTGTATCAGTTTAAGGGTACTAGTATTGGTACTGACATCATAACTTTTTAAACGATACCCAGCCATAGCCTTCGGGTACTCTACTCTCCTCTCTCTTTCAAAGGGAGGCGGAGGGTTCAATGTCTCCTCGTCATTTGAAACAAGGCATTTGATGTGATGGGAATCACTGCAGTTGTTTACATATTCATTATTTTATTTATTCAGTTTGTCATCTTCTGGTTTCTTTAGGGTTCTGTCCTAAGGAGAATAGACTTACTGTAAAACTGTAAGTTGAGCTTTATTGTAATTATTATTAAATATACATCGATCAATATAAAAAAACATATTGTGATAACATTTTTGGCCATATCGCCCAGCCCTATCGTACCAATAACAATGCATCTGAGCCAGGATTTCTATTGATTAAGGCCTTGAACCATGTAATTTCATCTACTGCAGAATCACAGCAACAGGCACAAACCAACTTATTAAATTCGATTTTTAACATCGTGCCAAAAAGACACACTTCAAAACACCAACTGGCACAGAAACACCCAGCATTGTCAACAGATTTGCAGCGAACAGGATTTTACCAGATCAGAATTGTTCCTTTGGGGGCCGAGAGTACGTTGGCACATGGAGGACTGCTTTAATTTCTAAACACCTGCTCTCTCTCTACTTAGACCACAATATACAACCGGCACAGAGCTTTTCCTCCTCTCCAACAAACAATCCTGGTCTGCCATTTCACTGTGAGTGGCACCACAGCCAACCCGTCCCCCCTGAGTGTACCCATGCATGTGTGTGCGCGCGTCAGAAGAGCCACCATCGCAGCAGCCTGCACCTGCTCTGCCTGAGGCCCTACTCTGTTAGCTGGGAGCAGCAGCACAATGCAGAGATGGAGGAGTGAGGGGATGGAGTGTTAGAAAGCTGGGGGAAACGGATCTGCTGGCGTGAATGTCAACAGCCCATGGTGCATTTGAGGGGCCTAATATGAATTCATATGAGTTTCAAGCTGTTGAGCTTGTGTGCACGGCAACGCTATAAATAATACAACGTCCCAGTTGCATTGGAAGAAAATAAAAACCCCAGTGCTTCCAGGTAAGAAGTTTGTATGCAAGTTGAGCTGTGCAGCCTTTTCGGGGACTTGCTGAAGGCAGGCAGCTTAGCCTGTTTGAGGGCTTCTGCTGCCGGTCAGAGCCTGATGGACACATGCAGTCGTGTTCACTGACAGTCTCAGGCATGGATAATTTCACATGTCCAAATGCCAGCCAGCATGGCTATGTTACAACAATGTCCCCAGGGCACTGTTGTAAAACTGTGCACTGCCCAGCAGCAACAAACGAGAAGCATTCAGTGTCTGTACAGTATAATATATCCATTCATTATACCATAAGGCTCGGCAGCTTGAGTCAGCACCTGAGCTGTGCCTTAGCTTCATCCGGACCTAATGGGGCAGCTGAACTGTACTATTCTGTCAGAGACAATATTGCAGCATTTTTGCCTGGCAACTACATCAGTTGCAGCTTTTCTCTGCAACTGAAAAAGACAACATTGTTCACAGGAGGACGCAGAGGAGGGGGCTAACGCTTACTCCCAAATGTAAATTGGGAGGGTAATTTCACACCTGAAGCGTTACACCAACTGTTGTGTGCCAACTTACGGTCTTTTGTTCCAATGAGTGATTATGTATCTTTTTTTTTTTACAGCCCTCATTCAAGCAGCTGGACCGAGTGCATATACCCGTTTTTATAGCAGAAGACAGAGTAGCATTCACAGCACTAAACATGTTTCTGTTCAGCTTGATTTCATCATGCAGAACACCCAGACAGGTGGCGAAGGCGGCAAACACATTTTACATGGCTATAAAGGCAGGCATTACTTAAAATAATGTAACGTCACACCAGAGACATTGTGCAGTGTCTGGCCGGCCCCTGTAGCGGTGTTCAGCCTTGTACAGTATATTTAAACAGCTAAGAAGCCGCTGATGCTTGAGATTTCACAGTGGTAACTGGAGCACTCTCCAGACTGCTGAACAATGCATGCTCTAATGTGGCCTCTGACCCCAGTCACAGGAATATAGATCAAGAGCTATAGGGCTGGAGGAGGGGAATAACGGGCTGCCGGAGAGAAGGAAAGGGTACAGTATTTCAGCATCTCTGATGGATGATAATATTGTGCAGCTTCCATAAATCATGTCCTATCTGACACAAGCATATCGCTCACTTGTCAAGACAACCATTTTCTGAGAGACTTCGAGACAAACATTTTAAAATGCACAAATACACACAGCACATGTTGACACGTTATATTCACGGACACACAAATAAATCTTTTTGTTTTTCCTACACAGCTCATTTAAAGGAAGGTGGCAATGCAATTTGCTGGAACCCGGAGGGTGGGGTATGCATTAAGGTTCAAGTCACATCCACAAATGTAGGGCTGCAGAGAAACAAACAACCAAAACACTTTCAGGTTTAAGACGCAGACAACCGAGAGAACGTGAACAACAGAAGGTACCATTGTTGGGGTGGACATGGAGGGGGCAGAGAGGAGCCACAGTGAGGGGGGGAGGAGGCGTTGTACTGTCAGTAGCTACGGCTCTATTAGACTGCAACAGAACCCCTACTTAAATATATAAAATCTATGAGGCATGAGATCATTTGAGATAGGGAAGCATGGGGGTTTGTTCTGTAGTCCTCATTACGGAATCTATCTCAGCGTGCCTGTCAGTCACCACCTGTCGGTCTGCCTTGTTAAGGGTGCTGGAATCATGAATCTCCCTTAGGAGACAAGCTCACGGAGTGTATGGAGGCGCTCCTGGCCCACATATCTTAGCGACTATAAACATATGCCTGACATAAGTATCCCAGTATAAGCCTCGTATAAATAAATCCAAACTTACGAGAGGGAACGGCAGCTACACCAAGCCCTGAGAGACAGAGAGGGAAAAGGGCTCAGTGGGTCGTGCTCGGCACCATTTCTCCTTCCTTCCTGCAGGATTTTACAGCCGGCAGTAAAAAAGCCTCTCTCTTAGCTACCCTCACCACATTCAGCATGGCAGGAAAAGTAAGGAGAGGCAGGGCCAGATAGACCAGAGTGACGGCGAGGGGAACTAAAACAATCTGCTCTCGTTTTGGTTGTTTCTGTGACCCCTGGAGAAACACTCTGCTGAGGCCGTTTGTGTGTGTGTGTGTGTGTGCTATACTGTTTGACTGCAAAAACATTACACAGCACCTAGTCCTTTTCTGAAGGGGGAAGAGAGGCTCAGGCTAATCTTGTTTGACTCTCTCTCACACTATGCGCCATTTATTCAAGTGGGCAGTGGTCGTGAAGATCCAGGGGTTAATTGACTCGTGTTTTTTCACGGTCAATAATCATCAATAATCTACTCAAGAACTAGATACTGACCACTCAGGTGCCACACCCGACCGTCAATCCAAGGAATGGCATGTCTACATGAAGCCTACAGCTAAGCCACGGACACACTCCTGGAAAATTGAGCCTTCAAAGGAGGGCTTATGAATCCCATCTCTGACAAAAGAAGAGATGGAATTAGTGGGATTTAGGGGCTTCAGCATGAGGCAGGGTGGTATTAGTGGTGCTCTTCACACGTCTCCATCCAGGCTGGATCACAGGCCCTCTTTGGAACACACTAGCAGCAAATGTCTGTCACAACACACAGCACTGCGTTGGATGGAGACAGCTGCGGGGCCTGAAGCCTGAGCTGATACTATGCCCGGCCCACTGGAACCAGTCCAGTGTGGAGTTATAAAGGAATGTAGGGGACTGCGGTTTTGGCAGCTGTGCTCTGATAAATGTTGTGAAACAGAGAAAAGTATGCATGTTTTTCAGGCCTTATGCTGAAGGGATGTGTCTAGAGTGCCACTGACAGCCCTTATTCAAAACATGTTTTAGCCAGCTTAGGTCTGAAACACTGGCTCTCTCAGTATATGCAAGACTGAGTGCATAATACAGAAGCTTAACCAGTGAAAAGAATGAAAAGAAAAGAGCTTAAATCCTGCAGAGGACTGTTCCACCTCATAGAACAAGGAAATGTGTTCCTATTGATGTGGTCCATCAAGTCAGGTTCGCTTTATTCCCCCGTGGAGGCACCCAGAGGCAGGCACCTCCTGAGCCCCGAGAGCAGCTGACCACACCCCTGGAACAATGACCTCAATAAACTCAAACATGGCTCCATTTGCTCCAACAGAAGCACTGGGGGGGTAAAGGCACGCTGTAGCAAATCAGAAATGAGTGCTCCGAGGCTTGGAGGAAAACATTACAAATGGACCGTTCTACACATAAATCAATCTTTGCATTTACCACTTGCTATCCAAAAATCCATCTCCACACTCGCAGTGGGATGTACAGGTCCCAGGAATGAGGATTAATGGGAGCACGATGGCCCAGTCACCGTCGTCTCTATTGTTTTCTCCTGTTGTATTTTGACAGTGGACTCCCAAGAGTACCTGGTATATACCTGCAGCTTGTGCATTCAGTATACTGCAGACCACTGCGTCACAATACGACTAAGGAAGGCATTCCAGGAGGCTTCTTCTTTCCGTCCTCCATCTCTGTCCAGCTCTCCCTGTGGGAGGCGGTGGACTGGGATTAACAAAGCGAGTACAGCACATAAATTTCAGCTGTATTGCTGAGTCGCTGTTCCCCACGCAACCCCCTCCTTGCCCGCCCCACCCCTATCTTTTTTCACGCCCCAGGAGGATTGGCCAGGGGGCTGGCCACGCAGCCGCATCCCGTTCCACTCGGCATGCTGGGCCGTAAATACTGCGCAGCATCAAGAACAGCAGGTGCTATCACTCCCTATCATTAATTATCCCTGCTGCATCACTCTAGGGCCGCTCGCTCCTAAACTCCAAATCTCCTGTACCATCTTATTCTCTAGCCGCCAACCCTTTCCCATTTTCTCTCACTTTCTCAAATTCCAACCATCTCAAATTCTGTCGGCAGCTCTACGGCAATTCTCCACCTCAATATCCAGCCATTTATCTCCTTATTTCCTACAATCCCACAATCTAGCCTTCATTCATTTGTTCCCTGGCGTATCTCAATCTATGTCCAGCACTCTCAGCTTCCCCCAAGTGAATCCTTCCCCCACTGACAGCCTTGCCCGCTTTCTTCTCCACTCAGATGTGTCTTCTGGGCGCTTCTCTTCACATTCTGATGGGTTTTCCCCCGCTGTAAATGTATTCCAAAACTGCTGCGCTGCTGCCAGCCAGGAGACGTCACAGGGACTGATGGAGCGCTGGAGGGAGAGAGCCCTTTCCCCCCGCCGGAGAGCTCATAAATAATACCGAATCAAAGAGGAAAAGCAGCATGAGAAACTCCCCGAAGTGAAAAGCCAATGAACACGGTCAGGGATGTAAGAGTGCGCCTGCTGGATGGTAAAAGTCCGAGCTCCCCGTGAGCCTGGCCGCAGAAACATGAGCAGGGCATCCTGTCCCTCTCAGGTGGGAAGGCCTCATGTCAACTGTGTGGAACCCACAGAAACATCTGGCACAACCACAAAAACAAACAGTCGCTTCCTTCTGACTTGGTCACACTGCCACAGGGCATAATGTGAACTTAAAATGCAGAGCCTGGATTCGTAATATGAGACCACCCAACATATTAACAGCTTGTGAGCAATTTTGCCCAAGAAAACATAAGCTGATGATGACTTAAAAACACATCTGGCAGCAAAAAAAGGGGACGCATGGAATGTTTTTCAGCTGTTGCAAAAGAAATTCATGGACAAGGAAAAGCCGCAGTGGAACTCAGTGTCTGATACAGACAGGTATAAGTCACATAGAAACTTGCCAAGCCGCTGGAGTCCATAATTCATGTCCAAACCACTTTGGACTTGTGTACACACAAGTGTGTGTATATGCACACACATATACACAAACACATGAAAGCACCCGGTGTCTTAAAAACCAACAATCCCACAGGTTCTTCATTCTCTGAATGCAACCTGGTGGCTTTCATTCCTTTCAGTGCACTTTAGGCACGCTGCCATCTCTTACCTGACTCAATGAGTTAGCTCTCCCTCAGGACAGCTGCTGTCCACATTTTTTAATGCTTACCTTCCTCTAATACAACCCGACCACAGACGACTGCAGTGGCTGCTGCTGTAACACCCACCCTACCCCAACTTAACACATCAGTGTCTTTTTACTTTAAAAGGAAAAGGGGCTATGTGTGCATTGTTGCACTTGGCTTTCAAAAAAGCTATGTCTTCAGAAAACATTGATTATGGCCAGAGAGACAGTCTTATCTAACCTTTATCAGAAAGCCTTTAGTCATATGTCTCCCCTTCCACATTTAAACATTGTGTAATAGACACTCTCTCTGAATCGGCTCAGGTGGTCAGAGCAACTCAAAAAGCACAGTATAAAAAGTTAATCGCATAAATCCCCTGAAAATAAAACGATTTTACTCTCTTTCTCTTTCCAGAGCAGATAAACCTATCTGCCGGCAACATGAAGGTAATAGCTCTAGATTCTCTTCAACATTTTTGACTCATTAGTGTAATCCATTATGAAGAGGTGGACAGGACGCTCACAGCCTGAATCAATTTGATTCTCCCACACTTTCTATTGATTCCCATCGAACTACAAGTGGAGTAAAGAGACAGATTGAAAAGCGGATAAACAAGAAGCCAGAATGGGGAAATTGAGGGATCTTTTGTGGCATCATTGTGTGTGCACTTTTGAAAGGGGAGCACTGCGTTCTACAGAAATCACTTTCTTTAGCATGTGGAGCACAATAGCTTGTTTTTATTCAAGTGTCCTGCCTGCTATGTTCAATATCTTAGTCTGAGGACGTCGTTGGCAATAAACCAGAGGCCAGGGTGAAGAGGCAATGTCATACACACACGATGTGGATGGCAAGTAATTTAAAATATTGTGCACTGCTGTGTGTGTGTGTCTGTGTTTACTGCTCTGAGTGCTTGTGTTCATACGTATGCATCCAGCATCCAACCTGACCAACAGGTTAATTAATCAACACCACACAAAACACAGTAACCACTTCCCTCCTTGATGAGAGTGCTGTCTCTGGTGTGCTCATCTTAGTACAAATCTATGATGAAAAGAGAAATCTACACATGAAGGACAGTGTTAATTTTAAGAATTTTTAAGCTTGAGCACATACGACTGCAGTCAGTGTGGCAGGAATCAATTCCTGCAGTGAGGAGAGGCTTTTAGTCCTCAAAGGGGGGTCTTGTGGATGATTCTGGCAGATACAACCACAGCTGTAGAAATCATTAGTGCATGCTCACAGCTTTTATTTTCTCTGTTGATAACTCAACGTTAAGAAGAAGCTTGGTTTTGATTATTTACTTTCATCTCATCTTTCGGGGTGAGATCATCCACATTAATGACACTTGATGTGGAACAAACTAACAGAAATTAATTTATAGGCAAAGAGATGGCTAGTTATCATACACACTGAAGTGGATTTCAGCTCCTATACCAGTACCAGTAGTGGTGGTGGTTATACTACTTCTGGTACTGGTAACTATAGTGCTCTTTATACTGGGTAGTTGTAAAGACGTGACATCATCATCATCATGTCTCAGCTGAGAAGGCAGAAATATCGGGGCCAAAAGGAAAAAAATCCTGCAAATGTTTATGCTGTTGTTGAACAAAGTCTTTTGGGGAAAAAGACAGTTTAGGATGATGCAAAACATTTGATGGAGGACAGAAAACAGTTGTTCATCCTTTCATTTTTTCTTTCTCTCACTCTTGACTAGTGTTAAAGCCCACTTCTGCAAAGGAAGGCTGCTTCTTGTCAGACAAGTGCCCCCTGCTGGTAAAAATCCGAACCATAGGCATTTCAGTGCTACCAATTTTTTTATAGACCCCAGATGATTTTCAGATATTTTCCATGTTGTAATACTCCAAGGCTACGAAAAATGGGGCAATAAGAGAATGCATGCAGAATGCAAATTTGTCTCACAAAACGTGTGTCTAATCATGGAAACAAGAAAACCAAGACACATGTCTTAGTCTCTCTTACAGAATCCTCTAAAAAGATGGAGGTATTGAGGGGAGGGGTGCCAGTTCATTATGAAACTTTTAGGTGCAAATCTTTCACTCTTCTACATTCAATTATCAAAAAAAGGTTGTTTTCTATTTGGACCCTGGTTTGGAACATGGTTTGTGCCCACAACTCCAGATATTCCCTACAGGATACATGAATCACTGATGTCTTGATTAGTCCAGATAAACAATGTATAGGCCTGTCTGATGTTGTTAAGAGGTGCAGAATTAACAAAACACAGGTCAGGGAATAAAGGATTAACATATAGCAACATTATAGCCCTGGATGAGCACTATTAATAAGCAGGTATGTTATATGTCCTATACATTACAGTGAGAAACAGTTGTCTCTCACAATCATTGAGAAGGACAGTGAGAGGAAAATGTATAAATAGCCACAAATGGAAAGGATTTAGAAACTTGCTTATCCTTATAAAGTACTCTTTTGGTTACAGTTCAGTGCTGATCTGGATATGACTATCTATAGGTCCTTGCATTTTGTAGTAAACGAATAGAAAGAGCAGCAGCCCCTCTTTCCAACTTGTGCTCTACATAACAGAGAAACGTTTATTTATCGCCATAATTAGAAGATATAATAAAAAATAAATCAGCCAGACTCACCTTCTTCCGGGGCTGCCATTTCATCATATTTGTAAACCAAAATTGAACAGCATTAAGATATTATACGAGAATGGAATGTAGATGCAAAGAAATCCAGAGCGCGAGTCATGCTGCCTCTCGACTTCCCTCAATTTTGCAGCTGATTTTCTCCAAGAAGCGATGCATGGTGGTGGTGATGTGCAGAGTCTCAAGCTTTGCGGCAATTTTTAGGGGGTTGAGACAGCGCAGTCAACACAAATCATATACACCGGTTAAATCCACAGGAATAAATCAGAGACGCATGGTGTCGACTGACAGTGTTTAAGGAGAGGAAAGGTTCTTGTGCGTAAATCCAAAGTATGAGTCCCTTATACGAACCCCACTCCCTCTTCAACACAAGGATCGGCGCCTCCAGGACCGATCCAGACTGTGTGTTAGGAAAAAATGTATTCTTAAACTTTTTAAGTGTAAGTAGGCTACAACAGCATTAGTCCAGACGGATAGGCTGTGTCCAATCTGCTCGCTTCGATCCAGAGGAAACGACAGGATGTGTGCCAAAACGCAGAAATATTCATCACAGTGGTCGAATCCCGTTTTCCAGCGGTCAAAAACACACTTTTTTTGGAAGTATTAGAGGAGAAAACAGTCCAACAGAGAGCGGTGGAGACAGCACGACAAGCAGGGAGATTACTTTCAGCAGGAGGAGGAGGAGGAGGAGGAAGAGGAGGAGGAGGTACAAGCACCAAAAAAAATCCCTGGAATTTTCTGCGAGGAGCTGGAAGGATATCCTGATTCCAGCAACAGCAACAAACTGGACTACAGCTCTCAGTCTCAGATGACTTCCTTACCAGCAGTTACCAGACTTGGAGCGCTTGGAGCTGAGCAGCCTGGAGAAGAAGGCAGCAGGGTCATAGCGCCGCCGGACACACGTTGTGCCGAAGAGCTTTTACGCACTGAGCTGACTGACGCTGCTGCCGTCCAGACAGGAGGCAGCAGGCTGTGGTTTGGGTGTGTGTGTGTTGCTCAAGGACACATTTCCAGGAACTAAACCTCTGAAGAGTCACTCTAGCCACATGCCACCCTGCTGTGCCAGTCCAACATGCTGCATACGCACGATACTGACCCATTGTTTGGTGGTCCTCGCATGTAGGTCCCCAACTAAATTTGGTTACAAAGTGAAAGTTGTCACTTTACATTAAACTGTATTTTCTACTTTATTTTTTCAAGGCTTTTTTTTCATATAATGCAATCCACTGTTTGTAATTACAACAGTCTATAAACCAACTTTTAAGTAGATGAGCTTACAGACAAACCCATCAAGTACATTTAGAGAAAACAACCTCAACATTCAAAACCACAACAAAACCCGTGAAAAGAAATAACAATAATAATTAAACTGTATTTTCAACAGATTTTCTATTACCACAATGCAACGTGTAGCAGGACCTATAATAAACGTGCTATATGGCCACCCACAGGCTGTTGGAACATCATGAAACCTTAACTAAATGTCCATATTTGATTTGTTTAAAGGGACTGTTTGTTAGAATCAGAAATGCTTGTTAACAGCGACACCTGTGGCCATTAAGTCAACGAAAGTCAGCGTCTGGCTCGCGCTTGCTCGCTCTACATAGACATGAACGAGCATCACTCAAAACAGTGAGGCGACACACGTCAGCTAAAACCACAATATCACTCTATATTTCAGCTGCTTGGCAGTAATGTTAGCTGACCAGACGAAGGTCTCTCCATGAATCACTGCTGATCCTAGTGTTGGCTTTTCCGGCTGAAGCAGGAAGAGAAACGTTATCGTCTCCAACCGCGGTGGGACGGAGACACCGGCATTCGGTCGGAGACGATAACGTTTCTCGCTGCGGAGCTCCGTCACTTCACAAGACACGGGAAACCTTTGTTGGTCTGGAGGAGCTGCAGCATTTATTTCTGCACAAAGGTCCACTGTACATTCACTAGATATTCTCAGAGCTAAACTAACTCTTCTGCAGTGTGTAGTGTACGCGCATGCACGTGTAGCGGTGGAGCAGGATTTGCTAAAATTGTTGTAAAATCTCTTACTCAAGAGCTTTACTACAGTTCAAACTCTGACACAAAGAAAAGTGACAACAAGGTGCATCCGCTCAAACCGTACAATGCTACACAAGCTCATCATAGTTTAAACTTGTGTTAATGAGCTAAGGGGATTCAAATAGTATCACACTCCACCAACTCGTTGCCTTGATATCTATAGAGGCTACAGTTCTTGATTATTTATGTGGGAATAGTAGATTGAATTCTTGCATATAAAGACATGATTCACAAAGGACCGAGAGCCTTGGACGCTGGAGACAACTAAAGCCCTGTTTGTGTACATTTTCCCCGTTTCCTCCTTCTGAGAGCAGCTGTCACATATCATACACTGTGCAATATTTTACTGCACACGGCCATCAGAGGAATAACATTGCCAAGGATTTTTGTTGGGCATTATTTGCCCGGAGCTTTTCCAGGCTTAGACTTTTTTTTTATCATTAAATGTGGAAGCGCGCTGAATAAAATTCAAAACAGAGGGCATGGTTATTCTGGTAAGAAACCTCCCACCACAATCACTGCCACAGTCACAGAAGGAAAACAGCTATCAACAGTTACTACTGGTGCTTAACCCACGTTGCTGCAGCACAAAACCAAAATATGCATCGCTGGATATGTGACAGCATTAATACACTAACAACATTATTGTTTATTCATGAGGAATTATCTCAAAGTGAAGGAAGGAAGGGTGAGTCAAAGAAATGGTCGATACAGAAGCGAGGTGAAATTAGTTTTAAACAATAAGCGTGTGATTTAAATTGGTTTAGGTTAATGGACTCTATGGAGCTGCGAGTTGGTCAATAAGCTGATGTCTCTTCAGGGTCAGCTGGGTCCGCAGTGAACCTAAGGGTCACTCAGATAACAAAAGACAAGTAGGAGGAGGGGGGGGTGAGCTGGCATATGGCCTAATGGACAAACTCCTGCTGTGCACAGGGTGTCCATGAGATATTTGGTATGTCCACATGGATGAACATGAACAAAATGCTTGACATTACCTCCGCAGCCACAGCTGGCACCCAAGAAGAATGACACTCGGTGGTCAAGCACTGTGATCAAAGCACACATTTGTAGTCAAAAGGAGGTTTTTGTGTGTTTATGTGTTACTGTATCTATATTTTTTTGATAGATCACCTTTATTCATATGGCCAGCTAGTGACTGACTCCTGTATTTACATTTATGTTCTCTTTCAACCACACGCTCACACACAGACATTGAAGTCCCCACCATCTAAAACAGGTTTACACAAGCGATTGTTTCATAAAAGGCATGTTTGATGATCAATCAAAGGCCACTTCAGCGTGCTGTTCAGCAACAGTCTGTTCGCAGTGAAGCCTGTCATCTGGCATCTCCATACAGAAGCAGACTCCCTGTGCGTGCCTCTGCTTTCCCAATCAGAGCCGCACAGGAAATCAGACTCCACAGCCTTCAGAGGGAAACAAAAAACCCCCTCTTTCATTTTCCACAACTTGGAGCCGATTTAAAAAGTGTGCGCTTCCTTTTCTTGTTCTTGCCAATCATGCCCTCAAAAATGTCTCTCCACTGTAGGTTGTGATCACGGGCTGGTTTCATAAAGATGGGTTAGAGAGTGGCCTAAAGAGTTAAGTTCGGCTCTGGATGAGACAGCTGCTGGACAAAAATAAAGACTGACTCATGTTAAATGTTAAAATCTCATCACCCTAGGGCTGTCTCAGAACTAAGAGCTGTGTTTCCAATGTCAGCTGTCTTACAACTGACAAAAAGAGGAAAACATGGCTTATGTTGTGGTATGCTAACAATAGTCTGGACTGGGCAATGTGAAGGGATATAGTTAAAGGTACAAGCAACCCTTAGGAATGCTACTTCCAGTGCCGGCCCTGAACTTTTGGGGGCCCTAAGCAGGATTTGGTTTGGGGGCCCCCCTCATTGCAACGTGATGCCACTTCACATGGCACTGAACCAACTTGTGTATTGTAAATATATTAGTTAAAGGACACATAATGATGTACAAATAAGCATGTAAAGACTAAAGTGGGACCTATTAGCAGTAACACAATCCTTAAATTTACTAGAGTAAATAGCTACAGCATTTATGTATCACCCATTAACCCTTTGAATGGTCCTTCTCTAGTGATTCGTTAATCAGCAGGGCACCTCACATGCACTAAAATGAGCGACCAGACTGGGTATGTCCAGTTACAACACACACAGAGGGATAGTGACTTCACTCTCTGCTCAGGTGGACATTACTCCTCTATATCTTTACATAGCAAACAGTTGTTTTCTGCTACATTAATGTCCTGAATTTCAAATTTAGCACCTTTGAATCATCATGAGCTGCAGTGCAAGCAAACTGTTGAAGAACAGCTTGTAAAGATACTTATCCCAGTTTGTGTTGACTTTTGTTATTGTTTTCATTTTGTTTAAGTTATCATATCTAATACAACCGCAAAATGGGATTTTTCTTTTAACCACAGAATCCTGGGAGCGCTCGTTTCGTAGGGGATAGCAAATTATTTACTTCGCCTACATAAATTGTTCATTTTGCCCGTCTCTGAGCTTATTGTTTTGTCATTATTTGTTGGCAAAAATGTCATGAAATGTCAGTTTTTAGAAGTTACATTTTTATTTTGTTATTGTCTTGAATCATTTCTAAGGGGGCCTCAGAGACCAGGGGGCCGCTTGTATCGCTTAATGGGCAGGGTCGGCTCTGGTTACTGCTATTGATTCACTTAATCACAAAATGTTCCTAGTAAAATGTCCTTGTAACGGTTACATTTCTTTACAAGGCACATATTTTCCAAATGAACACTTAGTAGCTTGAGGTTGCAGCTCAATCAGCCACATTTTAATATGGCTACATATAACAAATCAGTTCCATTTTAAGATTTAAGTCAAAAATCAGACAGCTCTGTGGAACCTGTGACGTTTTATGTCTAACTGAAATCTATCTTCATGAAACCATCACATCTGGTGTGGGTAATACAATTTTGTACACAGCTGATCATTAGCCAGGATGTATCTGGCTGCTTGTGTGTTTATTAATAAGTCCACATGGTGTGAAAAGTGCATCAACCAGGGGATACAGCAGTAACAGAGGCTGTTTGGAAAAAAATAAAACTGTCAGAAAGGTCTTTAATTAAAGGCACAATGAGAAGGATTTGTCGGTTGCGGTTTGTAAACAAAGTTGGCCCTTCCTCCCCGGCTCAACGGGGATTACGGTGCTCGCTAATGGGTGAACGCCAACCTCAGATTCACTCTCGTTTTGGAACGAACTTTGTCTACTTGGCGTTTCACCTTGCTATATTTGAGGTTTTCCGCCATTTTTGTAGCTTCCTCTTGGATGGTAGACATCCAGAAACATCCCGAACACAACAAAATAAGAAAATACAGGCAGAGGGCAGGATCTCTCCAGATACAGATACCACCACACACTTCTAGTTGTGCATAAGTGATGATTGAGAAGGATTTTTTTTGTACAAGTCTAAACAGTTTTTAAGGAAAATCAGACTCATTGTGCCTTTAAAAACCCCACCGAGGAGCAACACTCTAAAAGCTCTCCTGAATGTGTGATGATAATTTATTTTCACACAGACGCTTGCTCTTAAGTCATGACACTGGAGTGTCGCTGTGCGCTATCTGCCACCCGTTTGAATAAACAGCAGCCTTTTAATTACAAGGGCTGGAGTTTCAAGGCAATAAATTCCACAGGAAGAGCACAGAGATATGTACCCTAATGCCACATGCACAGACGTGTGTACATAGCGATATGCAATGTGATACTACGCACACATAAAATATTGTCCACTCTTTTCCAAGGTCTCATTTCTTCATGCTTGTATGGAAGAGAGCATACATATAAATAATAATGACTATATTAAAGAAAAATATTACAAAAAACATCACCCAAATGCACGATAAATAACGAAGAGGGCCGTTAAAAACTAATTTATTATATTTCCAACATGGAAATTTATAACAGGAGAATATAATTTACAGTGTCTGACAGATTGCTTCCACTGTAAGATGTGACAGATGGATGAATCTGTTTTGAAATGCTTAACAACATTATAATAATAAAAGTGTTAAACAGCAATGACACCCACCCACTCTGTTGTGCCGTACATCACCGAAAACAAATAACCCTCATCAGCATTCATTCATTCACCTCTTTTACAGTGCTCTATTCTTGGATGATGTTGTGTCAGAATTTAGCCTGCTGTGGATCATGTGAGACGGGTGTGCATGAGCGTGTGTGTGTGTGTGAGTGTAAGTACATGCATGCGTGTGTCTTAGTTGGAGCTCGGTGTTGATTAAGTGTCTGGAGCCTGAGGGGGGATAATGAGAGGCTCTAATTAATGAGCCTGTGCATATCTCGGAGTCACAGGGTCCTATCTGCAGAGAACAACTCCACACGCACCCATACTCAGAGCACACACACACACCTCAGTGTACCGTAGGGATCTTTCCCTGCACTGCACAGCATTTTCTCCAGGGAAGCCCAGCTGGGAGTGTGTCACTCTGGCTGCTGTCCCTGATAAGTGTCCTCTAATAGGGATGGATGGGGGTTAGGGAGCCCCGCTATGAGAAGGTCACATGCACTGACCACCCAACGTGCCCCAGAGCAAAGGCTGATGTTACGGAGCCCTGAAAACCATTCCAAATCTTATTTGTTTGCTGGGTCCTGTCCACGGGGAGCAGAGTGTCTCATCTCGAGAGTAGACTCACACTCACTCACACCAGGATGAATGAGTCAGGTGTTCAGCTGGAGGCATCACTACCCACTATGCAGTTTAATAAACAGTGGGATGATTAGGTCTTGAATGACACAAGGTGTTTTCTAACAAATACACATTTTTCAAATTTCTTTCTTCAGTGCCCTTAATTCAACATCTGCTGGTGGGCGGGTTGCATTGCTCAGTAATGTGCGCTGCAGGCAGATCACATCACACTCGACAACATTGAGCCCATCTAGAAGCACCAATTCACATGAAGTCAAGGGCAAAACATTCGCTCAGCAACATAGAGACCCAGGTTCATCCTGGAAGTAAATACAATTGCTATTTTTACTAGTTGGAATAGGCAACACGTTCTTATCCCATTTCATCACATACTGACGCTTTGTCAGAACACTTGGCATCACTTTACAGTCGCCGTAAATACGTGCATAACGTTGTAACAAAACCACTTACTTAGGTTTAGGAAAAAAACGTCATGGTTGGGCTTAAAATGACTACGTTTGTAAAGTGAAAGTGAAGCTTAAGGTTGTGACTACAAGATACAAACAAACAGATGCTTGTAAAGTGAAATTGAAACTTAACGCACGAGACACAAACATCGATCTCCTGGATGAAAGCCCTGTGTTTGTTGGACCCATCCAACAACCCTCCCGCCCTCCTTATGTGTGTTTTTTCGCTCTTTAAACTGCATTACCACATTCCCGGAGCACTTTCTCTGAGCATTTCCTATTGCCGTAGATGGGTTTACATTGTAGTTACTTGAAAGGCCGGTGTGCCTCATACAGGCACAAAAGGGTGCCTTGTCTCGGTATTTACACACCGAGGGATGCATGACAAAGCATCGGTATTTTTACGCCCTGGGAAAGAGAATGGGCTGGAATAGGAGATGCCTGTTAAAATAAGTTTCTGAATGTGTATAAAAGGAGGCAAATGGCTGTCCAAAAAATGTCAAAACACACATGATTGCACCAGAATAGTTGTATACTGTAACTGGAACAACAACAACAAAGCCTATATCACTAAATATCAAAAACTAAATGTGTCACTTTCACACAAAACTCACCTCATTATAAGTAAGCGCTTTCAATTACCCACATCATGTGCTTATTCTGCTTCATTACATCTGACAAAAAAAATGACTGTACTTTTGTTATGAAGCATTTTTTTTAAAAAACAACTACTTAACAGATTTTAGTGACATTTGGTGGAAAGTTAGACAACAAGCCAAGGAAATTGCCACCATTTAACCATTTGTGAAATGAGTCAGTGAGTCAACACACCCATTTCCACCAACACATACTGCCCACAACTGTCATTCAGTTTTTACCAGATTGTTAACATAATTGAATGAGCCAGGCAATTAGTAAAAACAAGTGTGAATGGTACACAATAAAGGGATGCTATAATAACTGTATAAATATATGGATTTTGGCTCCTACGTCCCTGACTGCTAATCCCGAGACAAAACTGCCAGGTTTCATGTGTGAATTAGAGTTAATTTGTGATGTGTTGTTACATCTACATAAAGAACATCCGTGCATGCATACACCCGAACATTCACAGATATTTGTGGAGGCCCCCGGAGTGTAAATGTTTTTTCCCGATGCACCCAAAAGCTCATCTTTAGTCGCACAGAGAAAAAACATTAACACCCTTATCTGTATTCTGTAAAGTGTGTGATAATGAAAATGTTATTGAAAGCTTTTCCTTTTGAGACATTATAGTGTTTAATCAATGATTCTTCACACACAGCGTGATAAAGGCATATGATTATGATCTTTTTATTCTCTTTAAATCCCATCTTCTAATTTTCTTTTCTTTTCCTTTTTCTAGTCCCAATTACACTAATGAAGAAGGGCTTGTTTATCCCCTGGAGACGCTCAACAGTAGATTTGTGTGAAGACATTATGCAAAGGGAAGGACCATTTGCTTTAGAGATGTGTTTAATAATTCAGCGGTCTTGGACATGGATGAAACAGGCTCCAGCATATTGTTTAAATCAGGCCGGCAGTAAAATAGGCGCTGGGGTTTGACGTCTGCGGCAGGATCAATAATAACAGCGTTGCCACATACTCCGACGCATGAGACAGAGATTCTGTGTGTGGTCCTCCTCCGTCTATGTACTAAACATAGAGACGGAGCAGGACAATGTATTCAGATGTGTGTTGTGTCTATCTGTTTCCACGAATGCGAATACACACACGCACACATAAAAAACACACAAAATCATGCTGTGGTCAGACCCACCCATCTCTGGTCCCTCATTTAGAAAACCCCAAAACCAAACTCATACCTCTCTTTTTCAATTACCTTTTCTTCCCACCATCGTCACCACACCAAATCTATCTAAATTCTCCCACAGTCTCTTTTTTTCCTTTCTCTGTCTCTCCTATCAAATGTATCCATGTGTTACCATCACAAACACACACCCACACACACACTCAAGTCACACAGCACAATCTGGTAATCATAATAAGCACATTAAAGCCACAATTTATGACTGATGATCTCTTCAACAGACTACAACAATTAATAGCGCCAATTTTTTAACTACTTCTGCTGAGATCCTCTGTAGCTTCTCGTTTGGTTACTGCGGTTGTTAAAATGCAGATTTATAAAAGCTAAGCAGGGCTGAGCCAAAGCCAGACCAGATACTGTGGCTTTTGCTTCAACAAAACATTTTTTTCCTTCAATGATCAGGCTATAATACCTTAATACTTAAAGGCTTATTATGCCAACGACAGCTCTGCCTACCCTTACTAATCTAACACTGTGAGAGCGCATGTGATTTAACCCTTCTGAAGTGGAGAGGGAGGATTCAGTAATGACTCCCTTTGCGGAGTAAGAAAGGGAAAAGTAAATGAACACAAAGTTGTGGTACAGTAAATACTGTAGCGTGAAGCCAGCGTGTACCTGTAGTTTCTGGTCACTGTTGTGAAGGGATTAAGCCAGTCTACTTCTTAAATCACTCCGACTTCAGATCAAAGGGGTTAAAGCAGGATTAGGATTAATCTGCCTTGGTAGAACAGGTGTTAATCCCTTAAATTAGCCATGTAGCACAGGCAGGCCTCTCTTTCATCTCAACACCTGACTGATGGGTTTGAATACGGAGAGCTCAGTTACAGGAAAGCAGCGCTGTTGTTAGTTGTCCTCCCTCGCCCTGACCGCTCTGATAACAGGCCCCGCTTTAATGTATCAGCAAAAGATGACTTCATTTGCATGCAGCCGGCGTTTTGAGAGTGGCTGAGTCAAACAGCTGTGCTCTCTGCCTCCTTTGAAACGAGGGTTACGTAAAGCATACTTTATGATTTGCCATGTTAACGAGTGGCTTACGGGATATCCTCGGGACAAGGTGCGGCGAAGACTTCACCAGGAATAAAGCAGCTTGTGTTATTGATACACATCGTGTAGAGGCTCAGGAGGTGATGTAGCAGAAGAAGGAAGTCGTAGGGGGGCGGGGGGGGGTTTGACTCCTCTCCAAGGACAGGAACGCTCAAGTCCTTTCCTATCAAACTCCTCAACACATGCTGCCTCTCACCCCCACCAACTTCCTCCCCTGCTGTCAAACCTCCTTGTCATCGGTTTTCTCCTCGAATCATCTTCACCCCACTCCGGCTCAGCCTCCTGTCAGCTGAGAGTCCACAGTGAAACTGTGAAAGAGCGCCGGGACAAACCTGTGACTCCACTTCTACGCTAAAGCTACAGCACAAATCCAGGAGTTTCACTTCACCTGTCCGAATGCTAAAGAGAGCTAATTAGCATCTTTTTGACCGTGGGGGGAGTTACAGTGGCGCTGAAGCCGCTTCCCACAGAGCTCCTGTCTGCTGCCACAGTCACCAGTTTGGCCAGTGGGTTTGCCCCAGTCCGAGTCTCCAGTCCCGGGCTAGACCCCGCCATCTGGCTGGCCCGGTAACAGCCGGCCCCTCTCCCCTGCTGGCCTGCTGCAGACAGGAAGACAACCCAAGGAAGGTCAGGCCACCCTACGATGGCCAGGAAGAGAGAGAGAGAGAGAGAGAAAGAGAAAGAGAGAGAGAGAGAGAGAGAGAGAGAGAGAGAGAGAGAGAGAGAGAGAGAGAGGAGTGGATATAGTAGTGAGAAGGGAGGAGGAGTGACAGACAGACTAATGGATGAGAAAGAAAGTAAGAGGGACTGTAAGAGACAGAAAGGACACTGCTTGCTTTAAGCTGCCACCCTCAGCGTGACTCAATGACTGATGAATCCTTCTGCCTTTGCCTCCACAGTGTGTATGTGTGTGTGTGTGTGTGTGTGTGTACACTGTATGTGAGCATGTGTGCACGCATGACTACAATCCCGCTTTTCTCAAACAGATCATGACAGCTCACAGCCGGAACGAAAGCTTCATTTACCCACAATTCAGCAGTAATTCTCCGATCCACAGCAGGACTTCCAGTATAGATGACCATTTGGAAGGTCATTAGAAAATGGGGTTAAAAAAGCCCACAGGAGAGGGTCTTTTTTTTTCTTTTCCATGCTACAATGTGAACGGTGAAGTAATTACGTTGACATTACTATGACACTGTAAAGAATATGAATGTGCTCAATCTTGGATCATCCTCGAAATAAGGTGGAGAAAAAAAATATGATTTACGCCGCCCGCTGGGTTTGTTCCATCCCAGCAGGGTATCGTTCTCTTCATCTTCAATCCCAGTTCATGTTGGAGAGCAAATAGCACGCAGATATAGCATAATTTGGTGCTGGTTGAGAAGTTAAGACATGGATTTTTAATGTGTTGCGTACTGTGCAAAAACACTACTTTCTGTTTTTTTTTTTAAATTGCAATACATCTTTATATACTGTATTTCATCTGGCATTTCTTCACTCTACAAAACGAAAGTCCTCCTAATACATGAGGATAATGTTCTTTCATATTAATGCAATAATTGTTACATTTTGATCAGGGCTAAAAGACTTAATACTCAAATATACTTAGCAGAGCCCCCTGCGGTAGAAAATCGAAAGGCATTGAACCAAGCTTTAAACATTTATAAATAAAAAGATATTTTCCTCAAATGAACTTAATCTAAAAAATATGTATCCTCAGACACAAAATGTCTACATTTCCATTTCCATAGTGCCTCTTAAACATCTACTTTACTACACTTATGAATCTTATAAATTAAGTTATGTTTACACTCAAAATATGTCAAATTTACACAAAATTCTGCGGCCAGATTGATGCAATTTTAGTGGTAGACCACTATGTTTTATTAGCCATTCTGCTTAAATAAACACAGACAGAAATTTGCTTCCATATCTTAGGGAATAGGGAACATGTTCATGATCAAAAAATCAAAAAACGGAGTTAGTTTTCGTTAGTTATTAAGTGTTAGCAGAGGTTTCTGTCCTTCCAGTGTCTTCTTCATTGACATGTTGACCTTCACAGGTCTGACAGCTGAGGAAGAATACTTCCCTGATGCTGTTTGCCTGATATTGTCTGAGTAAATGCAAATTTAAGCGTGAAGCGGCCGTGCAGCTCAGAGAAGCAAACATCAGCAATTTTGAGAGTAGGTTAGTCTCTCTCTGACCCTCATTCTTTCTCCACTCTCAGTCTCTCCATCTCTGTCTCACAGTCTCCTTCCCCCTCCCCAGTGCCGGCCAGGACTTCTCTGTCCTTCATCCTCATTCTATTTCATGCCTCGTCCTTCTCTTGCTCGGTCCTCATCCATCACCACCCGCACCCTGCGCTGCACACCCTCCTCCCTCCCTCCGGTATCCAGCCCGGCCAGAAACAGATACAGCCTTCACTGGGCCTCAGTGCTGACACACTCCTCTGTGACTCATCACTTCATCGGACTCAATTTGGCATTCATCACATCACAACATCTCCATCAGCAGCCGACTGAGACACATCAGAAAAACAGCGACTTCAATCAGCCATATTTTATTCCCTAACTATGTCATGCCCTTTTGTCGGAGCACTTAATAAAAATTTGTGGCAACTCGTAACTAAAGGCTACGCGATATTAAGATGCATGCAGTGGTACTTAATGTGACAGTGGCCTATTTTCTGGATTTATTATTAGCTTACAATTGAATCACTTCATGGAGTTGAGTCATGACCAGGTGATAAACACAAGTGACAGAGTTGAACGGTGACCATAAACATCTTAGCGGGTGTTCAGGATGAAAACAGTGATGCTTTACAAAAACACAAGAGGCTGCGTTAAGGCTTCAGTATTCTTGACACCAGCTAGGTCGTAAGACGTGACAAAAATGTATATACCTGTTCTGATTGGCCACAATTGAAGGAAAAATCATTACTGCCACCCTGATCTTTTTTTTTTTATATATAAATTTTTAACTTTTGCATTTCTTCTTCTGTGGTGTCCAAGCAATGAACCATACAAATAGAGATGACGGCTTGCACTACTCAGTCTCTTCTCAAAGGCATTCATGACGTTGCACCAGATTGCCCACATGAAAGACGTCAAATGGAACCCCTCCTATTCCTGATGTCGGAGAGGTCATCCAATAGGTTTATTTAAGCATACAGAGGCCCTTAGTGCGGGCCTGTTGCTACAGGTTCCGATGAAATAATAAAATACAATCCAGGAGCTCCGGCTTCAGTAATACATCAATGACTTTAACGACTACCAGACGCAAACACACTGCACAGTGGTTTATAATACAATGAGGAAGGATTGTACCACTCTGCAAACTTATCGCAGCAGTATCGTTTGATCGGGCAAATCTGGCAAAATCTTAGGTGCAACAGCAAAAAAAAACAATTAGTAGAAAAATAGAAGTTACTTAATGTAACTTCAGTTCTATGAGTGCCAGAACTGCAAGGACAGGAAGAGGGAGTGAGACGGGGCCTGGACATGGACGACACATGACCAATTCAGCGCAGTGATGATACAGACATTTCATACACCAGACCTGCTGATGCACATTGGACCTGTTCATATGAGTCAGCCAACACTATGTCACTATTAATAGAGAATCCAGTGTGCAGTGTAGTTCATATACTTCACTGATAAACCAGAGAAGTGTGCAGTAACATTGGGCTTCACGATTAAAGAAAGTTTTTGTATCACGTCTAATCCATAGACATATGGACGTAGTCTGCGTGACGTCACCCAAACGTTTCTGAAGAGCCGTTGTGAAGCGCAAAGTGGGCAGTTCCGGCCGTCGCCATCTTGGCAGTGGCGACACAGCTTAATTCACGGCCAACTTCAAGTCTTAATATAATTTAAATGGGGAGTTATTTAAAAATTCACACCCGTACAGTTGTCATGAAAGGGGAAATTAGCTAAAGAGATAAAAGAAAAAAAACTTTTTTGGACCAGGCTGTAAACGTGTTTATTTCTGCTGTAAACTTGAGCATTTTAACATGGGGATTGACTGCCGTTTGGAGCCAACCTCAAGTAGCCATTTGCAGCACTGTAGTTTTTGGCACTTCCACGTTGGCTTTATTTGTCACCAAAGGAGTTTGCCGCATGGTCTACACTTCAACTGTTTTTTTTGCTAGAGCCCTCTGAGTCAGGACTCGCGCTCTGCCAACACAGTGGCATCACTGAAATGAATAAAGATGCAACGATGTTCGATACAGCAATATTGTCAAACTAAACACGTTCTTACTTGGCAAACAGGCTGTCGAAGCTGAACGTCTTTTAAACTTTAATCATCCCATTTGTTTTGGGTCAGACTTTGAGTTCACAGGTGCCCGAAAACATGAATACAAGAATACCAGGTTTCAGAGAACCAAAAGCCCAGTGGAGCCCATCTACTGCCCTTCCCTGTCAACAAGCCTCGCCTCAGGACCGTTTGATGTGGTTGTAGAAAACGGCCGAGGGATGATGTAATGCTGGTGAAAGCTTGAGTTTGAGAGTTGCCGAGTTTCCACGTCGCGTCCCAACTGCAGTTTCCCACACCCCAGCACCTCTCAAAGGGGCTGGGCATCCCTCAAAAACTCCCCCGGAGGAGCACAACAGATGTGTAGATGCTCTGCGTGCATCAATCATCCATTGTCTTTCATCACGCTCACTGCACACAGTGTGTGGTCCGTGTAGAGATAAGCAAAATGACGTAATGCGCAAGAGCAAACAACTATAATCTCATACTTTGTAAACTGCATGGATTCTATATATAGCTAGAACGCAGTCACACAAACATCTCAAAGGACGATTTGTAAAATGCTTCATGTGTGTGTTTTCCTAATGGCAGAGTACATAAATAATGAATAAAAGAAAGATCAGAAAATCTACCTCCCTTGGTACCAGCCTAGATCTGATAACATATGGGAAGCCACAGTTTAGCATCAAGATTTGAGCACCTTTGATCAATTTCACTGCGTAGAAAAAACTACCAGCTGTTCAACAGTGTGTAAATCACTGTCTGGGCTTCACAACCCACACTGACTAAAAAAAAACACACGCAAGTAGGCGGCATTAAGAGTGGATTATGCGCTCATTAACATCGACGCAAAATTTATTAACACTTAGAGATGAAACCAAAGGTACGATAACCAGCATCAATTGAGAGGTGCGATGCTCATTTACACCTTCCACTCAGGGAAGAGAGCTCCACAAAAGGCTGAGCAGAAGTGGTGCTTGAGGTGCGATTACTACAGTAAATGGCATCTCAACAAGAAGTGGATTTAGGGATAAAAAAGTGGATTTTCCCATCAACTGTATTCCCTGTTCAGGCATTTCTGTTCAGTTGGCTTTATCAGAAACCCTCTGAACCGGAGAGAAATGTGAGCAGCATAGAGGCAGAATGAGGGGGGAAGCTGATGCTTTCACACCAACGCTCAAACGCTGATATCTGAGGACCCAAACTTGCGTTACACTTCTCAAATCTGACAAGTGACTCCCGGCTGTGAAAGCTTTCAGTGTTAAGTGTTCTATCTTCATAAGTCTGTAGCGATTATTACCGAGGCATAAAGGGCTGCTTCTGAGCATGAAAGTTGTGACTGCTTGGGTGACTCTTTGGGAACAGTGTGGACGTCCGGGGCGCGACTGTACTGATGAGGAGGGCTGAAGGTGAGGAAGAAATCTGTGAGATTGTTCTTAGCTGCTGAGAGGAGAAAATACTTTCTGGAGCTCAGGGCGAATTGTCAATGTATTCACAAAGTCCTGGCTGTTTGGTGAACGCTCTGCCAGGTTACATTAGCGTCTGTGTGTCAGTGTGCATGCAGGTGAATTGCCATTCGCTCATACTGGATGTGTGAGTAACAAAAGGTATAAAAGGAGTAGAGCGGTAATGTGATAGGCATGTCATTATCACCTGAAGTTTTGATGCACCAGAGGTGGAGCTGCATCTGAGGCTTTCTTGCTATGCAGATCCACAGTTCTCTAAAGAGGATAACTGGCTTTGCAGCACTATCAGCCCATCCAGATGGTATACAGGGCAGCTTTGACAGTCCAGAACAAGCTCTCCAGCTGCTCTGCCACCCCCAAATCTCCCTGACCTAAATCTGCTCCTGCTTCTCCCAAGCAGAGAAGAGAGCTGAAGAGTGGACACCTTCAAATATCACATTTTACACAGCGTTTTGATATCGTTTTGCTAAACGCGGTTCCATTTATTTCAATTCATCAAGACGTTTCTCCGTTTTTGATTCTCCGTTCACCGTGGAGGCTCTTCAAGAATTCAAGGTAACACGCGGTGAGTGATTGATGTACAAATGTTCCTTTTGTTGGTGAAGTATTCTTTTAAAATCTTCCTACTTCACATTTACACGGTCACCTACATCAACACCTTCCTCCTTTGCAGTGTGAGAACAGTTCTCAATCTTGATCAATGTTCAGCTCTACTGCAGCAGTTTGAGGTTAGGTGCTTTACTAAAGGGCACCTCTGTGGCAGCTGCTAATGTGAGCGAGCGAGAGGAGAATACTACTCATTCACCTGAAAAAAGTAAAAGTAAAAAGAAACAGTCTTGCATTGATATTCTTATAATTTTTGGCAAGAGACCGATACCCAATCAAGCTAACATGTCACAGAGAAAAAAAAAAAGAAAATCTGTGCTCACTATTTAATAATCTGTGCTCCTTAAATTTGTAATTTCTGCATACAATTTAATAATTTGTGCTCTCGAATTAATAATTTATGCATGAGATTTAGCATATCTTATCACCTTCATGCCATTAGTCGTTCTTGTGTGTATCCTTCACACTCTCATTACGCATCCCTTGGATTTTATACGGTTATATTTTGAACTTGGACTGAGATACGTGGGTTTGAGATCCCTGAAAATATATTTTACAGGATAATACATTGTTTCACAACTTTGATGATATTACTGAGATCATCCAGTTCATAAAAACTCAGCTTCCCGGGTTCTGGGGCGACGTCATAAATGTCTTCATCATTTTCTTCAAACGTCTGACTGACTGAAGGCACCAAAGTTGTTTGCTGCCCTCTACAAGAGGGAGAGAGACAGAATATATAATAAACCGAGAGCATGAATTATTAAATTGTGCTTTTTCTGCATGACATAAGTAATTAAACACCTCTTTGTCCACAGTCAATCTCTAATCATCACAAACTGTTTGCATTTTTCCAAAAGGTCAATTAAGTTGTTTTGTTTGAATTTGTAAAGAGACAAAAGATACAAAACATATTTTTAAGGGCAGCATATCATGCCAAGTTATAAGCTATAAAGTCCAGGTCTATTATGGGTGAAATGCTAATTATATTCTTTGAACAGACCTTGCTCCTGGTGTAACACTACTAAATTTGTGCTCAGAGGGCAACATTTTAATTTCAGTTGTGATGAATGTAGGTGCAAATTAGAACGTGCCATGGTCTCAAAATACTACAAATGACCCAGTCAAGGAGAATGCGGAGCGAATGTGTCAAGATATATTAGAAGCCTCCATCTTACCGGCACTGCCATCTGACAAACACATGCCTGGCATGGAGCCCAGAGGAGAAGGAAAGACAACAGATGCCACCCAAAGCACACCATCCCTCCTATATGAGCTTGGCTAGGATACATTAAAAAAAAAACAAGTGCACCCCAAGAGAACAAACCCAAACCCTGCTTCACCTAGTTCGCCATGGTTTAACCAAAGCTCTGTATACAAGCCCAAACGCCGACTGTACACAAGGTATTTCGGTGCTCAAGTCTCATCACAAACACACACAGGAAGATGGTATTTCTGTCACCTGCCTCCTCGCCCACGGAGCCAAAAGGAGGTTTCTGAGAGCATTATTAAGAGGGACTACAAGGGAACTTCAAAGCTCTATTCCAGCACAGTTTGGTGGGTGGAGATTGTGTAAATTAAACCATATGTTGTTATGAGGCCAATGCACAGAGTCCAAAAGGTAAAAACATACACATGGTTATACTTTCCATATCATCATTTAGTTTAATTCAGTTTAGTCCAATATTTGACTAACCGAATCAAACAGAGATGCACGAGATATGAAAAGATTCCACTGAGAGAGATATGATACGCCGCCTTGATTGTTATTCCGCACACTTAATTAAATGGCTCTTTATATGTGATCTAATTTTTCCACTCAAAATGTTCTGGTCTTGCAAAAAAAACAGTATAATGGGATGCCAGCTTCAGCACCTCCACCAGAAAATAGGCAGTTTTCAAGTATGAAACACAAACGTCATCTTGGCTGCTGAAAATCATTTCAACACTCACCCCCCACTGAAATGTGGAGTACTTTCAAATTGAAAATGGTGAGAAGCAGAACCGCTTCATTCGGCTGCCGCAATCCTGTGCAAATTAAGAGAAGTGGCGATGTGCAATTACCACTCCAATAGCCAGTTCAATAGCCACAATCGCACAGTCGTAGCTGTCACTTCTCAACAGAGGCCGCTTATGGAGGTCCACATCTGCAAAGACAGGACAGATGAAGCAAGGAGGGTAATTTTTAAAAAGGCCCTGTGGGGTGACATAAGGCAGTTAATACACGGTGGGGGATAAAAACCACCGTTGGAGAAACTCTATTGATGTGTTTGACAGTGGCATCTGGGCTAATATTGATCAGCTATCGACTGCAGCCCCCTTCCCACCGCTTTTTTTTAACAGCCGTTCAAAGCACTGCTTATAATTGCACACACACAGAGGAGAACAATACAAGGCATACTGACAACTCAAAAGGACGTGTTCTCAACAGACACACAGGCCTCCATTGTGAGAAAACATTGATTATGAAGCTATAGCACAAATACTGTGCATATCTACAGAGGAGGAAAATGAAAGGAATGTGTCTACAGCAGCAGCAGCAGCAGCTCTCCCACCACTGGATCATCAATGGTCCACATCAACTAACCCATCTACAAAACCCTTTCAAACACAGATGGAGATACAGTAGGCACACAGTATTGCGAATAAAGTGCTTTCTCAGTGGATGGTTGAAAGCACACACACAGTGCCTCCTGCTGGGTAGCAGCTGAAACCCCTCCCTGGTGTGCCAGCCTCACAGAACAGAGAGAAAGACAGGGCTACCCAGGGACAAGCACGCCTTTCACATTACTATTCATATATCTATTCTACAAGCTAATACTGTGAACCAAGAAGGAAATATAGTGTAGCTATCCAGCAGGCACTGCCCCACATATCTCTCGCTCGGTCTCACTCAATCTTGTCCTCTTCCTCTCCATCAGGACCCTCGCATACGTACACTTCGCCGTCGGTGCACTCACTGCTCACCTCTCAGGCACGAGGGTTTTTCAACGGGAGACTGAAGGCTCACCAAATGGTGCGTGAAATAAAATAGTGACACACGCCCCAATGAAACCTAATAAGACATCACATTACAGAGATGAGAAACTATATGATTACCATGGCAACTGTGAGGAGCACAGCCAGAGGGCTGGCTGGGTGACAAGAAAAAGAAAAGGGTGGAGGAGAAAAGGATGGATAAAAAGGCGAACAGGAAAGAGGAAGGTTGTAAAGAAATGTGCATGAATGTAGAAATGGATAGAATTGGGGGGGTAGGATATTGACATCTACTCCTCTCTGAGTGATAAGTGTGTAAAAGACGGCGTTAACAGCCAGTCTCTTCTGTCCCTGCTGTCACATGATAACGCTCCAGCTCACTATTTCTCCTTGACACTGTCAATGCTAACCGCTAATTAGTGCAGAGCATAATTCCACTATAACCCACTGCCACTCTCAAGCAAGCTCCTGATGAGTGGCAGGATTAATTGCCGTGCTAAGCTCAGATGACCCCCTCAAATGGAGCTCTCACTGGACCAAAAGCTACGATTTTATGTGTGAGCAAATGTCAAAGTAAGAGAGAAAAGTGACGGCTCCTTTACTGCACATCTTATCTGTGTTTTAGTAATTGGGCCGTGTTCATGAAGCACTGAAACATTAAAAACCCCATCTGTGCTCCAACATTTGCTTCGTTCATTATCTTATTCAAATGTGTCAAGAGTAGTCTTTAAAAGAGAGCGCTGAGCAAGATTCGGATGTGCTGAAACTGCAGTAATGTAGAATAATTTTGTGCACGCTGCCCGTGAAGAAACGCCGACTGAGCGTCTATGAAATCCCAGCCTTTCAGTGGCAGCTGCGAGCAGTCTGGGGGAGCGAGGGGGCTGCAGTGTGGACGGCGTAATTTTGAGCATCTGGAGCAGCAGGCAGCGCTGTACGCCGCCTACAAGCCGCCAGATCAGAGGGGCACTGCCAACACAGAAACCACTACCCTGTTTATTTCTAAACCAGCTGGTAAAGGAACAGGAGGTTGGATAAGGTGTCAGAGTCATTCACAGGCTGAACAATGAGTGGAAGGTGAGAATCGGTGTGAAATGTGAAAGAGAGTGAAAAAGGGCTGAGTGTGGAGCTGGTAGAAAACACACTGAAGTCCTTCCATTCAGTTACAGGAAGCCAAACACAATGGGCAAGTTAGTCGTAGAAGAGGAAATGAATGAAAATCTAAAATGAGGTGCTCAGAGTGTATGTGGAGTACAGTATACTGAAACTGGGCAGACTAGAAGAGAAATAGAGGTTTGAATAATTTATCGTGGTAATACAGTCTAATGTGACTAATCAAAATGCTGCAGCACTGGGCAGTCTATGGGCCAAAGAGGCCAATACATTATATAGCTGACCAATCAAAATCCCACAAGTTGGATGATAAAAAATCCAAAGTTACTATTTAATTCATTGATATTTTAAATAATTAAGCAGACTATCTGGTGCTACATCGCTGTAGGGCGGCAGCACATGATGCTTTAGCCTCCATGAAAGAGATGCAAAGCGCCAGCGTTTAAAGCCATTAACATGACGGACGGCTGGATACGGAGGGGCTGGCAGGCGTGTGAGACTGTCTGTCTCCATGTGCATTGCATTACCCCACGTCAACAGTCTGAGGGGCTAAAACAAATATGAGGCACATGCAAATGAAGCAAGACGCTGAAAGGACCCGAGGTAAAGCAGCACGCTGTTTGGTGCAAAAGAGTTTAATATGTATGCAAAAAAAATAAATGTTTACCGTGCAGATAATGAATTTCAGATGAGGTCACAATGCGTTGCTGTGAAATGCATTATTGGCGGAGTAATGAAATTCAATTAAGAATATGAATGGCACAAATGTAGAGAATGAGGAAATGCTGTACAATCTTTATTTATTCAGAATTGTACGACAGCACATTGACCTCAGTGTACACAAATAATGCCGTTATTAGTTAAGGCAATTCTACAGATAACTCTACCTAGATTCAGCTCTATTACCTCGGAAGCCTCAACAATCAAATATTATTGAGATACAATAAATATCACATATGTTAAAGTATAGCAAGTGTTAGAAAATGTAAATAAATTCTGTTAAAAAAAAATTGTAAATGATGCATATACACAGGATGCTACAGTAGCGGTTATATTAGTTCTCTGTTTATTCCATAAAGTTAAATTACCTTATTGTTTAAAAGGCAGGTCCATCTGCGTTCTTTTCCTTTTTTTTTCCAAATGGAAACGCCCACTCAGCCGTTAGGAAAAAGCAGTGACGTAGGTTACCATAGTAAGCTAATTAATAAGATTATGAATAATGTGAACTAGCTGAGTCAATGATAGCTGTGCTAAATTTGGAAATAAGTGAAAGGGTTAGTTCAGATTTTTTGAAGTGGGGTTGTATGTATACTCCCCCATTCTGCGAGGTTAAATTACTGTTTTTGTGAATGTAGTCTGGTGGTTTTGAAGAGACTATATAACTGCTTCAGTTCCCGGAAAGAGCTGTCTGATGTGAGGTAAAGCGGCTGTGGACGGGAGCAGCATAAAAATATATTTTAGCCACCTAAAAAAATATATATATTAGTTTAAGTGTACGGTATATTTAGAATATTTTAATCCTTGCAGACAGCCCTTTCCTACAGGGAACTGAAGCAGTTTTATCGCTGTCTTCATAGTCACCAGACTACATTCACAAAAGCAGTACTTTTACCTCGTGGCACACAGGAGTTGCTGGTCTACCGCTGCATCGATCAGTTAGTTTGTGTTATTGTGTGACTTTCGGATCCGAACTAACATGATGTCCACACAGCAGTACATTGCTTAGCTTTCCTTGCGGTACTCTCATCTGCTTCTCAAAACTGGGGCCGTGCCGACCACCATCTAAGTTACTGTATGTAACCTTAATACACTGACTATAAGGCTGTATATATAATGTACTGTATGTAGCAGCATCATCATGGTTATGCGGGAAAAAGTTTTTAGAAGGGCTTGGGAAAATAGTATTTTGACACTAAAACGAACCTACTTGAACCAAATGTGAATGTTTGGATTCAAATACATAAGAAACACCACTGGGAAGCTACAGAATGATATTAAAACTAAAACTAACTAAATACAACAGTTGATAGAATCAAGCAAGTCACAAAACAGGCTAAGCCAAATGACTCCGATGTGTTCATCTTAACACTGAATCTCATGATCTCTCCACATACTGTATGCTGGAGAGTGTAAACTTATTGCTGAAACAATTCTTATGTTACATCATGAAGTGAGCAAAATTGTCCGCGGTGATATCAGCCGCAGAGAATTACTGTCTTACTGTACAGTTCATTCAGTGACTCTATATTACACTCCCTGTTTGCATCAGCTGTTTGATCATTCTTCTCATGTTGCATGATTCTGCTTCTAGCATAAGAGGGCAGAAGCTAAGGTATCTCCTAACAAGCACAACATGTTATTATCAAAAAAAACTCAAAGAACATCCTGTCAAAAATACTTAATTTTTGTTCAAAGTGATTGTGACTGGAATCTTTTGGTGGGAGTATTTAACTTCAGCTCTTATAAAAAGAAATCCTCAAAGCAATCACACGGTTTTATAATAAGGATTTAAGAGTAGGCAGTTTCCTTTCACCAGTTTTAAACCTGCAGTTTTGCATATTGTTTGTGTGATGTTCAATCTGTCAGAGGCTGTAGCGGGCTCAGTTTTAAAACTAGAGTGAAGATGGCATCATATGAAACTAGAAAATCTAAGGAATCCATTGGTACCAACCAATGTCATACTAGCTCGCCATTTTCAAATGGGTCCTTTACAGACATGCCCACTTTATAATAATCACATGCAGTTTGGGGCAAGTCATAGTCAAGTCAGCACACTGACACACTGACAGCTGTTGTTGCCTGTTGGGCTGCAGTTTGGGGCAAGTCATAGTCAAGTCAGCACACTGACACACTGACTACTGTTGTTGCCTGTTGGGTCTTGAGTTTGCCTTGTTATGACTTAAGCATACTTTTTATGCTAAATGCAGTACCTATATTGCAGTTCCAATAACGAATATGTACATATATTTGCATAAAGTAAGCATATTCGCCCATTCCCATGTTGAGAAGAGTATTAATTACTTGACAAATCTCCCTTTAAGGTACATTTTGAACAGATACAAAATGTGTGATTAATTTACAAATTAATTGTTGTGACTTCTCTCTGAGTTAAAGGTACCTAAACAAAGTTTCTGTTTACATTCAGAGTTACTCAATTGTGTATAACCTTGAGGTCTAAAAATCATGTTGAATGCATTTCCTTCCTCCTACTGTAAAACATTTGCAAAGCCGATATTTAAGTTTGAAACCTCCATGTTTACTTGTGAGCATTCTTCTTCTTCTCAGCCTTTGCTGGGACACTGCTGCATTTCTTGGTGCGTTACCGCCACCTGTAGATCAGTGGAATAATTCAAAACCATTGCAGGCATGTGTATCCCGTCACCTGTGTGCTCGGGCAAACAAAACGTTGACCCACACATAAAACATTGCTCTGTAGTGCTACTAGTGGTCAGAAACTCCACAGGGTACCGTCAAGTTGAAGTCTGGTGTAGGCATACGTGTGTGTGTGTGTACTGCCTAAAAGGCCCGGATGCACTACACTCGAGAGTACTTTAAAATGAGATGCAATCCACTACGGGTCTCTACACATGCATTGTTCAGAAAAACAAGAACCAAGTACACATATTGCAGATGAGCTCTCCAAGTTCATACACACACACACAAACACACACAGATAAGGAAGCAGCATTGCAACTGAGAGCTTTTAAGAGCATCAAGATGGGTCTACGGAAAAAAAGGTCCTGCACTCCATCAATAATTCATAGGCTTGGTTATTTACTTTTGCTGGGGTGCTAACACCAGTTCATCATTCAGAAATGGCTAAGGCTCTGCTGCATTTATAGGAAAGAGAGAGAGAAGGAGGAAAAAGTGTAGGGCGCAGTGCAAGATGAATAGGAATAAGACGGAGACCATTTCCAAGACAAAATACTGTATTTAATCACTCTAGAGGATCACTGAAGCACTGATTCTTCCAAGCAGATTCAAGCTGCTTGCCTGCTTCCACCCTGGGGCCAAGCCGCGCTGTATACTGATATATGTACTACGAAATTATGAGGTCCATACACCCTAATACGATGCATGATGCTGCTGCTCAGAAGACACATTATGAGTCTTGCTCCACAGCGAAGTGTAGTGGCAGAAGAGAGATGTGACCCGGACAGAAGCCATGACAGTATATTGAAGAGGCAGGTAGGAGAGCGAGCAGCGTGGGGGTGAGTCATTCCCCAGCAGCCTGAGATGGAGTAGAAAAAGCTTTTTTTAAACACTTGACTGGAGCCGAGTGCGTCGTGCCATGTTTAAGGGTCATCTCAACCAGACCCCTTCTTTGTACTGGTGTCATCACTCTCCATTTCACACCGCCTGTCATTCTGGCACTGCTGTGACTCAGTGTTTGAACAACATGGAGGCTCGTGATCTGACTGGTCGAACATGATGTTCTCGTGCATGACCGCATATACAGAAAGGCAGAGAGCTTAATGTATGAGTAACGTGCACATGTACCTGCATTTATTTGTCGTTTATATGCAGGCAAGAAAGGAACTGAGGAAATAAACAGAGTTTAAAGACAGGATTTTGTATTATGGAGTCGGTGGGCTCTGTTTCCATGTTGGCATGAGGCAGGTTGATTCCAGCCAGTTGTGATGGGAACAAGGCATGTTTTTAATGGCCTGCACCTTTGGGTGAAGTGGCATGGCTTAGGATGCATTTATGCAGTGCATTTGGCAAAGTGTAATTTTGGCATACAATTGTACCTACACTTTCGCTCAAAGACCATCTCATCCAATCTAGGGCACACAGGAACATCTATTCAAATGGATTTTTACTGCCATAAGTACAGTTTACTTGATATAATTTCTGACATAATGCCACAATCTAAATTGCCTACTTCATTTTGAAAAAGCATCACCTTTATTTTATGGTTAATCAAAGACAAAGTTGGCAGCTAAGACTACTGTGTCTGATGTTGGTGGCCTGTGGTCAACGTATGACATTGTTATGTCAAATTAAAAATGTAAAAATGGCCCTTCAATGGCTTACACTCAATAAAAGCTGTGTGTTGAGCATCAATTCATGCATGTTTAATGTGGGCATTGGGTGTGCCTTGTCTCCTCTTCTGTTTGAGGTATTTATAAAGACAGGCAGTGGTGGCGCAGCTCTTGCTTTACCAGTTCAGTTTTTTGTTCCAACCCTCATCTGAGATCACAGAGAAAAGCGTGACGAGATATCTACAGGGTGGCTTGTCTAACTATACATAACCGGCCGCTGCCCTTGTCATTGAGAGAAGTCAGTTGAGGTGATGTGGGCACCAAGCAAGACCGCCTTTTGGCTGCCTAACTTTGGAGGTGTTCCCGACACGACTAACTAGGAGGAGACCCCACAGTAGATCCAGGACGCACTGGGTGCTCCCCAAGGGTCATGTCTAGAAGGTAACCTGTGAGTTTGGGGAAACTCTGATGAGGTGGTTAAGGTTAGGCACTGATCTCGAATAGTTAAGGTTAGGCATTGACCTTGAATAGTTAAGGTTAGGATAGGTTGTCGAGCTGCGAGTCTCACGAGAGTTTTTGCAGATTTCAGATTAGATTTTGCAATTTGCGGGTTACCTTCTAGACACAACCCTCCCCAAGAGGAACTGGAGGAAGTAGCTGGCCGGAATGAATCTTCACCACGTCGACCATATTCAGGACAAGTGATTTGAAAATGGTTGGATCGATTGTACAGCCATCAGTGTATCCTGTGTATAGTGTGTTTTTCGCAAGTGGGTCATACAAAAGCCATCCAGAGCAAGAAACAGCCAGGATTGACTGACGATACGTTAAATCCCTTAAATCCAATCCTCCACTCCCGTGGCCTGTGCTCAACAACATGCACAGATGCTACATACCTCACTGTCGCTTGCAGACACATTTTTGTCTACCCTCCAAATAAATACATAAGAAAAGAGAAAACTAATCAGGTCTGACTTTGCTAAGAGGAGCTATGTTAAATGATTACGCCCATTAATGGCTACCAAAACCACTTTACAATACTGAATTAATACACAATCATGAAGTGAATGACTGAAGAAACAGCAGACAGGTTGTATTCACAGTAATGCATTGTACGTGCCTATGACCTAATGTGCCTTAACTACCATTCCTCCACTGTGAGGAACTTCATTATGACTGGAAACAATTAGTGGGAGCAACGTATGTAATGGGCTCTCAGCTTCCAACAGCACAGTCAATAGCCTGGAAATGGAAACTCTGCTCTAATCACTAATGAGAAAATTGTGGAGGGGCAAGAGGGAGGGAGAGTCGCTGGGGAGTAGGGATAAGATGAAAAATCAGCTAAACACCAGTACAGTGAGCTGTATGATAAAAAGGTAGTGTAATGTTAGACTATGAAATAAGAACTAAATCTGGCTTCCATCATCATAACATGGATCCAAATCATAATCTGATTTCGCTGCTTATCAAAAAGGTAATCATCCGACTTATTACTCTTCATCTGATCATGATCTCCCCATGAATAACTGATGCGTTTACTGCCTGCTTTGTAATTGACCCAAGCCTGGGGAAGGGTGTGACAGAAATCACACTGGCAATCAGCGCGATAATGGATTAAGCCTATATCCATAACAGGGACCAGCTCCTCCATAGCAGCGAAAATGAGCAGCCAAAAACACAAGAGGGAGTGCTTCATAAAGCCCACTCAGCACCTGTGGTAGAGGCTACAGAAGCTGCAGCTAATGTGTGCAGGAATTCCTCTGTGTTTCAGTTTTAATGATAGCCGCTACTCTATTTCCCTCCCTCCATCTCAACAGAAATCAATGCTAAGGAAACACTCAAGTTCCCACCAAGCAATAGCAATTTCTGCCTAGACGGCTACATTGCGAGGAGGTGTTTTATGGTGGTAATGCCATTGCACCATGGGCTATGATTGGACATTTAATAAGCAGGCCCAGGAAACAGCCCCGTGCTCTTCTGGGCTCGCTATACACTACCTTTTCTCTTCCTCCCTCAACTACAGGGTTTATAAAACCAGATGCCTCAACGCATCAGTAAATTAAACTCTCTGCTTGTGGGAAAAACAGCTTCTTTGAAATCAATGCAATCATTAAGGATTTTTATGGGTTCAATACATTTATATTGCTGTGAAATGCTATGAAAATAAATGGCGTTGCTCAGGTCTGGTTCATTTGCACGGTGCTTGGAGAGATGCGTTATTGGTATCGGTATGACTCCCCTATACCTTTACATCCTGTTTCCCTAGCAATACCGTTGTGAATTATTGATGTTACCACCATGTCTCCCTCCCTCCCTCCCCCAGTCCCTCACATACCAGCCCCTCTGCAAGGATCTCCAAGCTTCACTGAGTCGCCTAAGAACAGACTGCACACAATCCCAGTGACAATATCCAATAAAGTAGAGCAGGGGGAGGGGCGAGATGCTCCCTGACATTTAAATCAATTGCTTTCTAACAACAACTCTATGATTTTTAATCCATCTTTATTACCATCTTCACTGCGATGCTTAAAGCAACACTGCTGTTTCTGTCACAGCAGAGAGAAACAGCAACAGCAAAATGAACCTCTCCGTATCTGTTCTGGTATTTCAGCCCAGATGGCAAAAATTGAGTCTTAATATTGATATAGCTTAATGCGGTAATGCTCCTTGTGTTGAAATTCAAACGGGGGAGACCTAGCTCTGGGTGTCAGTTGTTTGTTAATGTTTCATCCCAAGATCTCTATCTGCAAACAGTGTGTTTAACAGTGTGTGCAATAGAAAAGGCACAGATGTGTGTGAATTCCCAAGGTCTCTGAATGCATGTTTTATCACTCTGCCTCAGAGAGGTTGTGGAGGGGGGTCCTGCCACCCTGAGTAGAAAACGATAGTAGCTGCTGCTGCTTCTCCGTGTAGTGTGAAGAATATCTACAACAGAAACATAACAACTGCATGATTTATGCCATATATTCAACAGTAATTAATATTATGTGTTGCAGCTACAAGAGTACTGGATTTCATCATTATCATCTTCATTTGTTAAGTGACATCACATGTGAAATGGTCACTATTTTACTTGAAATATATGCAAATGGAATTTAAAGGATCCATCTGCGTGCTAATCTGTTTTTTTTCCAAATGGAAAACACCCACTCAGCCATTGCAAAAAGCATTGACTTATAAAATACGTTTTTTAGCCACCTAAAAAATGGACCACCTAAAGAAAAATCAATATCAGTTTAAAGTGTATGCTACGTCTAGAATATCTTCACAGTTTTACCTTGCCATCAGACAGCCCTTTCCGACAGGGAACTGAAGCTGTTATATCACTGTCTTCAAAGCTACCAGACCAGACATTATTCACAAAGACAGTAATTTTACTTTGCAGAACACGGGAGTAGCTGGTCTACTGCTGCATCAATCAGTTAGTTAGTTTGTGTTATTGTGTGACCTTCGGATTCAAACTAATGTGGTGTCTACACAGCAGTATGTTGCTTAGCGTCCGTGCCGGTATTCCTGTCTGCTTCTCCAAACAGGGAGTGTGCCGACCACCATCTAAGTTACTGTATGTAATGTTAATACACTGACTATAAGGCTGTATATATACTGTACAAGGATATATACGTAAATTGTATATGTAGCAGCGTCATCATGCAGAAACTTACATCAGGTCACATGGGAAAAAGCTTTTAGAAGGGCTTGAGAAAAAAGCATTTTGACACTAAAATATACATACTTTGACCAATATTTGAATGTTCGGATTTGAATACATAAGGAACACCACTGGGAAGCTACAAAATGATATAAAAACCTGAAAAAAAAAAAGTCGTCCACCCTTTAATGCCTGTATTTGACTCCAATAGTTTTCTGACACGTCCACTAATCCCACCAGATCAAACGACAAAATACGGGTTTGATGTTTCATGTTTTGAAAGATTCACACAGAGCAGTGAGACAAGACAGACTGGCTATGTCTACATGCAAAAAGAATTGTGTTTATAACCCAGTCAAGTAAAATAACTTTGATTAAGGGCTGTATTGTATACGTCAATACAGTCACAAATGTTTAGTAGGCTACAGTAAGTTTACCAAGTTTACTTTTGAGACCTCCAGTTAAAATGTCTGGCTGTAGTCTTACTTCCCTACAGTAGGGAAATACTGTACTGTATATTACTTTTTGGATACTTTACTTAAAAGGTGCTAATTGTGAGATTGGGAGCATTTCTATTGCCTCCACACGGTTCTCAACATGGCGATGGCTGAGCTGGCGGCTCGTAGCTGGCTGCTCGTAACTAACGTTGCGCACAGCGCTAACTGAAAAACAGCAGCAACAATGCTGACAGAGCTAACAGTGTTAACCTGAAGGGGAAACCGGAGGGTGGGTGCTGCGCTTCAGCAACAGCGCCATCGGTCAGGACGGAGTTATCAGCTGTAACCGCCGTATGAGCGCATTGTTGAGCCGCGGCCATGAGCTAGCCAGTGAAGAAGCTCAGATTACAACACACACAGAGGGAGAACGACTTCATTCTCTGCTCAGGTAGACATTACTCCTCTATATCTTTACATAGCAAACCGTTGTTTGATGCTATATTAATGCTCTGAATGTCGTATAGAGCACCTTTAAATACAAATCTGAATGTTCAGTACTCCTAATTACAAGTGAGAAAGTTGCATACAGCATGTGTTTAGGAAAAGTGTAATATCCTATTCAATGGTCTACTCGGGGAAACTAGGACGCTCAATCTGTATCAAAAGCCTGTTCAAACAGCTTATCCTGATTACCACTTGTATTGAAATATGGCCAATAGTAAAGTTACACCATGCGTGTAAATGCATGCGAGTGAGAGATGAAGAGTCCAAACCGACACCATTGTCTATCGCTGTTATCATTTATTATTCATACTTCTCTTTTTATGATGCCGTTAGCCGAGGCAGTGAACAAAACATGGCCGGCACATACACAGAAATAACTCATGTCTGCGCTTTAATATTTGAAGAAGCTGAGACAAATAGTTCCCCGGTGTGAAAACCAATAGACAACATTAAGTAGTCTGCTTAAACAAAAAAAATTGAAATGTTCTAATGGATGTGTTTTGTTAATGGTAAGTGGCAGCTGATTTATGCTGACAACTCTTGTCCGGGGTATATCGGCATCTATTCCCAGGTGGGCTTCGGTCTCTATAACCTCTCAAGCAGCCAGGCACTTAAACCAAATTGCTTAGGTAAATATCCAACAATATATATCGATCACACAATAAAAAATGTGGACCAATTAAGTAACACAAGATTCCTCTGGAAAAAAAACACAATAACAATGTTGAACGGACAACTAAAATGCCTAAAAATCATAGGGAGCATCAAAATGTTGCTGATATCTGTGGAGGTAATTATCTTGATGATGAGCCTTGCTCAGCAGATTGCAGAACTTAATCCTGTGCTTGAATCTCCCCTGCATTACACACCGCTTTCTGTGTTGTCTGAGGTATCAGAAAACGCCTGGAGCGCATCACTGGCAAGACGCAGAAGCCAGTTAACACTAAAACAGGTAAGGCAGAGAGGGGATATCAAAAGGCTTTATGTGCTGAAGCCCCTTGGCTATGAAGGAAACACAACACCAACCTCAGCCTGGAAAGACAAAATTAATAAATGGACTTAAAGTTACAATCAGCGGGCGGGGTTAGTGCTGCAGTGACAGTTCCAGGAAAGTGAGACAAAGAGAGGGAATGTAAGATAAAGGAAGAGAAGATACGCACTGAAATGTCTGCAGCACATTAATTGTTCATGAGAAGGTGCATACAGGCAAACAAAGCTGTGATGAATGGTCTCATTTGTGCAATGAGTAAGGCCCCGCCCAGCTTGTCTGCTATCCAGCTCCAGTCCCCTCTTTTGCTCAGGCTTATGCAAATACGGACCTCCATTAGCTGTGTTAACAGGTAACTGCTCAGAAGTGACCCCCATCGACCAGGACGCCACAGCGAGGTGATGGATAGTCCACCGATACTGATTCAGTGTCACTCAGGGCAAAGGGAGGAGACTTCATCCCTCTGGAAATTATGATTAACAATCACAATCTTAAATTGCACAAACACTTCAATTCATCTTTTGTCCTGTAACTTTTTTTAATATGTCGCCTTCTCTCGTAGAATTACACACATGTGAAAAAGAACACACACACACAACCCATATCCCCTTGTAGGTAAACTAGAGCGGGAAGCATGATTAAATCATGAAACATTAATGATGACACCCTTGTCTATTCCCTTCTCCTCACACAGCAATGTCTCTGCAGGGCAAATTAGGGCTTCCTAATACTCCAGAGCTAGCGGTTCGGCACCAGACGCACCCACATTAATAAGGAGAAATTAGACAAACACAGAGAGCTGTTTATTAGGGAAAAACATGCCCTCTGAGACCTCACTAGTGGAATAATGGGACCAGGACGGTCCGCATAATAAGATGGAAACAGACAGACAGAAAGGTGTAGGAGACGCAACATGTGAACAACCATAAAGAAAGCCTCAAAATTATGGTGTTTTTTACCGTTATTCTCTGTTATTCACTCCATTACAAAAAAGAAAAAGCAATTATAGAAAAAAATGAAAGGTAACTGGGCGGCCAGCTGTAGCAGTGATGACCACAGCTCTCTGTGGGATTTCTCTAAGCAGTGAAATACGGCCAGGTCCCTGTCCTACTTCTACCTCTAGATCTACTGATTAAAGTGCTTTCACAGATAAATATGGTTAATGATGTACCAGAATGTACTCTCATTTGAGTAAACAGAGAAGAATTGAAGCCAGACAGGAAAGAAATTAGGTCCAAACAACAGCAAAAAATGTGAGAAAGCTCATAATCCCCAAGCATCTGTTTGCAAATCTACCTTCATGATGTATACTACTACATGCCATCACACTGCCGTGAGCGGGCGCCGGTTTTGTGGTGGAGCGTGCCGTCTTGTGAGCTGATGTCGCCAAGGGTCAGATTGACACCTGTGTTGTGAATAATGCATGACCATGTAAAGAGGTTTTCTTTTTTTTTTCGTAATAAAAAGGCCACCAAGGGAACTGCTAGAATGAAAATGCCACAAAAGCAGCAGAGAGGTCCTAATTAGTGCAACCCCCTATATGCCTGTAGCCCCCGACCATAACAACAGCATTCACACCACAGGGAACAGATACGGAACATGTATCGCCGCCTCCACCGAGGACTGAGGTTTACAATCTACGGCATTAAAAATGTGTGTCACATAGCCATGAAGCTAATAAGCCCCACCAAATAATGAAACATCTATGTGCGCACAAAGGCACACAAGGTTAATAAAAACAAAGAAAATAAGGCTTTGTGCGCATTACTGCTACACCAAGATTCATTTACCTTTTTATTACAAGGGAAATTACCCCAGTGGTCAACTGAGCCTCCAGTTGTTTACCCAGAATAATACGTTCCTATTTCCACTAGACTAAATGGATTTACTGAAAGCAATATGACAGCTTGAAATCTTATCATAAATAAATCTAATGTGCACCCGGCATGAGCACATTGTCAACATTAACACAAAAGTCAAGCAGTAGATGGCTCTAAAAACAATACGCTATCATATCAACCTGCAAGCTGTCTGGTAAACACGGTCTCTCTTGAAATACTGTCACGTTTTCACTGAAATTAAACTTTATTGATAAACGATACAGCGCACATTATCTGCATAAAACAGGCACAGTCTGATTTTGCTCGCATTTCATTGGTGTCATGTAAGAATGATGTCTCGGCTATAAAATTTGATGGTTAGCTCCATCTTTCTAATAGCGTGTCATGTGGAAAATGATATTTTTCAGCGATAACAGTGCGGTATCTTTTTTCATCATCACCCCTGGCCCCTTCTGTACGTCTCACATCCCTCTCAGGCTCTTTCAGCACAGGAAGTGTCTCTCTGTGAGTGACAGGAACGCGGCATTGAGACGCTGTAATCCCGGTCCAGTTCTCCCCTCTGTCCCCTGAGGATTTGTGGAATATCAGCCGGGGCCCAAAAGACGCACATCCACACTCACGCACACACAGAGACACACAAAAAAATCCCATCCCTCCTCATCTATACCCTTATCACCAGCTTTGACCCCTCACCTCAACTCCAAAGTGAGACTCTTTATTAGTCTGCCACATCCAATAAAACCTTCCTTATATAAGAGAATGAAACCCAGCCTCCCTTCCTGCTGTTGAAGGACCAGGGCAGGGGTTGAGACAGCTGTATCAGACGCTCTTCAGCCATATCATAGCCCATCAAGACGTACTGATAGGTAACCGGCCAATCACCCAGCCAGTAACACACAGATGCTCTAACTACCCTGGGTGTAATAAATTCTCAAACACAGGCAATATTTCCAAACAGTGATAGTCTTTTTCTGCCCAACCCACGTTACTGTCCATGTAGAGCGGAAATGGATGTAAAGAGATCGAAATGCTGGTGTTGGCAACTATCTGCTCTTTCCCAGCACGAGTAACACTGTTAGCTATGACCCTGAGGTCTACATACGACTCTAAACAAAATTACCACAAATATATGTTACTTAGGATTCTGGTCAGGAATTTAAGAGCAGCATTAAGATGGTGACATAAATAGGCCACAATAATTACTATGTCGACTTATTGTACAATATGTAGACATGACCTCAATCATTTTTGCTGACCTTGATATGTCCGTTGTGTTTACATGCATGTTTTGTCTGCATAAGAATGTCACCAACATGTTAGCCACCATGATGCCAGAATAGACAGCAGGCTTTTCCCTAACATTATAAGACTTGAGCATTGCACAGACATTGCACATTTTTGTAAATAGAGCCCCACAGTCAATTTTTTTGTGTGGTTTTATTTAATTATTTTGGATATCTTAATATTTTTTTCATTCCAATTCCAAAGTCTGAATATTCTGAAGAAATAAAGTTCATTGTTCTTTTAAAGCTTAAGTTGATAACTTTGAGCAAATATGATTAAAAGTTAAATTCATAAGCTGTCAGGTGAGAAACAGGCATTACAGTAACAAAATCCTAAACCTAGTTTGACAGTTAGATCGGAGTTCAAGAGTTTTGCGAGCAGTGATTGATTTCACAGATTATCTGTCTCATGCACTACTGTCAGGATATAGTGACAGTTTTATAAAAATGACATTTCATCATATTTGCTCAAAGTTACCGACTGCAGCTTTAAAGGATATCCTTGCATTATTATGCTATTATGTTATCATTATATCAGTGGCATAAAATGGTCTTTCCGGGAACAATATAATGCCCAAAAAAAATAGTTGTTATCTTGACAGGCCTAGACATAAATATCAAAAAGTTATTGGCAGATACAGAAAATATTAATAATTTGACTCCCAAATGATCAGTATTAGATAAAAAGGCTGTACTTAGGCACACAGCGATGCTTTGCAATAAATGCTAATGCTAGCACTGAAACACGTTTACATTGACAATGCTAACATGCTGATGTCTAGCAGGTACAATGTTTACCATCGTCACCATAGTTTAATGTGTTAGCATGCTAACATTTACACTTGTGTTTATTGTATTCCACATAAAGCTAGGGCTGAACAATAAATCTGAATTTTATCAAAATCACACTACACCTACAGCAATTTCCAAATCCAAGGGAGGTCTGTTAAAGGCAAAATCTGTATCAAAATACCATTTTAAATTAAATATTGTCGTGCTGCAGAGATGTCCTGGCCTACACATCATAGTCTATAGAAAACATCTTTGTTTGATAGAGATCCCTGCAAAAATCACTCCATAAATCATTTTAATGTTTGTCAATGAAAATTAGAATAACGATGTAAAAATGATCATTTCCTCTCATATTGCAAATCATATCCCAATTGTAATATTGCTAAAAAATATATTAATAAATAAATGCTCTCAATTAGACATTTTTTTCAAAATCGTTCAGCTCTACTCGAAGCTCAATCTGTCTCTTCCACGTCTGTGTGGGTGTTGTTCAACCTTCCCAGACAAACAGATAACTACACACACACACACACACACACACACACAAACACACACATAGATGGATTACATTTTGCTCGTCATAATGGAACCATCTCTGTGAAATGGCACCAAACGGTCCAGGGTATTGACCATAACGGAGCAGCAGGGATAAAGATGAGAGAGCAATCAAACAATGCGTTACGATTCATCAAGGGAATAGATCAACAATGATCAGAATGAGAGCAATGTGACCAGAGCCTTCATCCCTGTTATTGCCAATATTGACAGAAAAAACTAGCCCTTTTAAGCTGTAGCAAAGCCTTTAGATTCAATCATATCTACGGTAATTATATACTGTATCTATCAGAATATCACAAAGACGACCGATGCTTTAGCCTGACAAACGGGTCTGAAAAAGCTATTTAATTAAACGTGCCAAGGTGAATGTGAGTCCTATGACACTGAAACTTCTAAACAAATAAAAAATAAATCCAGAACACACTTCAACTTGTGATTACATGTCAGGTAATGTATGGTCTCTGCAACAAGTGAAAGAGACAGTTTCATTACTGTTTGGAACAGAGAGGAGTTAAGGCAAGGTTAGTTTTCTCCACTATATTAACACATCCTGTCAGCTTCTTTGTGGAGTCTCTCTGAACATAACCTCTAGTGAATTATCAGTAAGGCTGCCTGCAGGATTTAGGCCACACAACTGGAAACCTTTGGCAATTCACCAAGGATGCTCAAATATTACGTATTAATATAGCTTACATTATTGTAAGACATATATCAGAGCTTCTATAGCAGATGACGTAAGCCACAGTAGTAGTACTACATTTGGTGAGAACACACTGAAATGCTAAAAACAATTAAGCACAGTGTGTGAAGGCAATATTCAGATGTATATTGTATGTCTCTATTGCTTGCACTGTCCAGCCGTGAGCTTGTGTTGACCTCTGCAGACCTACCAGACTGCCTTCCCCTCCTCCCGTCCCAATTGGCCAAACACGCCTATTTATTAATCCAAAAACATGTCAGACAAAATAGATTTTAATTCCCCTGAGGGCTCTATCTGCACGTACACATAAGCATCTTGTTTAATTAGGCTTTAGTATAATGTGCGCCAAGGACTGACATCCAGGTGTGCACAAACATACACGCACGGAAATGCAGAAAAATAAACACAAACATACACACATGGAAATGCAGAAAAATAAAATCACATAAAAACACACATTAGCACATATACACATTAGCTTTTATGTATAATTCTAACCATGTGCTAAAATAGCAGCATTATATATCACATTATGGAGCAATATATAGTATATTATCACATATATTTTGTTGCCCTATTTTTCCTGAAATTAAAACTGAATGTTTCCACAAACAGACCCCAATAATGTAATAGTAACCACAGACTTTGTAATGGTAAAATCCCATGTGGCATGAATGAATGTGTGTTGTGCCATAAGTGTTGCTCGGGGAAATGAGCACTGTGGTGGTACTGCGGATGCAAATATGCAATTACATGAAGTACGTAGATGAAATCTAAAGGAGACTGCATCATAAATAAACATGCCAATGCTTAGGGTAAATGCGTAATTTATTCTATTTATGAATCAATGAAAACTGTGGAAGTAATTAGAAACATTCGGATTCTGGATACATCTATATTTCATTATGATGCTCAGTGCCTGTGTATCTGTAAACAAACTTAATAAAGACTGGGACATAAACTATGATAATATCAGATAAATAGGTTTACATTCCAGTGTGATCACTGAATAGCAACTTTGCAATTAAAGCACATCAGCCTTTAAAAAGGATCAGTGTGAAAATGCTTTACAGCGAGGCGAGTCTTCATAATATCTCCAATAACAGAGTTCTATCTTACTATAAGCAAGGAATCTCTGTATGTGAGTTTGTCCTTCACATATCTCAAGAACCGCTCATCCGATCTACTTAACACTTGGCGGGTGTATCGCTGGAGACCCCATAGAGTGCTTTGTCGAATTTGGTGCAATTTGGGCATGCGACACGTTCAATATTAATAAACTATGAATAAACAAGCGATAGCACTCTGTGCAGCAGCGGGTGCGGGGCTTCAGGGTTCTGCAAACTGAGACGAGCATGTCGTCTGCAGCGGGCAGACCGCGGCTCATTGACTGCAGTTCACTTTAGCTGATGGACCTTGGATATATTCTGCTACCGCTACACACGGATGCTGGACAACGTTACAACTGAACTTTTCTTCACTTCCCTGGAGCACGAGCAGATAGCCTACAGGAACAGCGCCATCGCAACTCAAAAAGTTTTTGCCATACTAACTTATAACTTCACCGCCAGCAAAATACCTCCACTCATTAAATCCATGCTCTACTTTATAACCGCGGTGGTCATATCAAAGCAAGCAACTAAAATGCCTATTATGGAAATGAATATGTCTGTGTAAGTGTATTTCACCGATGTTTCTGACTGCGATTAGCAGCAACCTGTGCATGTTTGTTTTTTCCCGTGAACCAGAGTGTATTTCACCGGGCTTTCTGTTCATGAGTAGCCATGACTTGGGTGTGTGATGCAACTATGTGGCAGGTGTATTGCTTAGGACAAAAGGAAGCACAGTGTGAAGTTGTTTGTATGAGCGGTTCTCGAGAAAAGCTGCAAGCAACAACAAGACAGGCCAAGCATTCAGGCCGTCCTGGATTGGCACTGCACTACTGTGTGAAATGAGGAAACAGTCAGTGTGTGTCAGAGTTGCAGGAACAACTCATGAACTGACAGATGTGAGTAATAACCCTGAAATCTTGAAATAAACAGTCATTATTTTTCCTATGTGGTGCTAGATGCTGATACTTGAACCATTATAGTCTATGTTTACATCAGTCTGGGTTTATCAAGTGAAAAGTAAAGATTTCCTCAAAGTGTTTTGATTTTTACAGCTACAACCGTGACCCTGGCAAATGCAAGAGGTCATTTCCGAGCTTTGTTGACAAACTTCCCAAACATTTTCCTGTTTTCAGCTCATTGTTAGATATGAATTTCCCAAGGACGGTGTGCACTACGAAGGCTCTGACCTCATTTTTCAGATGGGTCGTTTCACACGTGTTTTTTTTTGGCGGAACAGAGAGAATTTCATGTGGCTGATGCAACGTCAAACGCTGCACTGTATGTTATCAAACCAAAAGTGAAACAGTCTAATGGAACAAGATGGGTGCTAACGTTGCATGCATGGCGGAAAAATGCAAAAAACATCACGTGTGTAAAATTCTTCCTTGTTTTCACGTCAACTGAGGTATTTGTGTAAAATGACAAATGGGGAACGGTGCTGCAGAACAATGTTTTGTGGAGACATTTGATAGGAAGGGCAGTGGGTAAAAGTCATTCTGCTGCACAGTCACAATTAAAGTGATTGATTAGACTGCTTCACCTCTCCTCTCAGAGTGAAAATAACTGCATTGCACTGGTTTCCTCCCAATAACCTGATAGGTGGGTTGTTTTGCGAGACAAAGATTTCTGTGAGCAGTGTTTACTAGAGCACAACCTTTATCACAGTTGGTCAGAGCGTTTGATTCATCCCACCGTTTATACAACTACAAGCACACATCGGCAACAGATTATTACTCCAACTGTGCAGCTACAAAGTCTTGAACAAGCAATTCATGTTTCTTTAATAGTATTCTTTTTACAGCTTTCTTGTCTTTCACAATCTTACATCATTTAGCCAACATGTTTAGGTGCCGAGCGCTAATTAGGTAGCATTAATCAATAATAAACAGACATGCTGGAGCTCACCACACCCCAATTATGGATACAACAATTCTCCCAGTTTAATTTGACACATTTATTCCTGCAGTCTTTTAAATTAAGTTGTAACTGAATGACTGAAATCTATAGAAATCACAAAACAATGTACATTTGCTTTAACAGACGACTGAGTAAGAATAAAATAATGATTTGATCAACATTAAAGAGTGTAGACGATGAAGGTGGGTTGATATGCAACAAACCAACGTATGCAACTGCTCACAAGCTTGTGTGTGAGGATTAAAATGGTATTAGTGCTTTAAGACTGATAAATATGACTGTTTGGAACAAACCGAGCATGCAGATGGACACTGCAGAAGTTCCCGTGGACGTTTTGAGTTTTTGATACACAAAAGATGGATTTTGCCAGATTAAACGCTCTGCTGAGCCTGCATGATGCCACCTGTCTAGATGTGGGTGGACATAATTGATGTTCACATCAGCATCATTATTGTCCTCCCCATCCTCTGGATAATTGTTTAAATTTTAGTAGTAACAACATAACGTGGTTAAGTAAAATAGTATTCAGTGTGACACAACACTTACGACATCTGCTCCCATAGTCCAATAGGGAGACATTGAAACAGTTAAGTGTGTGAAGACAATTCCGTGTTGATTTCCTTTCTTTCAGCCATGAGTAACGTATGATATCTGTGTATCGATAATAACTACATCACTAAGTCACTGGTCTGGTTTGGTTCGCTCTCACACAGGTACACATAAAAAGTATTTGTCTCAGCCAGTCTGATTAATAATTAAATGATAGACAAACATCTACTCACTAATTTAAGACAACTCATTTGCGAGGTAATCATTATTAGGGTTAATAATAATTACCTCCTGTAGAGACGGTTTTTAATCAGAATTTGCAGTAAACAAGGAGGATAACGGGGGGTTTTCGTATTGAACAATGTAGTGAACGTTAAAATGTTTTGCCTTCAGCCTCATTTCCTGATTTATCGATCTATTTACTTTTTCTTTTTGCATTTATATTCTGAAAGACGGTGTAAATGTGTGCCTGCTGAAGCGATATCTGCCTCATATTTTTTAGCTGCCATCTCCTGTTAAACAGGGATATGGATTATGCAATTATGTTTTTTATTTTTTTTTATTTTTTACCTTTTCCTTATTGACATAACCTTTTCACTGTCATTTGCCAAAGTGGAAGATTACACACAAACAACATGGATAAAGGTTTTTTTAACGCAAAAAAGTGGTTGCCAATAGGAGCGACTACACCAAATGAAGTGGCAGACAGTGGTCCAGATGTGGTTGCCCAGGGTTACTGGACAATTATTAGTGACGTGGATTGGACATAGTCATGATGGTTAAGGAACTGTTTTGACTCAGTGGTTAGTCTAACAATCCATTGTATCAAGGTCGATAAATAGTGATCTTATTTCCATTGTTTGTGCTGCCTTCTTGATACCCTTTGCATATAAAATGAACACCCCGGCAACCTAGCATCTGGATTTACGGGATTTTTTCAATTACAATAAAAATATGTTTTATTGTAATTTGCGTGACCTGACCCTGGCTAACCTTGGCGTTTTGGTCAGAGAGAGGACTGTGTGAAATATATAGGGCCAAAAAAGGAGCAAAGACAGAGCAGTCTACACACCAGCAGGGGAACATAACAACTAATGTAAATTACATTTATGACAAAGAATAGCATCAAATTTGAGAAGCCGCCTGGAACCAGAGAACTGATGGAGGTTTTGGCTTAAAAACGATAGAAACAATCAATCGATTAAATAAATATCTCTAGATAAAGGCTGACAAATCGATTAATCGACTAATGAACTCCTTCTGAGACAGATTTAGTCTTGTACAAATGCAAAGATCTACACTCAAGTGATCAGAAAAATAAAAACCCGGCTGCCCCTGCAGTCAAAGTGGTACCACTCATTTGCATATGTATCGCTACGTAAACAGGTGCATGCAACAGCAACTCCAATTCCACACTTGCTTTGCATGTGAATGGGTTAACAAAAGTGGCCTTAAATCATGATCATGAACAGGCTTTGAGAATGATTGTGGGTTCCAGGGAGGCGGGTTTGAGCACTGCCAAAATCGCAGAGTTGCTACGCTTCTCAAAGGCAGCAATCTTAAAAGACGTACAATGAAAGGAGCAGAATACAAGACACTTCAAAACATTTGCTCTGCGGGAGGAGGCTCCTGGCAGGAGGCTCCTGGCAGGTGAATGTGAGGGACATCATGTGGTTTGGTCCTCAAGTACATGTAATGGAGAGTCAAAATATGTAAAAGCTTTTCAAGCAGATGACCAGGCAGGATATTCTCTTGTTCGCGGTAAGCTGCAGAAGGCATTTACTGTGGGCTAAGAAACATCAGTAAGATTGGCTGGTAGACTCAGGGTGTTACCTACATGGGACGATGGGTTTGTCTTACATACCTGTACAGTAGGGTAACACAATATTATCACGATACATAAGTCAAGATATGATCTTATTGTGATTTTAAACATTTTGCATTATGCCAAGTATTGCGATAAGATATATATATATATTGCGATTTATTACCTTTTTATAACTGAAAATTATGCAGTTTGTCAACATCTGTTTTATCTAATAAGATACAGTTTTCACTCTGTTCATCTCAGAGCTTTCATTCTCATATCTTGAGGTCAGAGGTCAAGGGACCCCTTTGAAAATGGCCATGCCAGTTTTTCCTTACCAAATTTTAGTGTAACTTTGGAGCGTTATTTAGCGTTCTTCCCGACAACATGACATGGTTCGTACTAATCGATTTCTTAGGTTTTCTAGTTTTATGATATGATAAAATTTCACTCTAGCTTTAAGACTGAGCCCTCTGAGTCCCCTCTGAGAGACAGAATAGCAGGCGGGTGCGCCAGCGGGCCGTCAGATTGTTAAGAAGTTAATCATTTCAATCATATCTAATCAGTTATAATCAAAGATCAACTTGACAGCCGTATATCGAACTATATTTCCACACAAAATATCGCGATACTATGCTGTATCGATTTTACCCCCACCCCTACTGTACAGTAAGTAAGTGTGATGGTTTTTGGGGGCATTAAAACTGTCATACACTGGCTTCATTATTATACAGTATGTGTCAGCGCCTCAGTGTTAGAGCATCCTGTATCATTGTACTGGAACAAATGTTTTCATTCATGGCCATCATGTTCCCAGGATGATGGTACTTTCAGAGAGATAAGTGTCCTTGTACTCCCTGAATAGGAGAGGAACATTATGTAATTATGCAATATTTGTATTCACTCTCATGCACTGCTACTTAATTTTAGTTATTTACCTTCTCTCCCCTTTTTTTCCTCATTTATTTATTCATTTTTATTTTCTACTGTCTTTTATTTTCTTATATAGAATCAATGTCATTGCGTGTTGGACCTGTATCTTGATGGACTTTCAAGGTAGGGGCGGGAGGGGATGGGTGGGAGGTGGTTATAGAAAAAGAAAATGGAAGGAAAAACATTGCTTCCGTTGTAACATTGTGTGACTTGCATGCGTCCTTCAATAAAAAAACATTAAAAAAAGATAGTGTCCTTGTCAAGGTGCAAGAATCAATGTGTGCATAGTCGGATTCAACCGTGAGGAGAGACCTGTAGCTTCACAGGTCTCTCCGCCACAATGCCTGCCAGCTAATATCGGGGCCAAAGATGCTTCAGGGTGCAACTGAGCCGAGGTTTATGTTTTTCTGGTCACTGACTGTATATTTGATTGTCCAGCTCATTAAAACAGCAACACACTCGAGTCCTGTTCGAGAACACGTGTGTGTGATTTTTAACGCCTGACTGGAACAGCTCAGCCTCTGGTCAAATACCGAGATTGTATCCATAACCACGGAAGTCATTTGTCAGCTTCGCACACATAAATACACCACCTGCATTCCATGGTCTTTTAGCTAATACATCTCCCCAGGCATTTCCATTTTTCTACTGCTGTTGTTGTTGCTGGTGCATTTCCCTGTAAAACTCATTACGGAGAGAAAGAATTAGAGGGAAGTATCAAGGTAAGACACAACAGTGCAGGCACTCAAACAGCTAATTGTAATAACCTGACACAAGTGAGTAATTTAGCTGCCTAAAAACGAGCCCTGAGATCTAGAAGGAGCACTTTAGAAGAATGAATTAGGCTGGAGGCCATTACACACTAAGACATTTAGAGAGAAAAAAATGATCCATCTTTAACTGGGCTGGATTTGAATATTAAACGATCCTGCTTACCGTTTTAGCAAAAAAAAAATCTGAGATTATCACAGAAGCAAGTTAACATAATATTGTGCATATTGCATTCTTTGTTCCGGACTGCCTTCCGAACATCCATTATTTATTAGAAATCATCCATCATTAATCATTCACGACATGCCAGTTAAGTCAGTAATTACAGAAAAAATGTGACCATGCAGCACTCACTTAACGGACAAAATTAGGTCATACTTAAACTAAAGCCTGATTACATTTCATGTTCTGGTTCCACATGAGCAACAGTGACAAATAGGACTTTGTGTATTCTTTGCTGATGCATCAATTGATTGCTTCCGAATTAAACAGTGACAGATTTTAAGTGACATATTATTGAACAAATGTGTTCTATTAATGTGCACTGACATTTTACACTGGTGTATACGGTGCTTTGCAAAGTAAAGAGGCCTGTTTCTATCTATAAAGATGTCCTTGCCACTATTATTTAATTTAGCATGTGGAGTTTTTGACCACTGATGGCGCTATAGAGCAATGTGGCTCCACAAACAATATATCAAACTTCACCTGCATGTGCACAAAACATAAATATACTATTTCTGGTCATGTTTCAGGGCTTTAAGGAGGTAAAACAACCTCAAAGCAGTGTATTTAGCTATATTTTGGTCAAACTAAGACTGTTTAGAACATACTGAGACTATAGCTGGACAGCAGAGGAGACGATTATGCTGCAGAAGTCATCTGAGAAGTTTGTGAAGACATTTTAATACATTTTCTCTTGTTAAAACTTCACCTGGAATTCACAGTAACTTGCATTTCAAGCCTATAGGGGTGAGTGAATGATACTAATAACAATAGCCTTATTTCAGGCTATTTCAAGGAGCTAAATGTGAGATTGGGAGCATTTCTATTGCCTCTCAACGGCTCTAAACATGGCGAGCTAACGGTGCTAACAGCGCTAACGGTGCAAACAGCGCTGACGGTGCAAACAATGGTGAAAGTGCAAAGATAGCAGTGTATATCTGAGGGGGAACCGGAAGGTGGGTGCTATGCTTCCGCGGCGACATCAGCTGTAACCACTGTATGAGCTCGGATTACAACACATAGAGGGAGAGTGACTTCATTCTCTGCTCAGGTAGACATTACTCCTCTATATCTTTACATAGCATATAGGTGTTTGCTGCTAGATTAATGCTCTGAATATCAAATTAAGTTTAACCGTTAAACTGTATAAAAACTATTACGTAATCCCTGTATTGTAATTAAAGATTTACCGAGAATAACAGATCAATATTTCTTTCGTTTTATCCTTATTCAAATAAAAGACACATAAAGCTGACTAGATGACAGTAAAAACAATTAAATTAGATACTGAGACAAGCAGGGAAGTCACTCGGAAATGGGTTCACAAACAACTAGATCTAGACCCACTTTTTTTTTCAAGTTAGACCTGATTTCATGCTGATTCTCTCAAACTACTGCTATACTCCTCTCCTTTCCAGAAATGCTAGTCAGCCACCTGGAAACAAAATTAGTGGCACCTTTATCCCTACCAATTTATTTCTCTGGGAGGAACCAGGGCATATGACTCATTCTGGGAAGGGGGTTACATCATGAATAGGTGCCGTATGAAACAGACCACAAGCTCAGAGAGGAACACTTTCCACTAAAGCACGAGCACAGACCAAACCTTGCACCTCCTTAAAGAGGTGAAAGATATAACAATATATCTGGGATATTATGCATCAGCAGAATGACTTTTCTTTCTTCTAATCTGCATTGTAATATTCGTATGTGTCTGACACAGCTGCTGGCACTGACACAAGCGAAACAAATGAGTGCACTCGTCACCTAAAGTTCAGAGGTGAAGACAAAGGGATCAGGATGCAGATCAGAGCGGGGAAAAAATTCTCAGCTCCACTATTCATCTTGCCATGCTTATGCAGTGTATACTAATGGGCTTCTTGCAGGCTGCTCTCTGCTCTACCCTATTTCCCCAATGGGAGTGCTTCCTCCCTGCAGCAGAGCCAGGCTGTGCTAATTCTGGAGACATCCAGGTCTCGAGACCCGAGCTTTGCCAAGCTCTCCCAGGTGGGAGGGGCCGGCACAATATGAGGCTGACAGCGAAAACGAACCCCTGGAAGAGAAAAAAAAATAAAAGAGCATCTGTATAACCTAAGAGGTTATGTGCTAGGAGCAGGGTGCAATTGTTTTCCTCATTTCCTCGGGCTTGTAAAGCTGATCCACTATCAGCGACGGGCTGTTATGCCACGAGCATGGCAATGAGCTGGCTTTCACTGGGCCTTTTGACATTTCTTGCCATGTAATAGCAAGCAAAAAAGCTATTAAGCTGGTAATCAATTGATGTATCCGGAGGGAAAAAGCATTCTGAGTGCGCAGACGTTCTCTAACATGATTGAAAGTTTCTTGTTTGTGGTGCTTACCTAGGCTTTGACACATTTCATTTCTTTTGGGACAAAGAGGCCGTGGCATTTAATTTTCTGAATAGCTTATCTGCAAAATGGCATTACAAAAAAAAAGAAAGAAAACCGATTTATTCAAATCTAACACACTAAAAGTTCAATACTGACCAAATTAGCTAGAACAAAAACACCCCCACACACACACACAGAATTTGGACTCAATATATTTTGGGTAGAAGATGATATAAAATCAGTGTGAGCTGGTCGGTAGGTGTTTGATAGGGTGTTGATGGGCCTGACAGATTATACTGAGGGTGACATCAGCTCCCAGTTCTGACTCATCCGTGCCCCCAGGTCTAGAGACAGACAGCTGTGGGGTGAGAGGGAGGTCATCACACACACATCAAACCACATTACATCATCCGACACTGATTTTTTTGTGAACTTTGTGGGATCCAGCAAAGCACCGAAGATATATACTGTACAGAGCTTATGGTTAGCGTAAAAAAGAAAAGACCAATTTTCATTTTTTTACTGTATGTGTGTGTGTGTGTGTGTGCGCCTGGTGTTTCTTGAAAGCAGATTCAATTTTACTAAACACTACAATTTGGTGGGGCGCCTGGGTGGCAGAGAGGAAAACCACTTGGCCACCATCACAGCGATCCGGGTAAGCAGGATTTGGAATCAGCCGTTCCATATTGTAAGAAAAAAAAAAAAAGGAAAAAATACTGAACACATCAACAGTATATTGAGTTAGTGGACTAAAATAATAGCGGCACAATGCTGGATATAAATTCTATCAGTCATATTACTGGCATGATTTACGTGTTGAGCGTGAACTGTATTACTCACTGGCAATTCAACAGAGACAGAAGCAGCAACACATTGTAGAAAATGGTAATGTGAGTCGATTTCTGTGTTGGATGTTGATGCGTTCAATTTTGAGTAAGTTATTAGACTGAAAGAAGGGGATGTGATTTGGGGTGCAAATTGCATCCATCAGGTTCACAACAACGCAGTCGCTCAAATACATTTAAGCTGCGTATTACTGACTGCTATCACATGGGATACAAAACACTTAATTCAAGAAAGAAGCATCTTTCAGCAGAACGTCATGTCCATAAAGATACCAGAGAGAGCAGCGCTGCTGACCAGACAGACAACAGCAGCACAGGATTAGTTTCATCTTCGTAAAGAACGACATAGCTGCCAAAGAAGTGCTGTTGAAATCAAAACAGCCGACTCAGTTTGTGTGTGTGGTCACTTTCCCTCCATCATGGCCCGTGCATATGTGCAGCGCTGCTTAGCCGCAATGGCCTTCTAAAGGAAAAAGACAGAATTTAACTGCTCCCGCTCATTTCGCAGATTTTCCAGACAAATAATTTCAGGTTTGTGCCCCGCTAGCGCCAACCCTCTGTCCATCCCGCTCTCACTGGCCTATAATTACACGCCATTCATTTGATTTGTTCATTAGTTCAAGCCTCGGCTGGGTAGAAGCAAAACGGAACCCTCTTATTAGTGGTTCATGACTCGACTCTCTCCATGGCGAGCTCAGGAGGTACGGTGGAAAACAGCAGCGGAGCAGTGGGAGAGGGGAAACTGGCGGGAAGACCTTATTTTAACCCAAAGCACACATCTTCACCAAGAGAGACAGCAGGGCATGCACACTGCCATAATAAGTGTATATCCGTAAAACCTCTTACATAGAAACACTGCTGTGGTGCTCAGAAGGTCAACCAACCCATGACCACCAAACGCTGATATTACAGATAACAAAAAACTAAAAGCATGAACCAAATATCTGGCAAAGAAGCACTTTTTCTGTGTAGATCATAGGAGCAGTTTTTCCATATTATGCACTGTGGTGCTTTTGAGACAATTTAATCAAATCAAAGGTGCTTTAATCCACAGAACATACAGTTAAATTGTGCACAACAGCTATATTTATACTGGAATAGGGGAGGATCTAGAACTAGGACTGGATACTTGATCTTAGGGTCTAGTATGTTGTCACAGATTTGAGTTTACTTTGGATAAGATAATATATTCCTGTAAGTCACACATCTTCCAATAAATGTATACCCTTTCCTCTACCTCTATCCAGCTCATTTATAACATTTGCTAAATGTTTCGGTAAGTAATTTGTGTTTTTTCAATTCATATGTTTTTCTTGTTGTTGTTTTTTTTTACATGTATGGAGCTCCTCTCCTACGTCAGCCTCACCACTCAATTTTAAATAGCTTGAGCTCCTCTGAACACTTCATAGTCGTCAGTAATTACTTGACAATTACAATCCCGAAATATGCCTCGTCTGTGTAGCAGGATCTTGTGAAGGAGGTGCAGTTGTAGACGAGCGCCTGTGCCCCATTTTTCACTATAACCCAATAATTTGCAAGCACGAAATAGCAAGAAGCAATGTGCTACACGGAGAGCAACTTTCTCTGCACACTATTATGAGTATCTGCTGTCAATCGGCATTCTCGTGACTAACTAGAAGCATTCATATTTAAAACTGTTTATTCCTAACTAGGGGAAGATATGCAGGTTGATGTCAGCTGCATTCAGTTCTTTCAAATCAAACTAATCATAAATATGCAGCATAGGATATTATAAATATTCATTGATACATACCTCGGCCCCAATATACATATAGAGTTAAAAAGAATTTGCATTTATTTTCTATTTTATCTGATTGGATTTTATTTTTTTATTTGTTTTCAAGTAGTTGGTGAGGAAATATATGGGCTCTAAACAGTTAGCTGTTTTAATTTCCAGACTGAATTAAATCTAAAACTGCACAGGACAGCATGGGGAAGACAGTGTTGTTAGAGCAAAACGTTCAAACTACAAAAATATCTTTCGTTTTCTAAGAGTCTACAGTCATGCTAGGCCACAGTTGGGCTGTACTTGAGCACAGTAGTGCTTCAGGCTAAAGGATGTCAGCATGGCTTGCTAACATAGACTGTATATAAGAAGTGGACGTAGTCACCATGAATTCACCGATGGTTTGTGGACTGCTGTTTTGAATCCTCGAGTTCGGCATTTTGACCGTCGGCATCTTGGTTTTTGGCCTTCACCATCTTGTTTTTTTGCAACCAGAAGTGCCACGTGCCAAACGTTGAATAAGACATTTTTTTAGGCGACCAAAAAATGTTACAATTAACTTTCATGAACTGAAAACACACTGTGAAAGAGTTAAAATTGTAGGATGAAAACAGGGAAAACTCCCAGACCGGACAACGCCGCGGTAGCGACCTGTCAAACACAAGGTAGCCACACCGTAAAGCATCCCCTGCTTTATGGTCTATTTGACCCAAAATGGGACCATGATTTACTAAATGAACATCATGCTGTATTGAAGAAGACTTTAAACTAGCGACCTAGTCTAGCCTTGAGACCATAAACTCATGTTTACAATGTTTACTGAGGTAATAAATCAAGTGAGAAGTAGGAATCATTTTATCATAGACTTCTATGTCAGACTTCTTTTTGCAATTAAAAATTCTAATCTGAATATGGCGCTAGAGGAGAAGTCAGGGGATTACCAGTGGCTAAAAAGCCACAGAAAACAATGTAAAAGAATATAAACTCCTCACTGAATACACACAAGTGATGTATATCTCTGTGCTATCATAGTGCATTAAAACAAACAGGCAACCTAATGCATGATCTCTGCTCTACAAACACAAACACACATGATCTCTGCTCTACAAATACAAACACACGCATGTTTTAGCTCACTTGCTGTAGCTTCACTGAGGGTTTCAGTTCATTATTCAGCAAGTATCAAAATAATAGCACAGGTCACCGAGATGTTATGAAATAAATATTTCAGACGGTGCGAATGAAAGCCAGAAGAAAGGCACGAGAGCTATAACCACTCTCCACATGAGATCAAAAGCCAGGTTCTTTATTCTTTACACACACTGAGATCAGATGAGAGCTGGTTTAACGGACTGTCATACCAACAGGGGAGCATTACACCCCAGTGGTTTTCATCCACATGAAAAGCAGAGCGCTGCCGAGAGTGGCAACGGATGAGGTCTTCAAATCGCACAATTCCTTTTTTCTTCCTTTTTCCTGTACAGTAACCGCACAAGCCAATGTCATCACCCTGCACTGCAGGAAAAAGAAGCTTTATGCCTCATCGGGGGTGTCAGCATCCACTCCTTACACAATTACTGGATATGCTGCTGCTGTAATTAAAGTCCCCTTTCAGCACTCCACACACCATGACCTTTTCCAATGCAAACACTCATTGTCTCAGTTAAATCCAAGGCCCCTCTACTGGGATGTAAATGGACGTTTTTATGTTGGAGAAAAAGAAAAATGTATGCAAGTATGCTCATGCACTGGGAGAAAAATGTGTTATAGCCTCATCTGGGAAACAAGGCTTGATGGGTTTCGAGAGGGTGTCGCGGCAGCAACACTCGAGGAGACAGAATACCCTTGATAGGCACCATCATAACCTATAATCAGAAGATATGCAAATGATAGAGATGTTTCCCGTGACGCTGCAGTGCCAGTCGTCTTTCGGTTCCCTGGGAGCTCTCCTGTCAGCGCTCACGCAGGAAAATGGGAGTGATAGCAGAGAGGGCTGTTTGTTTAACCTGTCACTGGAACAGCCGGGTTGAGAGGGAGGGACCAGATGGAGGAGCAGAACAGACAGGGAATCCATCTAGAGAGGGTATTGTCCTCTCAGTCACTGGTATACGGTGCGACACAGAATACTCACTGGAAATAGAAATGTTTTTCCAACTCGCACCAACGTCTACCAAAAAAGTGTTGGCTGAAGTTGAAGAGTTTGCTGCAGAATCATTCCTTTTGTGCTTAAAAATTAATCATGCACAGGAAAAGAAGCTTGATTATATTCTCACAGTTTCCCTCTCAGACTGGCTCACAGAGATGAAATGTGAACAGACACACACACACACAAGTGTCTATGAAATGACACCCTATTTTGTTCTCATTTAAGCTTTTTATATTCAGTAAGAGGGGTGAGGTACAAAGGGCCTAAAGCTGTCTTGGGTCATTAAACCACACATTTTCTTTCTTCTTTCAAAATGTGTTTTCTGGCACTTACAGCAGGCAAAGCTGACAGATTAGACAAGAGGAGGGGGGTGTTCCTTCACAGGCTGGCTGTGGGCTTCGGGAGGGTGGGCTGCTCACTGTTGCTTGGGGCAGCGAAAAAACCACGCCTGTCACTGTTTGACGGGCCAATCCAGAAGTGCGGTCATAGGGAGGTATGATTGATGATATTATGTACTCACACAGGATCTGAATGCCAGCACACTCCTGTGATTTAATCCCTGTTCCTTCATCAAACATCCAGGCGTGGCAGATGGACTGTACGACGTCTGTACCTCTCTTTCCCCCAGGCCAACGCCATAAGTGTCAAAGCCACCATTACTAATCAATTCTTTGAGGCAGTAATAACTGAATACAGGAAGACATTTATATGTATGTACTGTATATGTTCAATCCACTATAGTGTAATGATACAATATTATCAAATTCTGATTAAAATATCAGAATTGCGTTGTTTTTTTTCCCCTGACATATCAGATTAAAAAAATGGAGGATGGATTTGTTGTGACCTTGGCCTCCGTCTGTACATTAACCAAGTAGAAAAATGGTCTCCATGGCGGCTGTGTTGATACGTGTTTAAGCACATTTCTATATTTATATGAAAGCCAGTCATGATAAGCATTTCCTTGAACCCAATGAATTTAGAAAAAAAAAGCCTCTTGGCAATTAAATTGTCTGACAAAATGCTTTGATCAGCCTTCCTGTTTGACAAGACTGACCCCTAGTGGTCACTCAAGACACTTAATTTAAAACATGAACATGCACCCCTCTGTATAATTGTCAATACCACAGACATATTAATCCCTTTGTCTCATGTTACAAAGTAAAACACAAGGGTCAGGCGGGCTGTACATCGGCACCGAGTCTGCTAACACAACCTTCAGCATGAGAGACAGTCAAAGCTGTCAGGCAGTAAATCCAAGAATAAGCAGAGCTACACTGCCTAGATTAAGCCAACCATCCCCCAGTCAGACCACAAAGAGCTTCATTGTACTTGGATAGCATATAAAAGAGGAGAAATGATTTTGGCAGTGATTTTCAATTATAGTTTGGCCTCACTGGCTTCAGAGGGTTATGAAATCTCTCCCGAATGAACGAGATGTACTGTATGTTAATGCTCAGAGATGCTGCAGAGGGAGAAGTGACAACATGGAGGGGAGACTATTGTTGTAGAATGGGTGATATCAAATGACATAGAAAAAAAACACTGTACTGAAAAGCATCTAAAACAATAGCTGGACAGCAACTGTATGTCCATAACAACAAAAATATGAAGAACTACAGTAAACAATAGGTGCAAGAAGAGCATGTGTGATCTATGTAATAAAAGGCAACAGTGTCAGTCGTCACTGCGGTGCCACAGAGGAAACCTACCTGAGCATCCGAAAGACACACGACCTCAGATCAAAGAAGAGGTGGCCACTGATGCATCATTGGTAGCGACAAATTATCATCAATACCACTCTACCACATTATCATCAATCTCTCTCTCGAAAGACAAAAGTATCTCTCCATGCTAAATCATGAAATCAATGCGTTTCTATCACTGAGAGGAATTGGTCTCCCAGTGATCTCTGCGGCTGAGTAATGTGAAATCTATCGCAGGTTAGTCCACGTGGCCCGGACAAGATCAAAGACGAGACCCCAGAAAACTTTGTATCGATCACAGGAACGCAACTGAGGAGTGACAATGGGAGTGGAATTTGAAACACTTCAAATTGAAGATAAATCATATTTTACCTGCTGTACTATTATCACCTACTCTATTGACAAAATGTCACTTTGTTTTGTCAGCAACACTTTTACAAAAAAACACAAATATTTATTAAACATACTTGAAATTTCACGTTTTAAAAACAGCACATCCCCATTTCAATCTATGCAGCTCAGTGCTGATAATTAAAGTTCCAATTGGCAATGATATGGACATCAGAGTCCACAAATTAGATTTGATGTTTGAGATTTACAATTCTTGATAAGGACGCTCTATTGGTGCGCTTGAGAACAAGATAAAATGTTATTATAAAATGCAGGGTGAAAAACTTCTTCCTCATGTTGTTCCACTGTTCAATGTTAGTGTATACATAGTTTAAGCTGTTGAGGCACACTTACCTTGGGCCACTTGGGATTGAGCTCGCAAGCCTTTTCAGCATCATCCAGCGCCGACTGGTGTTGTCCCAGTTTGAGAAGCGCCGCTGAACGGTTGCTGTACAGGATGCAGTTCTGTGGGTCAGCTTGCAAGGCATTGGTGTATAAATGAACGGCCGACTGGAAGTCCCCGCGCTGACACGCCTCGTTGCTCTGCTGCACTTTCTCCATGAACTCGGCTTTGCTGAGACCATACCTGGCACCTTCGTCTCCAGAAATACATCTGATAGGTCTGCCCGCTGTCCGAGAACCGAAGATGGAAAACTGGAGAAATGGACAGAGAGGAGTGAGAGGAGCTATAATCAGTCTAATTGAAAAATCTCATAAATCTTAACTGACAGGAATGCACTTGAGCAAGGAACTCAATAACAAACTGAATATACTGTAGTTAGAACGTGCAGCGAAAATGTGAAGGAAAGTTAATGTGTGAATATGAAGCAGGATGCTTCTGCAACAGTGTATCACACTGCATGTACGCCAAACCGACTAATACTCTCCCACAGAAACAATGTATACTGTAGTCCTATGTGATAATTGAGCTGAACTGACCTTTTTCACTCATGAAACATTTTTTAATGAACATAAATAATGTCTGAGTTTGATTTAGTATGGCCAGCTCCAGGATTTTGGTATTGTGCATGCAAGCTCAGTGTTATGGCTTTCTGGGACAAAGAACTAACTTAGCTGAGCCATTGTAATTTGTTCCACTTGTGCGTTTCCTGTTATGAAAAGTGAACACCAGTGTCTGCTGTGAAAAAGATAAAAACCAGGGAGGATCATATAACTGTGTGGAGGTTATGTCTCTACTTTAATTTAGCTGAAATCACAAATTACTTTACAGATAAGCACACGGACGGGGTACAAAATCCACTGGAAATCCCATTGTTTGTGATATAATAATGAATAAAATAAAACTAAATGAATGATCAATTGATCTTTTGGGATATATTGTGACATGAGATTCCAAAATAATCCAGGTTATTTTGAATTGTTGTTTTTTTTTCAAAGAGGACTCTAGTAGAGCTGTCCCGAATACCATTTTTCTGGGCTTCGAAGCTTCGGTGAGAAATATTCGAAGGTATTCGAAGCTTCGCGGTGCAGTGCGTCAGGCTGTCAGTCTGTCTCCATCTCCCCCGTTTCAGTGCCCGGGACAGTGCCGCTACCGCACTACTGTACACACACACACACCTCTTAACACAACAAACAGCGATAGCTGTCTGAGAATAACTACAAATAATTAATGTTGAAAATGAATAATGAATAATGTTAGATTATTCCTTATTTCATGGGCTACTTCGGGATTTATACATTATTATTATATACTTAATTATACTTATATATATGAAAATGAAAACGAAACATTCGAATAGTAATTTGGAGATTGAATACCATGGCAACGGTCGTAATATAACCTTTAGTGCTGAAGTCAAAGTGAGGTTAATTCAATAATCTCATTTTTGTCTATGAAGGTCCACCAAGGTTAAATATAAAGGAGGTCTTTAGCACATACTGTAAGGTTTTATCTCTCACATCCAGTTGGTTCGAAATAAAGCCTGTATCTATTCAGATGTTCAGCCTTTTACCTTTTATTCTTCTCTAGACCTTTTCAGACTTGACAACCTGTATTTTCTGTTGCAATGTTTATTAATGCAGTAGCTGACAGGAAATAATCTTGGACCAAAGCTGTTGCCCTAGCAACATAATGGCAATGAAAACGTCTATACCGCAGTTTAGACACACAACAATAGCGAAAGTTCAACCGGAATAATAGAGATATCTTCATCGCGCTGATAAATCTCCTAGGAAATCAAGGTAATATCTGCCTTCGAGCAAGGCCATCAGCATTAATGTGGGATTGAATCTATTATCGTCCTCATTCATATTCAACTTGTCACACTCCTGAACAAACTGGCAGGCAAACCATTTGACCATAAGACCAATTATCATATTTAAGTCTTACTGTAGCTGCATCCAACCAGTATACAGTCTGATTGATTAAGTAGATGAGCGCCCTATCCATTTATCAGGGACGGTTTGCTGAGTATTACTGAATCATGAAAGTCCTCTCAGGGTTGCATGTTTTTAGGGCCAGCTTCCATTATACCTCTTTCTCACCACACCTCCTCAGACTGCATTCTGGGATAGGGCAGGCTTGGTAATTACTTCCAGAGGCCCGTGGAGTAGACGCAGCAAATATGAGGGCTTTGGGTATCAAGTAGATTCAACATCAAGTTACAGTGCAGCGCCAACCAGTTGCTTTCTTTCTGTTCACCCTTTGACCTTCATCTTTTCTTGTTCTTCTATGTATTATATTAAATGAATAATAATAATAAAACGAATAATAAAAATCTTTTCTATCACATGCAAAGAAAAGACGTCCTACTTTACTTTGACTGAACTTTAAAGTGTTTAATATTGTACTAAGGATAAACAGGAAGGCAATCCAGGCACTACAAAATATCAAAAAAGTAGCAACGAGGTGGTAGTGGTTAAATCATTTAAAAAGCCTGCATGTTTCGACCACTGTAGGTCTTCGTCAGGGCTTACAATATTGTTTAATATTGTACCTCTAAGAGCCAATTCAGCACCTGTGGATTGGTAAAAAAAAAAAGATCAATTATGCTGCAACAGGTAAACCAGTGGGTGGATGTGCACAGATGTTTTTAAAACAAGTGTTTACTGCTGGGTTTTGTTGCTGTACTGTAATTCCCATGGAGAGGCAGACGACCTCTCAGGAATACACAAACAAGACTGAAGAGAGTTACATCCACACACACCACAACTGACAGCACAACTGTCACGGCCATGCTGACATTCAAAGGCTTTGCTCCCAAAGAAATGTCAGGAGAAGAAGCATCTATTATAGATTAGTTCTTCCAGAGCATGCTGGTTTTTCCCCCTTTACAAACAAACACTCCAGCAGCTGATCTCAAAATGATTAGCAGAGACAAGACAGAAGGGAACTAATCAGAGGGATTTTTACAGGAAGGTCCACTGTGAGTTGCTGCTGTCTCATCTGCTCCAACAACACAGTACTAGGGGGGGCTGCCTACTGTATGTGGGCAGGAAGGGTGGAGATAATGAGAGCCTACACCAATACAGAGGACACCCTACCGACTTAATCACAAAGAGGCAGAGATCAGCTCTCCAAAGTGCAAATATAGTCTGGAATGCACTTTTTGTTTGGGGAATTGTGTAGATTTACTCAAAACTTACTGCTACTGTGCAAAGCTTCTGTTCATGCAAAAAACACAAAAGCATGATTTTGCATGTTGACATTTCAATCACATTGATGTTGTCTGCAGCAGGAGAGCCCCACACATCCCAGTGTGCAGTTACAGTACAGTATGCATGACTGGAAAATCGATAGAGGTCTTTTTTTACGAGTTTTTTTTTTTGCAGGAATGGTCATTTTGGTATTTCCTGTCCAGGATGCGAGGTAAAAGAAAGTGTTATTGTGTGCCAACAAAAGCACAACAAATAGCAGCTCGCATGACAGTGTAGCAAAAGTGGTTGTTCTTTTTTAATCTATTTACCTTTTCTTTGAGAGTAGCTTGCTTCTCCATCCTGTCTGTTGGTTTGTGCGACGGCTTCTCATCCCCTCACACTCCTTCTTGGCTTTTTTTATCCACTGTTTATGTATCACGAGGTGTGCAAAAAGTGACCTAAAAAGTCCACGAAGTAGCAAAAGAAAAGCTGCGAGGAAAAGCCCCACAAAGACTGAGCTGTGTGTGGCGTTCAGGAGGAACTTTTTCTCAAGGAAAGTGCGCCATGTTGTCAAATCTTTTCCTTTTTTTTCTTGTCTTTTTTCCCCCTGTTGCCATAGCGGATCTCTGCAGCAGCAGAGGAGGAGGAGGAGGAGGAGGGAGGCATGATGAAGGTCTGTGAGAGCCTAGGAGTCAGGAGGAGAAAAAGTACACTTAATTAATGTATCACTCGGTTTTATGCTTTGTTTGTTTGTTTTTTTTAGACGTGTTACATACCTTTTATAGAGTGGAAGTCAAAAAAAAAAAAGCAAATGTTGGCTAACTTTTATCCAGAAGCGTTCACAGAGCGTGTGATGACGCAGGGTGAAGGTGAGAAAGGGGGCACCTGTCCCCGCGCGCGCACCAGCCTCTTGGTTATCCCCATTGGCTGAGGTGATGCTGCGTTCAGGTCAAATTGTTCAACCATAATTATGACAAGCCAGGTGAGAATAGCCATTTTGATGCAGTTAACATTTAACATAATAGATCAATTAAGAGGAGCTGCACACAGTTTGTATCTGGTTATACTAACGAATCACTCCAAATACATCAACACCGCAAAAGTACCTGAGCTATTAAATGATGTGACGATAAGGCTACCATCTTTAAAGGGACTGTTTGTAAGAATCAGAAATGCTTGTTAACAGCGACACATGTGGCCGTTAAGTCAACGAAAGTCAGCGTCCTGTTGCTCGCGCTTGTGCTCGCTCTACATAGACATGAACGAGCATCGCTCAAAACAGTGAGGCGACACACGTCAGCTAAAACCACAATATCACTCTATATTTGACCTGTTTGGCAGTAATGTTAGCTGACCAGACGAAGGTCTCTCCATGAATCACTGCTGATCCTAGTGTTGGCTTTTCATGCCTCAGCCTCCCGACCGCGGCCGGAGGAAACAGGGGAGACACCGGAGTTTTGGTCGGAGACGATAACGTTTCTCGCTGCGGAGCCCCGTCACGTCACAAGACACGGGAAACATCTGTTGGTCTGGAGAAATTTATTTCTGCACATGCATGTGGTTATACTAACGAATCACTCCGAATACATACCGCCGCAAAAGTACCTAAGCTATTAAATGATGTGACGACAAGGCTACCATCTTTGAATAATGTTTAAACAATCCCATTTTTGCCAACATCGCATAAACGCAGCATGATTTATATTAGGAATTACTTATTTTTGTAGGCCGACCCTGAAGTTAGCATCTCCCTGGGTTCCCTGGACTAAAAGCCAATGGGATTTTTCCATTGTGTTTTGGATTATTGCAGATAATGATAATCCATGGCAAAAAACACGTTTATGATACTTACACGTTTTGTTCAGCAAAATAATCTGTACAAATGAACACCACTTTTATGATTTTTGAAGTGTGAATGCAATCGCCAGAAGTAAAAAGCTAACGTCAGGCTATAAACAAACTATACCACGGTCGCATGAACGTGAGTATTTAAACAACGCGGCTGTAACGGCGGACGAGTCGCCGTAATGACGTTTAGTAGTCCGATTTAGCCACTAGTTAGCAACCTCTTTTTTTTAAGACAGATGAAGGCTTCAAAATTCACAAGTGGAGTGTTTATGTATTTTATGTCGTAGAACAAAACGTTAAAATCTCTTATGCTTATGTTAACCACGGATATTATTTCAAGCATCTAACTAAAACCCATTCAAAAACGCATTGACTTACAGACGAAGGAACCGGAAGTACTAAAATGTTAACTCATTTACAGGTTTTAGGACTCATTCCTGTAGCACACTATTATCGCCTGACTCTGCAGTTCCTTTAGCTCTAAGGAGAATTTTAGTGTCTTTTAGCTCAGTTTTGTTTCCAGCCCACAAACTCCACCCCATAGAAATCTATGCTCCACCCTCATCAACCTCTTTTCCAGCCACAGGAGGCAGCTGTTTTCAGTGAAAAAGCTCTAAAGGCTCTAAACCCAACCCCATTTAGCAGTTAAAGAGACCGATATTTACCTCAGTAAAATTGGCACAGAGCAAAACTGAGCTAAGAGTGAATATTGGCCTTACATTTGTCAGGATTGACAGAAACATGACTCCAAACGAATCCTATAATGTTGTTTTGTGCCTGTTAAATGTGTCGTCGGCAACTGTTTGCAACATGTTCTCCACAACAACTTCACATGGTGATATATCAGTTTTGTGTTTTCAGATTCTTCCGCTGCCCTCAACATTTTGTCACGTCATAGGAGGAGAAGCACAGGTGTAATTAATAACATACATGACTGCAGTCCATTCAGGTTTACCAGTTCCAGGCTTACTGGTGCACTTAAATGGAACAGAGCCATTATAAGTTATATTTATTACACCTGTGCTTCACAGAGTAAATTCATTAAGGGGAAACCTCTACACTGCCAACTCCTACCCGTATTTCATGTATTTTTTGCTCAGTATTTCTGTAGCATTTAACAAAATCAATAACCTCAAGGCTAACTTGAGATATGTATCGATAAACTATTTGTAGCCTGCAAAATTATGATGAATAAAAAAGCAAGAAGTTTGTCTAATGGGCTGACCTATAGCTCACCCGTTAACCTGAGTCCTTGGCAATGGCCTGGGTTCGATATCAACCCTTTGGCCATTTGAAATGAGGCAGACTGATGCCATTGCAGTGTGCTCTTAGATAAAATAGATTTAAATATATAAGTTGTATGTGCAGCTCTTCACCAACAGATGGTGTACCAATCCTTTAGAGTATAGCCTTTGGCCTTGACACCAGCAGTCATGTAATTCCCTGCAAACTGAGAAAAAAAGTAACTCAAATCTTACAACAAGCCTTTTTCAAAGCAGACATTTTAGCATGCAGGAAATCTGTTTTCAGCTGAACTCTTGATGTGATTAAATCAAAGATATACACATTTTTAACCCTCATTCTCTCCATTGTGTTATGTTGAGGGGCTCGGGTTCCCAGCCAGGAAGCTGTTATAGATTTCTTTTGCTATTAAAAGTAGTATTCTCAATAAATAAATAAATAAAATCTTTATCTGTCATATTATCCAGAAGTATGCCCAGTATAAAACTATGACAGTTATAACAGATATATTGCCTTACTTACAGTATCACAATATATCGTAATATATTGAATCGTAACCACTGTATCATGATACTGTACGTACCCAGATTCTTGCATATATATATATATATATATATATATATATACTGTATATAATGCTTGTATAATTCTTATTTAATATAATTATATGAAATAATTAGAATTATTGTCATTTAATCTTCATCATTTTATAAAACAATAATGTAGATTTTATGTTAAATCTTAATCTTTACAGTAACTACTGATAGCTGATACTTCGTTTTTCATTTCAAACTTTATTTCGAACATGTAGAAAACAAAAAAAATAAAGAAATAAAGAAAAAGAGAATGATCATACCAACAAGTGGACCGTCAGAAACAAGTAGTATTTACATACATTGGGCGGCTGTGGCTCAGAGGGTAGAGCAGGTTGTCCACCAATCGGAAGGTTGGTGGTTCGATCCCTGGCTGCTCCGGGTCACATGTCGATGTGTCCTTGAGCAAGACACTTAACCCCAAATTGCTCCCGGAGGCATAGCCATCGGTGTGTGAATGAGTATTTAGATTAAATCCTGATGGGCAAAGTTGGCACCTTAGTAGCCTCTGCCATCAGTGTATGAATGTGTGTGTGAATGGGTGAATACTGACATGTCCATTTACCATACAATGAAAAGCATAAGCAAAATAAATTGTCAAACACTTGATGCCTTGATTTACATATTCAAAAAGGAAGTGAGAAGAAGTATAAACTTATTTAATCCCACCCCTTCTCCATAAGTCAATTATTAATTATTAACCAGCTTCCTTATTGAGCCATACATAAACTCTAATTAAATTTTCCTAAATGTACTTACTTTATACTTGTGTGTAATATATAGACCTATGTATATATAATATGTAGTAGAAAAAATGGAAAATAATCAAGTACTAGTAGCCTTCCTGAAAATTGTAGCCTAGGCCTACTTAGTTAAATGCTACCACTTACATTGTATTTAAGCCCAATTTAAAGATATTAATGTAAATATATATTGACAGAATGAGCAGCACTTTCTGTTCCAGTCATCCTGGGACAGCAGCTCACACTGTAGGGGAAGCAACACCGGATCATTCAGGTTTGAGCCGTCCACCCGGAGCCTGCTTTTGGTAGTCATCAGGCATCGGGGCCAAAATAGTAGCGACTCTTTTGGTAATGCCGGCTGTGCGAGCATTTCCTTTAGAGGGGGAGAGGAGCAGGCCAAGGACAGCGTGTCCAAATGTCACAGGGGGTCTCAACGGAGGCGAGAAGAGGGTGACATTATGTAATGACTTGTTATGGTAAACAAGTTTTTATAACATGCTTTCTATGGATTAATATATTCCCTCTTAATTATGACAGTGTTCTCATTTAATCCCTCCAGTCACACCATTGTAGACTGTTTAAATATCCCAGTTTATATCAGACTATATGATACATCCTGGAAATAGTTTGTTTGCTACCTAAGAAAATGGGATGAAATTCACTGTGGATGAATCTCTCTTCATCCTTCAGTGTGCACTCTTCATCCTCACGGTCACTGGGAGGGTTTGGTGGCAGAATGCCTCACCCTGATTGGTCTGGAAGTGGGCCTGCTTTGCCAAGCCCACAGCACCAGTGGGTATATATGCATGCAAGATGTCAGAGGCAAAGTTAATAAGGAAGTTTGGGATCAGTGATATTCAGCACAGCTTGTTATCCTGCCATCCATCTGAGACTGGTAGGTTGACTTTTTTTTTTTTTTTGAGACATTTTTTGAGCAAATTGATGTTTTGATTATTTGGTCCTTGTCTCTTGAGAAACCACATTTCTCTGCTTGTGTGTTTTCCACAGTGAGATGAAAACCCAGCAGGGGCCTCTTCATGTGGCCACTCCAGTGAGGCAGAGCCTTGCCCTGTCTAAAGTAGCCGGGACCTCTGTTTACCTCAAACTGGATTCATCTCAGCCCACCGGATCCTTTAAGATCAGGGGCATCGGACACCTCTGCAGAACCGTGAGTGATGCTCCTCTGTTCTGTGTGGCCAAAATAAACCAGTATGCACCAGTTTAAGTGAATCAGTTCCAGTTTGGACACTGAGATGATCTGCTAACATGTGTTTCTACCCTGTGACTTTAAGATTGTTGACTGTAATGCCTCTTTTGTTTTTTCTTGTATAGTGGGCAGAGCGAGGATGTGAGCGGTTTGTCTGCTGTTCAGGTGAGCACTACAGCAAAAAAAATCAATATTAGAGTTTGTCTTTGCCTTTGTTGGTGTGTTTGAGTGTGTAATCTTTGACGCTTTTGGTCCCCACAGGAGGAAATGCTGGGATGGCAGCAGCTTATTCTGCCCGTCAGCTCGGGGTCCCTGCGACCATAGTGGTTCCAAGTGTTACACCAAACCCAACAGTGGAGAGGCTGAAGGACGAAGGCGCCACCGTGGTTATCCATGGCAAGGTAAGTTCATCTCATAGCATTTACATCCATTATATTACACTTTTAAGCATAAATGTAAGTAGCCTGGTTACATTTTCTTCACAGAGAATGCAACATGATTCATCTCATGAAATGAAGTCATCTTTTGTCTCTTTCAGGCTCTAGATGAAAGCATTGAATACGGACGGCAGCTTGTGGCAAACAACCCCAGCTGGATATTCATCTCTCCCTTTGATGATCCCCTCATCTGGTGAGACCATCTCAGTCTGTCTGTAACTTCAGGGATTGTAACAGCATGTACAGAAATCCTTGCATAGCACTGTAATCTATCTGTCACGAGGAGATAAAGAGAGGGAGACGTGATTAGACAGATTCTTCTCTACAAATTGAATTGTTTTAGGATGTGCAAAAGACTGATAGTAGCAGCTGTCTTATCAGGGGGGGGTGTCATCCACGCTCGTGCATAGAAGAGTTGAGGTGTTATGTCAGATACACGGCATCTTATCACAGTGCTAACTTTGCCAGATAATTCATTTACACATGTCACAGACCATAAATTGCTGACATTAAAGGGCTACTTGTGATGTGACCTGAATTATAACTCTTCAAGGAATTGGATTCAGGGTAGAATTAGAAATGAATCAGGCTGTTTCCTTCTTCACTTTACACTAAAAATCTAATCTCATTCCTATGAAACTGACAGTGGTGTGGTTGTGTTTGTGTGTGCAGGGAAGGCCACACGTCTCTGGTGAAGGAGCTGGAGCAGGACCTGAAGGAGAAGCCAGGAGCGATAGTGTTGTCGGTGGGAGGCGGAGGCCTGCTGAACGGCGTGGTGGAGGGACTGCGTCGTGCCGACTGGGCTGACGTGCCCATTGTAGCCATGGAAACCATGGGAGCACACAGCCTCAATGCAGCAATGAAGGCTGGGAAGCTGGTCACCTTACCTGAAATTACCAGGTACAAAATCTAATTGTACTCAAATAATAACACAATCCCACATTTTTCTCACATAGTTCCTCTGTGTGTGTGTGTGTGTCGAAGACTGACCTTTCCTTTTTTACTCTCTAGTGTTGCAACCACACTGGGCCTGACCAGGGTGTCTGCTCAGACTTTTAAACTGGTGCACGAGCACACGGTTTTCTCACAAGTAGTCACAGACCAGGAGGCTGTGAAAGCTGTGGAGCGTTTTGTAGGTGAGTAGCTTCAACCTGCACCTGAACAGATGCACAACAGATCTAAAAAGCTGTGAAACTGATCTCTCTCTCTCTCTCCTGGTGTCGTCCTTCAGATGATGAGAAGGTCCTGGTGGAGCCGGCCTGCGGCGCCGCCCTGGCAGCTGTGTACAGTGACATTATCAAAAAGCTGCAGGGCGAGGGCAAGCTGGCCCAGCGCCTGGGCCCGGTGGTCATCGTGGTGTGCGGCGGCAACAACATCAGCATGGAGCAGCTAAGTAGGCTGAAAAAACAGCTCGGTATCATCTAGCGTGGCCGACTACCTCGGGTCCTTCTGACCTTTCCTCAATCCCTCCATCCATCCCTCTTCATCCACAAACCCCATTATTCATGTGCTCCATAGACCGAATCATTCCAGACTGTGAGACTCTCCCGAGCACTGAGACTGACACATGTGAGACTGAGCTGCTGGAGGGACTTTTATTATATCTTGTAAAAACATTGTTATGTTGCATTTGTATTTAGCGTGCTTGTATGTTGTTCTTCTGCTTTTTGTACATTGAAATATATTTAAGAATTAATAAATTATATTTCTGAATATTCTGCCTAAAGAATTATTTCCCTGCCTTGACAGTTTCTTATTCCTGACTGCAGATGGTATGTAAAATACAGATTAAACCAGCGAAAGCACTGTTTTTATACTGAACCTGAATGATAAATAGGCCAGACTGATATCAGCTTATTGCAGATATGCTGTAATGTATACTGTATATCTCGAATTACTATAAATATCAAGTGTTCGATGAGTGTTTCATTCTCCAAATAGATTTAGGAAACACATCCAAAGAAAACCAAAGTACTTCAGTAAATAAAATGTGTCTACTGTAGGTTTACATAATGTATATGTATTGCATTTGTTATGTAAACCTATGAAAGGGATGTTTAAACAGTGCAAATGTAAAGTTATTATAAAGCTTAATTACAATCTCTCCCATACCGTTAAACTATTAATTGTACGACAATTCATTAATAGCTCTGGTCTCAGTAGCTTACTTTCTAATTAAGTTCCTCTCTCCTCAGCGAGTGCTTTGGCAGGCATGACGATGCATACAGAATTACATCCTTGAGCAGCTGTGATCCTCATGAATGAATGAGTAAATCATTAAGTTTTAGATTTGACCTACAACTTTTTTTCTGTTATGATTTTTATTGTTTCTTTCGCAGACATCAAAATAGGCAGTCCCATGTGTTTTACAGATGAATATTCACAACAAAAATATATTAAAAATATGAATTATTGATTAATTTATAATTTATTATTAAATATTTTTTTAAAAGATCAAATATTGAAAGTGATATATCAGCATAACAAAAGTATTTTTTATTTTTTTTAAATAACAGAAAATCCTGTTACTTCTATTAGTAAAGAATACTTTATTTTTATGGTTAGTTTTGTTAAAATTATCATGCAAAAGCTGTTAAAAACAGATATTTAATGTGTTCCATTTAAACAGATTTTTTGTTGTTAAAACACATGACACATTTCAATAAACAGTTAATTATTGTAATTGTTACATTATTTTTCTGTCTTTTTGAAATACAGGGGAAAAAATGTTAAAAAAAAAATTGAGAAAAACTGTAAAAAAAAAATGTTGGTTTTCGTTTACACTGCAGGTATAAATAAACAGAAGGGACAAATAAAATAATTAAAAAAACTATTGTCACCCATCTCATAATCCTATCCCCATCCCACCAGTTGAACCCGGAGCACTGTAGGTTGGTTTTAATTCATGAATACATCAGATTTATTATAGTTTACGTTTTCCTGATCTATGTTATATATGGTGTCCATTTTCCCATTGATTATGCATATCAGACATTCATAAGAAGCAGATACGTTGGGTTGTTCTCCCCCATCCAGCGCCTCAGCATGACCCTCTTAGCTGTAGTGAGAGCAACCTTTAACCACTGGGACTGACCTACAACTTTTAACAAATCCGAAAATGGAATGTCGTCAACAACAAAGACATCCTATAATGAGTAGTTTTAGTACACAACATATTCCAGTCATGTCATGTGGCCTCACAGAAGCTGTTAATGGGTCAGTCGGTGGTCGCATGACCACGGCAGACGTCTCCACACTTTTGAATATGTTGAACTTCCCAGCATTCAATTGGCTGGATTGTTAGGGATGTGGCCCTTTTCCTTGCTCCCCATTGGTGTGAGGATCATTAAAACGGGGGCGGGGGGGGACATTATGTCACAAAGAGGGGGGACAGCTGTGTGTTAAGGACAGGTGATTGGTTGAACCAACGAGTCAACATGCTTGAGACATTCCTAAAATTCCTCAACTTGGTTTTAAAAATAAAACATTTTACGTCAAAATAAGAAGAAAACTCAACCAGTAGAGATGATTTTAGTTGTTGTTATATAATTTTCTGAGAGAACACACTATTCTATGTGACACACCACTGGTACTCCACAGTATAGCTCAGCTGGGGGAGCTATAGACACAATATATATCTCCTGTCAACAGAGTTTACAGCGGAAATATCTGACCAATTAGTTCAGATTATTGCTGATGACACATTGCTTCTATGGTTCCCTTTGAATACAGCATATAATGGAGCTGCCGGGACAGTCTGAGTCAGTGGTTGGAGATCCAGCTAGAACTGGCCTGGTCCAGCACTTGCTGCTCTGAAAAGGTATCTGGTGACATAACCGGAGTCGGTCGCAGGGTCCTTACATAAAAAGGCATGTCCTAAAGGAGAAAAGGCAAGTTTCACACACATCATTCATCATGAACAACACTCATTGTCTACGCACACATGTAACAGGCATGTCCGCTACACCACGTCATCGCTGTTCAGTCAAGTATGCAAATGACCCATTGTGAGGGGATTTTGTAATAGTAAACATGTTTTCGACCAACCACACTGGATGTTTATCCGAGCACAGAAATGTAGTGGGTCGATATGTAAAATACATAAAGCAGGACAGTGAAATTTGTACATGAAGACATTTCTTTATTGTGACACAGAAATCTCAAATGCCATCTGATTCTTTACATCTGTATAATCCATTTTTAGATATGTTACGTTTCTGATGTGCAGAGGTAAGACAGTAAAAGTTAAGTTAATGCAACCATAAATAATTGTAATAAATATCAAGTAAATGTACAGCACACATTTTATCGCAACACCTCTTTGTATGGATATGTCCTTTTTATGACCTTATCTACTGTACCCCCCTCGCAGGAGGAGGAAGTAGAGGAGAGAGCGTCCCTGTTAGCAGCGGTATATCACCCTTCAAAAAAGAACTGAACCAAAAACCAAAAAACTCGCAAGCAATTCAACAATCCGGTATGCGTCGAATATCAATCCTGTCGTGTTTTTCAGTTCTATCCAAGTAAAATGGCGATTTTACTCACACAAGAAAACATGTTTCACCATGAGTAGAAGAAATTGAATCCATCTGAGTACAAGACAAAAAGGTGATAAAATTACTGGTATTTCCAAAATTCATAAAAAATAACAACACAACAAACCGGAAATATCCAACAGACATCGCCTAGTTTGCTCATTTTTAGAATCTTTTTCTTGGAAGAGTAGTGCAAACCAAAAAACAAAAAAAAATTAGAAGGTGAAGTGAATTAGCAATTAATAAAAACTGCCATCAAAACATAACTTCAGTCTATTTACATTTTTTTCCCCCAGATTTACACAGCTAAACATTTGGTTATGGGTAAAATGAACAAAGAAAAATCCTGTTCTTCTGTCAATAAAGAAAAGTATGAAAAGGCAGAACTCAGGATAATCCGCCGCCCCTCCCCCAGTGTGTGTGTGTGTGTGTGTGTGTGTGTAGATTGTGTATGTTGGGGAGCGAGGGGGGGTTTGTTGCACATTCAGTAGCAGTAGCACACAAACAACGTAGGAGAATATCATCTCCTTCCCGTTTTTCACAAAGCAAACACAGGTTTCACAAACCTGAAGTGCAAGCATATCAGAACCAGCAGGCCTCTCTTGTCGTCCAATCTACCTGACCTAACATGCCGCCAAAGCTACTCGGAAAAATCAAAGAGCAATTTCATAAACTAATAGATTAATATGACTTTTTACATGACTTAAATACCCTCTCTTCAGAGACTTGGATAAAATGTATTCAGTTTATATAGGCATAAGTTAGTTTGTCCATTAGCAGTTCATATTTTTTTTATTTTTTTTTTAAACAGGCAGTAAACTACATAATATCCTGTACAGCACTTGTTCACATCTTCTGCCTGCTCATAGCTGACAAAAAAAGGCAGCTTCACACGTTTCCTTTTTTTTTCTGGTAGTAGTCGTACCTCCGTCTCAAACGTCAGATTAATTCTATGGAAATCATGGGTTTTTCTCTTCACACACATCCAGCATCACCCTCTGGAGAGAGGCTCCTACAGCAAAGGCATGTTTCAGCACATCACCCCCACAGAGGGGAGACACAGGGAGGCAGCTAGGTTAAGCATTAGGAGAGTAACACTTTGTTTTGTTGCCTTCACAGCAATGCAAAGTTCTGCAGCTCATAGTGTTTGCTTAGACCATGCTTTCAAGACTAAAACGCTACCGCAGAAAGAGGGTTCAGCAATCATGAATTAGATTTGCAGCTGTAAAGTGCTGATCTGAAGTCATCCTATTTAGTTGTTAAATTCACAGAACTTGACTGAACCTTGTTAAACCCTCTGTTAAAAGGTAGGGGGAAGGGGGAAAAAAGGCAAACAAAAAAACTACTGTCACAGCTGTTTCACTTCAATGCCATCCTCAAACTCAGTGCAACCAGAACAGACACTTGGTAACAGTGTCAAATTATCTTCCCTGAATTCTTCACAAAAATATGCAAACATAAATCATGAAATGTGTTAAATGCGATAAAAAAAAAAAATAGCAGGGATAAACATGCAAAGCGTCAATAGCCACCCCGAAAATAAAATGAAATCAAATGTGTGTTTTTGCTGGAGCAGCAGAGCGTAAAGAACTGTGGTCTGTCTCAGAGGAAGGTCCAGGAGTGTGGGGAGGTCGGAGGGGGGCAGGTATATACGCTTGGGAACGTGGGGTTTGTCAAGTCTTCTTAGCCGCTGAGAGGGTCCTCGCGGTAGTGGATGGCGTATCGCAGCTTCTCCAGCATCACATCCAAAGAGGAGTACTGGGGCAGCTTCACCATGAACATGCAGGTCTCCACGCGGATGTAGCGCGAGTCTGGCTGACCTGGAGAGACCAAAAACAGCAAAATCACCTACTGCTTCTCTTGAACAATGAGTCTTGTTATGTACGTTTACCACTGGAGTTTTGGAGGCCAATGAGTTGCTGTGTAGAAAGTGTTAGAGATAATAAGCTTGTCTAGGTGATAAAAGTGAGTGTTAGCGTATCTTATCTGAAGTAAACCTGAGTAGCCCAGTGATTTTAAATAGTGACTCAGGAAAATAGGACACTTCTGTGAAAGATGTGAAGTTCACACATCAGAAACAGTGTGTCTTCCAACATGGAACAACTTCATGTGTCTATTAATTTACAAACACAAATCAATCTATGGCAAACAACATGTTCAAAGTCTGTCTACGGTTTCAAGACAAGCAGCTCTGATAATCACCATCAGTATTTTCTGCACTAACGACACTAAGCAGAACTCAGAGATAGCAGCCCTTGTGTCCAATCACGGCCCTGGTGAAGCCTTGTTAGCAATTACCTGCAGCGCCATCGGGAGGGGCGATCTTCATGGGGTACGGGGGAACGTGGGCGGTGTCGGGCCCCCCGTCCTTGCAGGGGCAAGTGAACGGTATTCGCTCCTGGTTGCAGGCGAACTTGATGAACTTGCAGAGCTCCTCTTGAGTGAACATCTCCAGGGCGGTCCAGAAGAACTCGATGTGCTGGTCGGTCTCCATCAGACCCACCTGATACATTGTGTGAGCCTACAGAGGGAGAGAGCAGAGCGCACTTTGATTACATTTGATTAATACTAACTAGGGCTGTCAAAGTTTAACGCGATAATAACGCGTTAACGCTAATTTGTTTTAGCGCCACTAATTTCTTTAACGCATTAATGCAACTGCCGATTTTTAATTAGTCTCTAAAAAAAATTCCTATGGGTCTTTCGGAGGTTGTAGCAGGCTGAGCTTTAGAGCTAGAGTGAAGATACTGGCATCATATGAAACTAGAAAAAAAAACAAAGAAATCCATTGGTACCAACCAAACAATGTTTCCACTTGCTTCGTAACGTATTATAAAGAGATTTCAACAGGCACTTTCACACCAATATATGCATTACCTTGAGGAACTCCAGGTTGATGTAAGGCAGGCCGCAGGTGCGCAGCTCCATCTCTAGCGGGCTGAGCATGGTGAGCAGCTGCAGGGGAATGATTGTGGCGAGCCCTGCACGTACCGCCGTCATACACTCCACGTTCTGCAGCTCCCTCAGACGAAGGCTCCGCACCGCCCGCGCATACATGTCCTTATTCTCCCAGCTTAACAAGCACACAATATATATAAAAAGATGAAGACATGAAGAGCTGGGTCTTCTAGATAACTGCAGTTTGAAAAGAGTTGATAATGACAAGAAAACCCACACTGCATGACGTCAATCATGTGAGTAAGTTTCCTTTACCTGACAGTGAGGCCGCGACCTCCCTGACAAAGCTCCACCTCCTCCCCCGTCATGGTGACGTAGGTGAAGTTGCAGCAAGGCCGGCTGGGGGAGTCGGGGCTTTCTCCCGAATGGTACTGGGAGGAGATCTCAGCACACAGAGCTTCCAGCTCCGTCTCATCGCTCGCCTGCGGGGTCAGAGAACAGACATCACGTTAAGGTCACTAGAACCACGGTATTAGCAGGGAAAGACATGAGGTATACCACGCCACGACTGGTCCCTTACATTTTCAAACTTCATCACATAGTTGTAGGTGAGCACATCAGCTTCCTGCAGGTCCTGCTCTGGGTTGAGGGACTCGCCCACCAGACCCTTCCAGAAGGAGCCCAGTAGGTCCAAAGGAAGTGGAACATCTGCGCGGATGGCTATGCCGAGAAGCTGACCAAAGAAGTGCAACAACTGTTCCTCTGCATAGCTGATAGGGCACGGCGTCAGGATGTACTTCCCCTGAGGACAGCAAAAAACAACAATGATTCATATTACACATCGTCTGTGATTAACTTTGATAGGATTCTGAGAAAGACTGTAGTCTTGGGACTGTTTTCAACAGAACAATCTGTAGTTTTGTTACAGCACTCCAACATGTCCTCACAGTTTACTATCAAACTCAAAACATTTCATAGTTAGGATTCAAAACTGTGAGGAAACATTGAGATTTCAGGCAGCGTCGGACCAATCCCGACTAGGACGTACAGTCCATGGCTTGTTGGAAAGAACAAAAACAGGACATACTCAAAACACGTCAGATAGTGAAACATTTTACCTTGTTACGGTTGGCTGCAGCACTGGGGCAGGGGAGCAGCAGAGACAGAGCAGAACTCTGTAACTCCTTACACACCTGCCAAAGGAAATGTCTGAAGGAGCCACCTGGAGAGACAGATTCATCAACAGTTAGGTCTGGAAAAAAAAAAGAAATCTTGACAAGTAAAAGGTTGCAGGATAGTACAGAAAAAGATGTCAAAGGAGAAATTCTAACTTGTGCCATGAACTTCCTCTCCAGTGAAGCGGATGTTAAAGGCATAGGTCGGATCTCCTCCGCTGGCCAGTTTCACACAAAGCTGGGACGACGGCACGCAAGATAGCTGGCGTGCTGCCTGGCAGAAATATGTGTTCTCTGATGATCTGATCTCACCTGAAGGAAAAAGAGGAACAGAAAGAATGTGTGCAAAAGATCCAGTGCAATTGATATGAAATGGGAAACAATATAAACAAGTGAAAGGAATGCATACCTCCCACAATCTCTAGAGGGTCCAGTGTAATCTCTGGGGCGGCGTGGTCAGCTGTCCGCTGTACTGTGGCATTTAGAACTCTGTTCATTACAGTGACCTTAGTGTCGTAGAAGATTAGACCTGTAACAAATGGAGATAGCCGTGTAAATGATACGATCTGTACAGACACTTGTGTTTTAACAAGGCAGGCTTCCTATATAGGTAAACACTTATACAGTCACACAAACTTGACCCATTATGTCCACTTGACCTGCTAGATTCTGCTCACCTTTGGCCTCACATAACAGCGCTGCAATGCTGTTCTGGTAGGTAAGTGTCTGTCTCAGCTCCACTAGCGGCAGGAAGAAACTCTCCAGAGTGTTGTTGAGGGACTGCAGCAGAGCAAAGCGCAAGCGCAGGCTCTCCACAGGCACATCTGAAGACACACGCGAAAAAAAGGTAAACAACTAAGCAAGTGTGGCTTACAGTATGTCGCATGGATGCATGTAACACTATAGATGACAGTGTATGCACTGGGTTCAAACAACAATATTAATGGAAGAGGAGGAAGAGGAAAAACAACAACAACCATCTTGTTTACTACACAGACGGTAACAAACAAGTGGTTTACTTACTGAGCAGGCAGGCCACACGAGGATCAGCAGTATCACCGGAGTCCAGGTAGGCTTCGTGGGGGTGTAGTCTGGCTGGTGTGATAGCCAGGTGACGGCAGAGCCTGTTGATGTACTGGACCAACGCCACATCCATTTCCAAGCTCCACTTCCTGCAGGCCTTCTGGGCGTGACGAGTGTCTATACAGGTGCACCTGGTACAGAGGACAGCTGCTGTTAAATACAGACCTCTCATAATGTTTAGTCACTTATTTTAATACGATGACAGTCAGCAATTTATCAAATTCAATGCTTGGAAAATCTGCTATAAATCAGAAGTGACCCGTTTTGTTTTCTTTGAAGAGGACACATTTTGTCACAACACAACAACATGTTCCCTTCCTGAACAGCTCGTGTATGTGACAGTGTTTGAGTTACAGCGGGCTAAGTGCTCGTTATTGGGGTATGACATTCCCCAGTCTCACCTTTCAAAGTGGAGGTCATAACCACAAGCCAGAATCGCCCTCCAGACGCTACGTATGTCCTGCTTGGCACGATCAACAGCAAATTTATGGAAGCCTTCCAGTGTCAGGTACTTCTCCTCCGGGACTAAAGAAGACAAAGTGTTATGTGAGGCAGCTTAGTTTCAGGGTAGTGAAGCATCACAGAAATGCCCATCGCATGTTACCAGAGGGAAAAGTTCAAATTGCTAATTTTGTCTGACCAACAGCATACCAACATACATTTAATTTCCACTTTTAAAAAACAAAGACAAAAGTAGAAAATCTTCTCTTTTCCTTCGGTGGATTGATGAGTTGATCGACTAATTGTTTCATTATGAAACCCAACTTTAAGCAAAGAAAGGGGAGTAGAGCAAAGTCACTTCTGCACACATCTAACGGTATGATTTGTAAAAATGTATCTGATTTAACAAACATTTTGCAAACACTAAGTTAACCCCACTGTCTTCCATCAATGAACGTATTCAGGGATGTGTGTAGTCAAAGTGTGTGTTAACACTGCCAACCTTCAGCTTTCTTCGCAGGAGATTTTTCCACATCTTTCTCATCAGGTCTGGATTTCTCAGGAGATTTGGGCTTCAGGACTGTCTTTTTCTCACTCAGAGCAGTCCTGGCAGAAGCAGGAGACCGGCAAGTTTAATTCAATTACCGTGTCAAAGTGTAAATGTACCTAAACGTGCGCTTGAACACAAATTACTCACCTGACACTGTTGAGCACAGACTTTTCCTTGGTGGGAGGCTTGGTGATGGGCCTCTTGGTGCTCACTACCTTGCCTTGGTGCTGTTCTTTTCCTGCTTTGCTGTATTTGTTCTTATTGGGCTTGGGAGTGCCATACTTTCTTAGAATCTGATACAAACAAATAATTTTGACACACATGAATGTACATACAGTATAAGGTGTTGATAATTTACTTGTGGTGGTTGACCCCAGAGGGAGGCAGGGGAGAGTTTCAACATGTAACACTTTGACTGCGAAACAGGATCACTGGACGATTCAGCAAAACAGTGAATGACGTTAACTTGCACCGATATATACCTGTGTAAGCTGATCCTCGAGTACTTTCTTTGGAGGCCTAACGTTGGTGAAGAAAGTATGCAGTAGGTTGCCAGGGGTCTGAGCGTTGATCTGCTCCTTGCTGAGGTAAATGTCAGACACTTTAACTGGTTTGGCCGGCGTGAGGCTGAGCATCTGCTCCGAGTGCACGCAGCTCTTAAAAACATCCGTGAGGACATCTCGTGCTCCAGGTACAAGCTTGTCACCTTGAAACGTGGAGATAGATCGTATAAGATTTGGCAGAACTTATGTCACTGTGTAAATGCAGAAAATAAAACATGTAATAAAACACTAACCTCTGACCGACTTATCCTGGAAGTAATCTTCAAGTGCGGAGCTTCCCTGTGTGTCAAACAGGCTTTGGTTAACACTGGAGGCTGTGAGGATCTCCTCATTGGTCAACTCCATTAGTTCCTCTTCACCTTCAAGACTGGACAAGCCAATCAGGTCGCTGCTGTTGAAAAGACTGGCTCGGATTTTTTCCACTTTGGCCCGAGAACGAACCTATGATTAACGACAGAAAGACAAGCGTATTTCAACAACACAAAATCAAACAACTTAGATCTATTATGGTGCTCTCAGCCAACCCACCTCAATGACAGCATAACCCTTGATGGGCCTGGCCATGACTGCATTGCTCTCCAGTGAGGTGACCGTGTGCATAGAGCCCCCATCTGACACAGACGGTGTTTCTGCACTGTCCAGTGGCTCACCCAAACTGCCCAGACTCCCCAGGCTTCCTGTACTACACAGGGAGGTATCTAGACTCTCCTGACTAGAAACAGTTTGGGGGTCTCCGGGGCCCTGCTGTGGGTATGTAACGGCCATAGCTGCAGCAGCAGGGGTGGGAGGTGGAACAGCTGACAGCTCCTGATCGACAGAAAGTTCGCTGGCAGTGCGGGACACTCCCTGAGAGGAGCTGCAGATCGAAGTCTGGCTGGTAGAAGCTGAAGCGCTCACGCTCATAGCCGGTGTCACGCTACTGGAGCTGTCAGGACTCTCAGGACCGCCGTTGTTGGGGAAGGGGCGCTCAGGTTCATGGCCCGCTTTGCCATCCTGAGGGCTAGTAACCCCAGCTCCGGTTTTGGGCTTTTTGGGCTCTTCTTCCTGCAGAGGGATGAAGACTTCATCTTTGAAGAGCCCTCCATGTGCGTTGCAAGCCCTGCGAATGGCATTTCGAACCACGGCCTCCTCCAGGTGCGTGGGGATACCTGAGAGCACCAGCAGGCGGCTGTGGGCAGTGGGGCCCACCAGGGCCTGGCAGGCATCTGTCACTGCATCGCTGGTCACACTTAAACCCTGCGGGTCCTTATTAGCAAGATGTCGTAGTATCATCAGGAGTGTGAGGCAGCGGTGGAACCACAGCATGTCCTCAGGTTTACTACCCGCCATGTTCAGCAGGGCACTGTCACTCTCTGACAACCGCGTGCCTCCACTTCCCCGTTTCCCAGAGACCGCTGCTGCCACCGCAGCCGCTGCTCTCTCGCGCTTCATCTTCACCTTCTTACGTTTGGATAGCAGACTGGGGCTCTGTGGCGTCTGGCCTGGGGACGACGACGAAGATGAAGAAGAGTCACTTAGGTTAGGGGCGCTGGTGGAGGACAGGGCTCCCACTGAAGAGCCGCCGACATTGAGGGGAAGTGTCACCTCTGCCACAGCCAGACACACCTCCATCAGAGCGTGGAAGTAGGTGGAGAAGCGGCTCTGCTCCGCCCCGAGAGCCAACGCAACGCCTCCAGATGAAGAGCCCCCTGCTCCAGCCCCTCCAGCAGTCCATCCCTGAGTCTCCCGGTCGTAGAGCTTTCGTAGTTCCGTCTGCAGGGCCATGAGGACTGCGAGGCAGGGGTTGAGCAGCAGAGCGATGGAGCTGGAGAGACCAGCGGGGCTCTTGCGCTGCTCCAAGTGGTGGATCTTCCGCAAAAGCTCAGCCAGCAAGTGAAAGGTGAGTTCTTTTATGGAGGGAGCTAGATCAGTGGTCCAAAGCAACCCACCTAAAACAATAAGAGCAATGACAGAGAAAACATTGAAATTTGTTGAAATCTATATTTATCTTTGGTATGATTTATCTTGCTTTTTTATCTTGTTTTTACTTTACTTTCTGTGTTCTTCTTAACTCAGATAATACACCAACTAAGCATTAAAGAATATCCAAACATCATAAATCAAAATCAGGACCAAACTTAAGGTTTACTTAAGGTAAAATATCCACTAGTGTACATGTTGGGTGATTGTGGAGAAGGATGGGTTGCATTTGTATACAGCAACTATAAACAGGTTAAATGATGAGGGTGATTAAAATGTTGTTATACCCACCTAGTAGTTCTACCACCTGCAGCAGCACAGACGAGGGCACCGTGTCCAGCTCGTCCTCTGATCGCTCATTGCCCTCACCCAGCTTCCACGTCAACAGCTGTTCAGCAAATGCCATGGCCAGAGGGAACTCCAGCGGCAACGAGTGCAGCACCAGTACAGCACCAGGAGGGGGCGACACCCCTACAATCAAGACAATGGGATATTTAATTCCATTTGATCCTGTAACAGATTATTTTTTACAAAAAACTTGGAGCAGCCTGTATGAATTCCCCTTTGGCAGTTAGATACTCACCCAGTTTGATGTGCACCTTATCAGTGGGTATGATAACAGAGGGGTACTGGTTGGTGGTGGGAGGGGGAGTAAGGCCTGTGTTGGTAGGTGAGGCATCCAGTGGATAACACACCGCCTCCATCAGATTTAGCTGGCCATTTCTACGCACTTTGTGACCCAGGCCATACACCATGACTCGAGCCCAGGGGGCCTTGTAAAGGCTGGAGCTAATGGAGTGGAAACGACGGGAGAGAACTTAATGAAATTAACAGGAAATGGATGGTAAGAAATCTGAATTCATCATGAATTGCTGAAGAGGAACTCACTCTTTTCGGCAGCCCAGCTGGCTCTCCTTGCAGGATACGATCACAAATGCAGCACCTGGAAAGCTGACATCCATGCTGACCTTTGACTCTGTCACAGGAAACTCCTCAGATGTAAACTGCTCTGGTGCATTCTGTCAAAATGTACAGAATCATGAAAGAAGATTAGCAACTTTACAAACTGGGTAGGTATCCAGAGGCAAGGCACTGATTTGGCAGAGCTGACCTGTAGGAAGCAGCAGATCTGCTTTGTGAGCTCCAGCAGGCTTTCCTCTCCTTGATGCAAGGCACGGGTGATGGCCACTGTCAGCCACTCCCGGATGGGCAGAACATTGCCCTGGTAGAACAGCTCTGAAGGAGAGCAGCTTTGGTCCTGGAGGTTGTGAAGCATCGACTGGGCCAGTAGGATCGAACTAGAACTAATAGTGCCATCTGCAGGGAGAACAACATCAGAGCAATCAGCACAGAAACATTATTATTACATTAACATCACACTGAGACATTCAGTAATTCACAAGAAAAATGAATACTCACCAGGGAGGGGTGGAGCCAGCAGCTGATTCGACAGCAACTGCAGGTGCTCTAAGGTGATGTCACGGATAGCAGGTATGTGGAAGAGACGAGTGAAGGTGTGGGGGTTCTTGGGGGCGAAGATGTTGAGCAAGGCCATACGGCAGTATAACCGAGCCAGCGCACTCTCACAGCGAAGCAGTTCCCTACAGAAAAGCCATGAACCAGATTTTTTTTTGAGCACTGATGCAGGATTATTAGGATACATTATCCCCATTAAGTTCATACGTTACCTATGAATCTGAATGTTGCTACTGTCTAGAGAGACCAAGCCATTAGCCGCAGTCCGTCGAGATCCAGCAGGCGGGCGCTCCAGCATCTCAATAGGGTACCAATACCTCACCAGCACCCCCTCACTGCGCAGGTAGGTCTCCACCTGGACCAGCTCATTCACCTGGACAAGTTGAAGTTTGATGGAAGGGTTATATTGCAAGGCTTGATACCAGGCAAGCCAAACAAATGCTTAGACAGCATAGACAACAACAAGGGCACTGGATAACAGATATGTATGATATGTGTTGTAAATATGGCTTTGAAGAAGAGTTCTTTAAGTTGCAGAAAATGTATATTGTATATTTAAGGGAGAAGGTGTTTAATAAGTGCAAATATTAGAACTGCAACGATTAAATGATTAGTATGGAATATTTTCATGTTTCTTTTTCTCCTCTATGACAGTAAACTGAATATCTTTGAGTTATAGTCAAAAGACATTTGAGGGCGTCATCTTGACTTTGGGACACATTTTTCACCATTTTCTGACATTTCATAGACCAAAAAACTAATTGATTAATTGAGAAACAATGAAAATAATCCTCAATTGCAGCCCTAGTAAATATATCTGGGCAAACATTTTGTAGTAAACCAAAGTTGCAAACTTTGTGAAATTAAATATGATTATACTACTGAAAATGTTCTTTTTAATTTATCAAAAAAACAAAGATCTATTTGTGCTCAAATAAGAGCTGGTAAACTGCCTATGGGTAGGTACACTGCTCCCATGGTGCGATTTAGAATTCGTCATCTTTTGTTTAATGATATAAAGGATATGACTCAGATGGATATGAATGATTCACGACTACTAAAATGGTTGTATGAAAAAGGGACATTTACGTTGGCATCTTCTTTAAGGAATGCGTGGGAGCCCGGGAAGGGAATCTTGTATCAGTAATGAGTGGGTGGTAATGATGATGAATTTGTGTGTCTATTTTCCAGGTATTACTTTTTTTGGAATGATTTTGTTGTTTCCTTGTGTGAAGGAAACTGGTGTATTGTTAATGTTTGATGTAAATGTGTCTTATAATCCTATGAGGTATGGGCCAAGAAATGGCATGACACACGTAAAACTCAATTCACTCATCACACACAAACCAGTGAGAGTTTATAGATACATTTCCAATGATGGCTCAAAACTCTAAAGCATCAAGTATTTGTACTTACGGAGTCCACATCCAGCACCACCCCATGCAAACCAAATGTCTTCAGCATGCCCCGGATAGCAAACTTAGGCAGGGCCGTCCCTCCTGTAGTGCTGTTGGTGTTGTTGCTGTCCGGAGAGCGGATGACCACAGTCAAGCCTGTTTTGAGTGAAGACATTACTTAAACAAACAGTTTTAATACAGTTCTTACTTATAATGTACCCTGAAGCTAGCTAATTTGACCTTAAAGTGCGTAGGTATAGTGATGTAGGTGAATGGTACCTTTGCGAACTTTGTCAATAGTGAATTTGTTGGCCTCATCCTTGATATCCTCGATGGTAGGGAGGTAGAGGTCACGAGGAATGCCGCCATTCTCTTCATACAGGAACTCCACTGTCTGTCTTGCGATGTCAACCATGCCTGCAGTCAGCAAAATACACCACGGAGACAAACCGTGTCAAAGTTGTCCTTGTTTAACTTGTGTTAACCAAATTTGTGCAAAAAATCAGAGCTTACATAAAAACAAAATATGCACAGGCTCAGAATAGGTATGATTTAGTCAATCTTTCATTTAAAACAATTTGACATCAAGCTTATGTTTTCAACTCATTAAACAGGTTATTAACTTTTGTCAATTAATTTCATGTCAAATTTAACTATAGCACCATAATTACTCCACCTTGTTCTGATTTGTTAAATGATGATTAATTTTGAATTGTATTTATATTACAGTGCCCTCCTTGAATCTTGCATGAGTGCACATGAATTATTAGCAAGAAAGTAGAAAGCATTTTAACAGTAGAGCCTGATGAGGGATTTTAAAAGTGGAGCAAACATGTAGAAGAGGTGCATAATCAGTAGGGTTGGAATTTTAGGGTGTGAGTTTCCCACCTTAATTATGTTTGTGTTGCATTCATGATGAGATTCAAACACTAAAATGTCTTATTGTTCATGACACCTGTATTTTAAACTAAGCACTTTTTACTGACTGACCTCTATTGATCGGTTAAGTCCTTGTCTTGTTAGCAAAATAGGTGAAAATGTTTTATGTTATGGTAATTTGCCATGTGCTACACTGGACTTTTAAGTTATGTTTTAATGCTCTTCTTTCATTCTTTACCGAGCTGCAGAGCTCCTTTGATTTGGTCCAGGCCAGATTTCCTCTCAGCCTCGTTACGGAACCGCCTACGAATGGTAGGGAACACTTTGGTCTCCCAGGCCTTTACCAGCAAGGCGTAGTGATCCTCCTAGAGTCAAACACACAAATCAAAATAAACAATGTAATTAAAATTAATTTGGAAGTCAACATTAGAAGATGAGAAGCGTGGAGAAGTGGAGGCCCCACTCACTCTTGGGACATCATCATCATCCTCATCATCACTCTCATCATCGGCGATAGGAGGAGGATGAGGGTCAGGCCCAGAGGTGACCAGGTTCTCATAGCTCAGCTCAACTTTGTAATGGCACGACAGGTCACTGTTGTACTCTGTACAAACAGGAAAGGACAAAGAGAAAATGCCGGTTTAACATATGATACACAAACATTTCATCAGTGGATCGCAGTCCCTACCAGTATTTGGGGAATATTTATGCTAAATCAAAAAGGTAAAAGGTAATACGCTGAAATGAAGGTGATAAACATACGTTGCTGGGGAACTGCCACGGCTGCAATCCGACAAGGGGGTCCATGGGAGCCAGAGTCAGAAGTAACACTTGCACCTGCATCATTATCGCTGTCTGAGGCCATAGCAAAGGGCAGTGCTTCAAAATTTGCACTTATTTCCTCTGCAAGGTCGACGCACAAGTCAGCCGCATTTCTGTGTGCTTGGCCTTCTGCGTAAGCAAACGGCCGGCTTCCAAAGTTGGCACGGATCTTTGAGTTCTGCAAAACAATGGAAAGAAAAATAGGATTAACTGCATTAATCCTGAGGGAAAAATTGTGTTGCTGAAGAAGCAAAGAAAATTATACAGTATAACACATATTAAATATCAGTGATGAACCAAATTAAAGGTTAACAACAGTTCAAATATAAAAAATATCAACAGAAACTCACCTTTTTTTGAATGTGTACCAGGGGCCACATTCCACCAGCTACATCCTCAAGGATGGGGCCGAGCCGCTGGCCACAGTACGTAAAGTAGACCCTGCCTTTAGGGGCCTGACCAGGGGGCGGAGGAGTACCCTCAGAGCGCTCCCAGCCTATCCCAGCCACGTCGCCTGTGTTCATACAAACATACGGTCACATTCTCAGTAATGACTCAATGTGACAGGGAATGACATATTTTAAAGCATGCTAACACTAGATACAGCTTGAGTTAAAAAAGCAAAATATTCTTGCAAATCAGCTTTTTTTTTTGAAAGAGCAGCCAGATAACATACAATGCTTTTAAGGAGTTTAGTTCAAATCCATAACATACAGTGCTGTATGGATTTCTCAGTTGACTAAATCAAACAAAAGAGATTGTTTATGAAGAAAAAGATATTTTGTCTCCTGTCTCACCAGGAAGTAGAGCCACATCCAGCCTGACACTCTTCCACTGCAGCAGACTGGAGCCGTTATAATGCACTGCCCTACCATTACTGACACAGACAGACAGACGCACAGAGATGGAACAACACAAAAGAGAAGGAAAGCAGTCAGCACTCAAGTCAGAGACAGAGTAGTGGGAAAAAGGATCTCAGAGTTAATACGCAGGCAAACATACTTATGAAACAGACATGTGCCGACAGGGTTGGTCCACGCTCCGTCCCTCTTCTCTGCCTCGGTGGCAAAACCAAAGGACACGATTGGGCCACTGTCCTCCTCAGAGTCTCCATAGGAGACGATTTCTATCTCCCAGTAAAAAGACGGGGCCTTCATGGACAAAGAGAAGTAAATGGAAGACTTTGGACAGGCTGTGTTATCAGTGCATGATTTTATCTCACTAGCACATGGTAAAAAAAAAAACGAGAAGGCAAATATTTATGCATATGCCCACCTGAATTGGTACCGGACAGGTGGCGTAGATGAAGGTGCCTCTGGGCAGCCCTCCGCCAGCACTCGGATCAGCCAAGAAGGTGACAGAGGTCAGACGGGATGAGAACATGCAGGCACGGACCGGAGGGAACACTCTGGATGGACACCAAGTGATCTCCTTGGGCTGACGGGACGAGCACATCAAAGCGATAAGAGAGATAAGTGGGGCCGACAAATCGGACTATTTCATTTATCAAAATGTCTTTGAAGATTGAGTTGAGGCTCGCAGCAATATACGAATTTCATATTATAATTATCTTCAGCTGTCAGTCAATTAAAATATTAAACAGATTTTAGTGGTTTTCCATCAACCCTTTTTTAAGACTGAAGTTAGGCTGTCTTTGATGAGGGAAAAGCTCAGTTATTGCTTTTTCTTTCTCTGCAAACCTACGATTGTTTTTCCACCTTCTTCTGTGATAAATGTGGATTTCCAGCTGCATCCAATCCATCAATGTATGTTACACGAGGGGGGTGGGAGGGGATCTCTCTTGTATTTGTTGTTGGTTATAGCAATAAAAACAAAACCTACTAAAGCCCTACAAAAATACTATAAATCTGGTAACTCCCACCTGGCGTCTGTCTGTCTGAAGTGGTGGAGGAGGAGGCCGAGCGCAGTCCCGGTACAGCATTCTCACTCTTTCACATTGAGCCTCGACCATGCCGAGACGCTCCCCTGCACGAGAAGACAGAACTCAGTGAAAGATGTATTACAGACCAAATACATTACACTGTAAATGAAAGCTTTTTGGGTGCTATGACATGTCAGTATGTTTGCTCACCAGGGCTGCATTCCTGGGCAACCAGGTTGAGAACCTCAACAGCAGCAGGACACTGCTGGATGAACTCCTCACAGAAGGAGCTATCCTCCAGGAGCTGCGCCATCACCAGGCACGCCCTGAAAACCAGTAAGAACCTGGTGATTTCTGTCCAGTCCATGGTTTTGCCATCAAACTGCCATTACATTTTTTAAATAACATCACATAATCACACTTTCAAAAGGTTTCAGGTGCCCACATTTTCAATACAGTAGATTAAAAACAAGGCTACTCAACTTTAGACCATCAACGGAAACAAGCAAAAACTGATGACAGCTAGGAGAGGGCTAAAAGAAAGGCTGAACCTTCCAGAAGCACTAGTGTACCTCTACATGTGTTTACTAACCTAGTCCTGATTTCAGCCAGCAAGCGCACTGCAGCCATTACCGGGCTGGAGCCATCTCCTGTAGCTGGCAGAGAAGTGTGAATGGAGAGACTGCCCTCCTGTGGCAGAAGCATGGACTGCACTGCTTGTACCACCTTTTCTGTGATTGAGAGCTTATAGAGGGGAAGAGCCTGTTGGGGATGGGTAGAGAGTGAAATAGTGACACAAATGAGATTCAAGCTGATATTTTCCATAAAAATAAGGACTTTTGTGTTTGATGCTGAAACTTGTACCTCAGATCTGGGTGTGCAGAGGCGTGATATAGGTACTGTCAGGATGTCTGAGGCTTGGCAAGCTCTCCTGTACTCGCAAGAAGGGAACCTGACTGTAGCGATGCCCTCCTGCTCATTGATGGACATAACTATGCCCACGCTGCCCAGCACTCCTTTACCTACCACCTGCCGAGCAGAGGAATCACAGAAAATATGTCAACATTTCAAAGCTTTTGAGGGGAAAGGTAATAAAATGTTTTTTTTTCTAGGATGCAAATTACAGCAGGAGTCGGTGCGATAGTACAGCAGCATGTTCTCTGATTCGTCTCCCTTCACTAACCTGGACTTCAGAGCCGATCTTAATAGTTTCTTTGAAGCCACCGAGTGCACAAAGAGCAGCAACAGCTTGTCTGCCAATGGCCTGCAGCTTAGCCAGTTTCCTGCCACTGCTGCTCCCATTCTCCAGAATACTCTCAGCGTACTTCCCCAGCTGAGGGATAAACATCAAGGCCCGGGAGAGAACCTACCACAAAACCCCAAAGGAGAAAGCATTAGGTTTAATAGAAACAGCATCATATAGAATCTAGGGCTGTCAAAGTTAACGTGTTTATAATGGGTTCTATGGGCACCCATGAGTCTCCCATTTACAAACATGCTCACTTTATGATAATAACATGCAGTTTAGGGGCAAGTCATAGTCAAGCTGTTGTTGTTGACACATAATAGTCCTTTACCTTTTCAGCAGTGCTAGTCCAGATCTGAGCGGTGTTGGACTCGGGGGCAGTGAGCAGGCTATGCAGCAGAGCAATAACCTCAGCAGCCATACTGTTAGCAACATGGCCACTGATGAATGGCCTGACAGGGTCCGACCTGTTCAAGTCAAATTTAGAAGTCAGAAAAAAGTCTGTCACATATACAGTTTGATCAGACAAACACATATGTAAAGGAAAGCAGGCATTCTTGTTTACTTACCTGGCCAGATCTGCATTCCTGTCCCTACACACGGCGGTCTGAGCAGTTTTTTTCTTGTCACCAGTGGTGATGCCTCCAGCAGCCTCTTGGGCTAGAGCCTCCACAGGTGGACCAACACTCACTATCAGACCAGACTGGGCCCATTTGTTGGCCTTCCTCAGGGCAGCAGCTGCCTCTTCTGTGATAACCTCACAGCTGCCACTCTGGAGACGGTTTAAAATAGGACAGCAGAGTTAAGGATGGCACTTGGTGAGTATATTGCGAGTATACGCTTTTAAATTCTGGGTAAATTGTTTTCTTCTCAGTAAAACTCTGACCTTTGTCATGTCTCTGTCCATCTTTACCACCTTTTCCATGTTCGCTCCAGTGCCAAGCCGAAAGGGACGTCCCTCTGAGCTGCTGCATTTTGGAAGGAACGCTCATGTCACAGAAACCCAGACAAAGCTTTGCTAATGTGAAATAAAAGCAAAGGCATTAGAGGTAACCTTACCTGAGAAGCGGTTGTAGAACCTCATGAGATGACTGGTCCTCTCTCTTGTGGATAAAGATCGATAGCTTGCCATCAACTGCCTCTCCCTCCTCCCCAACCTCGTCAGACTTCAAAGCTCCTTTGGAGCTGGCACGGGACAGACTAGTGTCTGGCTCAGAGGAGCTGGGAGAGAGCAGGGTCTGACAGCCTGGTAAAGAAAGATTAGTGTAAATATTAACAATTAGCGAGAGAAAGTAACTTCATTTTAATAAAAGATCATTTATTTAGTATTCCGAGGTAAGAGAGACCAACCTGGTACTACATAGTCTGCCAGCTTTGCTAGCAACAAGGCAGCAATACGCGAGGCAGGGTCACTAGCGTCTTGTTGCTCAGCATCTAGCGTGTTGATAGAGTAGCTCCATGAGGGCAGAGCCACATTACCGCAGTCCTCCACGCTCATGAGAGGCAGGGCGGCTCGGCATAGCTGCAGGATGATAAGTACCAGCTTTGGAGAAGGTCTCTGGTCAAGCAGCAGAGACAAGAGCTTAGAAACACAAGCTGGCTGGCTCAGGATAGCTTTCCCTATGTGGCTCCTGGAATACAAAACAAAGCAACAAACATTGTATGAATACACACAAATATATACAAAGACATGATGGTACACATACATGATGCAAACAAACACATCATATACATACATGACATCAAATTTTACCTGGAAAGGTCATTGAGCAAACTGAGCACATCCTGTAAGGCATCATTGCCAGCTGCCTGATTCCCACAGCACTCTGTGGCTCTGGCCAGGTGGTTGGTCAGCAGGCTGGACACCTGCCGCGCCAGACCAGAGTGCACTGCATCTGTAGACCCACCTTTAAAGAGAAAAAGAATGATTACTTACCTATCATTACACCATACTACTAACGTTGTAGTGTGCAATCATTCCATCTGACTTTTCTGGATCAACACAAATATATTGAGGTATTTAGATACAAGCATTATATACCTTCCACCTTCTCCCACTCGATGCAGCGGTTAGCCAGCACCTGGAAAGCAGCCCAAGCCATGGTGGCCACCTTCTGCTTTTTGGTCTGCTTCTCGTTTGAGCTGCATTCCCTCTGACCGCTTAAACTACACAGGCTGTCCATGAGCTGGACCAGACCACTCCGAACCAGACACTGCTCCTCGCTCCTATGACAACACAGATAACAAAAGAGGGAAGTAAGGAATCTGAAGGTTTAGTAATACCGAGACAAATCAAAAGAGAGATGATGCAAGATGAATTATCTTGCCTGGTGTAGGGGATTGTGCAAAGCAAGCCAATACTGTTGGCACAAGCAATGGGGTAGCGAGCACATAGTGACACTACAGACGTCATGGTCTCCCCAAAGGCCTCCTGCACCTGCTCTACCATTCCACCGCAGGTCAGCTCCTCGATCCTGCACAGATGGCACACAAACACAGATGTCTAGAGGAACCAGGCACATTCAAACATTGTAGGTTAGTGTGTGCACCTATATATGTATGTAGAGTAGGTTGGGATTGTTACTAGTGTTTATACCCCCCCTTTCTTACCTTGGGCCACCTTGCAGCACCATGGTGACAGGCCCCACCAGGTGGGTGACGCCACCAACTCTGACAGCAGCAGTGAGCAGCTCCCTCATATGAACAAGAGCCTGCTTCCGCGTGCTGCCACGTCTCCATCGCGTCTGCGCAGCAGACAGGAAACTGCTGCTTGACACCTACAGAAATTATCGTTCAATGTCAGACCAAAATTCACCTACTGATGAATCATGCAGCTATGGCAAAAAACAATTCAATATAAAAAAAGGAGTGAGGGATGAGTAAGAGTCTCACAGTCTGATCAGGTGTAGTTCCGATAAAGGCGAAGAGCTGTCCCAGCAGCACGCTGTATGTTGGTTTGTCACGGCTGTCCTCGATGGCCAGAGACTGCAGCAGGGTAAATGAGCTGCTGCGATGACTAGTAGGGTGGTGTCGCCTCCTAAAGGCAACAAGTAAAGGAATACATTCATCCCCAGTTCATTTACGTGATTCTCAAACATTAATTCTATCAAACAAGAATAGACAAATACCTTTGGGGCGCGTGTGTAAACTCTAAGTCTTGGTTAGCGATCATCTCTAAGTCAGAGGGTGCGGACATGCTGCGTAGGAAGACTGGCTGCTTCACCATGGGGATCACCGTCTTGGCGTCTGACACTGACTTAGAGGCTGGCACAAAAAAAATCAGAAGAGTTAGATGAGAATAACACTCACTGCCATTTTGTCTCCCGTGACTGATGTCTTGGGCTAACTTAAACACAAACACTGACAGGGGAAAATATTGATTCACTCACAGAAATAAGGCGGTGATACAATATGTATTTCTAAAAAAAGTCAGACTCTAGTGTAAGTTACATAATGGTACCCATAGATACACTAGCTGATGGACATTTCAATAGTGTGAGTGACAACATGTGGTTTAAACATCTGTCTGAAGGAACAAATCTCTTAATCACAACCCTGCTGCCCAACACGGTTTCACTTAGTAACTAATTAGTAACATAAGAGGACACATCTTATGTACCTGGACCTGGAGTACCAACAGGTGTGGTGGTTAGGCTTCTGCAGTGTGGAGCGATGGTAACATGGAGCAGCAGCTCAGTGCGGTTCATCAGACTCTTCACCAGTGCCTTAGTTTTGGCCAGTGAGGTGCTACTTCTGAGGTGCATGGTGTTTACCTCCTGAAAGAACTTCTCCCTGTTGATGAAGATAAATCATGTTACCGCATGAACTGACCCATGACATCTGTTCAAAGTGCTAGGATCATTATTTTAATACTTGCCTCAATGCAAGGACAACATTTTCCAGATCACTGAAATCAAGCGGGACCTCCTTCAAGGAGCAAAGTAGTTCCAGCTCCTTAATTTTGTTCTGGTACGAAAAAACAATATGAATATCAAAAAAATGGTAGTGGCAATGGTATAATATCTAGAGGAAAAGTTGTTAATTGTGTGTGTGTGTGTATGTGTGTGGAGCAGGGTACCTCAAAGAAGTGGTAGTCATGAAAGAAAGGAGTGTTGTTCTCCAGCTTTCCCTGCTGGGCCTCCTCTACCTCATTCTGCCACTTCTGCTCCAATTCTGCAACACTCTGAAAGAAACACAGGAGATAATTAAACTCCAACGTTTTGTTTCTGTTCAGGTTGGTAGCCCGATTTACTTTTTTTAATCTAAACTCGGGTCTTCTGTTCAGCCTCATCCTTTTTTTAAATCAATAACCTAATCTGTTTTTGATATTACTCTCCTATTTCCAGGCTGTAGTTTAATATACTGCCCATGATGCAAATATCTCTCCATTTTGTTGTCATATCAGCAGCATCCTGACAATTAGAGATATTATAAGGTGGTGTAAATATGCCCAGTATGCCAACTTCCTTGCTGCAAATAAATATAGCTTTGCAACAACAACACCACCAGGTAAAAAGCAACTCCCTATTAATCCCATTCCCTGTAACCAACAGGAAGTACTTTATTAAACTATCAAACATAGAACTTTCTTCAACAGCCTAATTAAAAACAGACAAGATGACAAACATGCACAGTGTGCACAGTGTGTCTTCCACTAATGGCAAGCAAACATAATTCAAAGCATAGTAGTTTTTTAAAAGCCTTACTGTGTTAACAGAAGCTCACCTGCAGCTGACGCTCCATAGCATTGATCTTCTTGAAGGTCTCAGCCATGATCTTACAGACCAGGTCGTACTCTTCTGCGTGATCCTCGCGGTACTGGTAGTTGACAAGTGACTGAAGGGCGTCCACCAGGCTGAGGTGTTTTATGACACAGGATACTATAACCTCCTCCATAACATCTGGCCTGATCACCTCCCTTACAGACAAAAAAAAATGGTTGAGTTGCTTTTGACAAGAAAAAACAGTTGACTCACTATCACATCATCATTTTAAAGAAATATCACATCCTTAATCCAATAAACACACAAAAAACGACCCAACTATGGCTGCTATAAATGGGGAGAGTTGCAATACCAAGAGGAAAACAAATGATGATGATTGAAAACAGCGGTACTAAATAAAAAATGTGCTGTATCAACAAAGCTGAAAGACATACAAAAGCCGAGATAGTTATTCTATTTTAAAGCAGGATGTGTGATCAAAATCAGTAGGACTATAAAAGGATATTCTGATCATCTGTGAACCAGTTTGAAAACATATTTATATTTCATTACATAATTAATTTACAAAACTGTGGGCTTCGATCTTGGATCTGTACAATTAAAATCTTAGAAAGTGTTGCTTTTTGTTGCTTCACTTCTCTTTAGTCTTCGATAGTCTGTAAAAACCATGTGCTTGGATTTGTGAAAGCCTGAATGGCAGCGCTTTATCATTTCAGCAATGTTTTTATGTTTTTTTTTTCTTTGTACAGTGATGTCAAATGCACACCCTCTGTACTGTGACAGCATGACCCCCTTACTTGATGCTTGGACGAAATTGCGGTCGAGCCCTTCCAGACACCTCTCGTAGCCTACCCATGATGCCTGGAGGGAGGCGGATACGAGGCAAGTCAAAATAGGTCCCCGGCATGAGGCCTGGGGGTGGGATGAGCACGTCAGATGGATAGGTGAACTCCCGGTCCTCCTCGATAGTGAGTGGCAGAGGTGAAGGGCTGGGCGTGAGGGCAGGAGAGATCGCACCATTCGCTTCCACCTGCCACTGACACCTAAAGAAAAAAACAAAGCTCATCATCAGTCTGTCATCTCGGTGTTCCTCGTCTTCAACTACGTACCACTGCACTGAATGTTGTTTACCAATTCTTACATTGTACTATACAGTACATATCACACAGGCAATCAATGACAATAGAGACATTTTGTAGTATTTCCATTTAGTCACCTTTGCAGCAGCTTTGAGCAGAGCAAATCGTGACAGGCTTCCTCCTCTCTTGTCACCTCCGGCCCGTTATAGAGAATGCGTAGCATTGAGCAAGCCAGCACTGACAGACCCAGGGCAAGGTCTGCCAGGAAGGGGAGGCCTCCAGAGACATCCTCTGATGACTCCTAAAAGCAAAAACAAACGGCATGATCAGAATTAGCTGTTGTTCTTCATGTTATGATTAAACAACAGTAAATACAGATGTTTGGGACATTTTACCTGAGCTCTGACAGTGCAGGAGAACCCCCACATGGCTTTATCGGGGGTGTTGTGTTCACGTCCGCTCCTCATCTCAAAGGAAAACGTCACCGTGTCTCCTTCGACCTAAAACAGGACACAGAAAAAAATGTAGCTCTTCAAGACTGTATGTGCACTATGTTTTCACCGTGTATGTTTGAGCAAAACAGCTTCTTTTACCTTGACAAGGTCTTTGGGCCATCCTGTCCCCAAGACACTGCGACTACCATATCCCAGAGTGTTGCCTCCATACTCTGTTACTTTACGACTGTTGGTGTTGGGACCAGCATAGATAACCAACTAAAATAACAGAAAATAAATTTAGTCAAAGACGTCCCCAACCAGAGCTACAAAGGATGAAGGCCATTGTGCTAACAGTTAGTGTATTGTGAGAGTCGGTACCTTGTCATAGTCATACTGTGAGGAACAGCGAGAATCAAAGCGAAGGTACAGGCAGCGGGCTCCTGGGATGTGTACCGTCTCCTTGAACTTGTAATTGTCCCTCACAGGGTGCACAGTCTCTACTGTTTTCCCAGCAGCCCATGGGGCAGGGATCTTCAGCCCAGTCAGGAAACCGGGCTCCTCACGTTCGTCAAGAATTCTAATATCAAGGATACAAATAAATGACTGGTTTTAGAAAACTGAGCTTATGACAGACAAAACAGCTGGCACATAAGTTACCATATGCTCTTCTATGATCATGATTAAATAAGATTTTCATCATTAAAATGCTAAATTATGCAGCAAAGTGATCCAATATACGATTATTTTTAACATTCTTCTGGTGGACCTTCAGAAAACGTACTTGTCATCGCCAGCACATGCCTTCGCCCCCAGCCCTAGAGAGCCACCCATAGGTGGAGGCTCCTCAGTGAAAAGTGGAGACTGGGTCTTTAGTAGCAGGGCAGTCTGGGAAACGGAGAGTGGAAATAAATACTTTAATGATGACTGCTTTTTCTACTAGAGGAAAAAACGTTTTATTCAATGCAAGAATTGCCTTTTGGACTGGCAAGACTCCAACCTGGCTGGTGTAGAGGACCAGCTGCACCAACTGAGGCATGAGGGCGTCGGCGAGAGTGAGGGTCTGCAGGTTGGGGTGCATCAGAGAGGTGAGCAACACTGGAAGCAGGTGCCCAAGCATGGTGGCCTTGGTTACCTGCTCCAGGCCTTTCAACCTGAACAGGAAGAGAGGAGGCAAAAATGTAATGTTAAGGTGATGAATCCAAGGCAGAAAAACAAGACAAGAAATGGGGGGGGGTAAGCCACAGTGATTTTAAAACTCTGCATCCATAAATGATTTCTCACTCTCTTTTATTCTTTGTAAGGAGGCTGCAACATCACCAAGGTTTAGCTAAATCTTGTTTCACGGTGAAATAGTGCATTAGAGCCAACTAAGAGACGTCATGTCTGGTTTTGTTTTTGTCAGTGACATTTTGGTTTTATGGTAGTACAGTTGACATCACAGATTAACTTCAAAAGTCTGCTCATGTAATATAATAAAACAAGTGGATAGTAGATTTTAAAAAGGTATCCAGCAGCCACTGTGGCTGTCTGACCAAAGGGTTCTTTTACCTGGTTTCTCTGTCAGAGATGTCGCTGTTGATGAGTGCTGTGGTCACCTGCTGCAGGGTCTCCAGCACTTCATCACATCCCACCAGGATCTTGGTTGCGAGGGATAGGATGCTACCTTGCAGCTCCTGAGGACCACACATACAATATGCCCAAACTTACGTAACTCTGCTTTCAAGATTTGCAATTATCACCTCTTTCATGCAATATGTAGTTCTACAAACATAATTAATTTACTTTAATGTCTACAGATAATCTGAGCCGTTCATTTACATAAGACTGTTATGTTTTCATCCTTTTATCAGTAACTATGATTAGTTATAAGAAGAAGAAACGACACAAATCCTTATTTAATCTAGCACTGTTAACTGATAACATTGAAACGGCAATGAGCACAAATTGCTATACTATGCCGTAACAGAACATGCATCTCCCATTGCTCCGTTTGGTGGGTTGGTCTCTCATTGACAGACACACAAACAGACTCCACGTAAACAAACGTAGGGGAACTTAAAGGGGATGTTTACCTGTACCTTCATTGTTTCCCCCTGTAGGGAGCTATCACTGTCGTCGTTATCATCCGGACGGATAAGAATGGTGTTACTGAGGAGGTGGTTCTGAACGGCCATGAGGTAGCGCAGACTAGGTGAGACCACCTACAGAGAGGGCAAAACCATCTCAAGTTAATACGAGTGCAGTATCACAAAAAAATGTGATCTTAATCAACACAGATGGCATTTCGTTCTGTTGAACTGATGGTCATACTGGCACAGTGGAGAGCAGCTTCTGGAAGTCGTCTCGGGCGACAGTCTGACATTTGGTAATGACGAGGCAGGATTCCCGGACTACAGTCTTGAGGATACAGTGCAGCAGCTCATCGTTCAATCTGTAAAAGAGAGAGATCTCTATCACTTTAAAGAAGTATTTACCTACAGGGAGCTTACTTGTGTTTTTAAGCCAAGACATTGCATTGTTCTGGGCTGGAAATAATATTGCACCCTATAGTTACAGGATAGCCACGTACCTGTAGTGGTCATCTTCTTCACTCCCAAATCTGTTCTTCTGCAGTTGGTCTGCCAAGTTGGTAAGGATGACATCACGAAGTTGAGACAGGCCACCGTTCCTTTCACCTGAGGATCACACACAAATACACAGAATATTAGCACAAAACAGTTATAGTGCCAGTTATAATAAAATCTGTTTTTTTACTGTCATACTGTCATCACCTTCAGTTAAAACCAGTTTCAGCAGTTTGTTGAGTTCAGCCTCCCCCTGATACAAAGTATTCAGCCCTGAGCTACAGGGACAGAGATGAGATGAGATAAACAAAGGAGGTCAATTTAAATATCCTTATGATCACTGATTATACAAAACACCATTTTAACTATTACTGTTATTTTATACACATGGTATATTGGATTTTATGTGGAATTTCTGACTTACCTGATGGCCAGGCACACCTCTCTCTGAATTTCTGTTCCTATCTGATCAATTGGAGCCATGAGTAGCTGCCACAGGAGTAGGCCTGAACGACGCACACTCTCCCTATTCTGCTCCGACTGAGGATTGAAAAACCTAAACACCACCTGGACAGCACAGACAAAAAAAATAAACAACTCAAAAACACAGAAAATAGCATCAGTGATTTTCTGCAAATCCCCAACTACACCTCTAACTGACCTGGAACACCACCAAGATGCAGCGGATGATGCAGGTGTCTCCATTGACCATGGCCTTCTCCATAATGTCACAGATGCTGCTGAAGTGACGGGCCTCGATGGGATGTTGTTTACCCAGCAGGGCCCCAAGGGGCAGGCTGTTGCTGCTGGCCGCCAGCAGGTTGAGCTGATGGATACACATAGCACCTACATGATGAAGCAGCTGGTTGATCACCTCGCCAGTGGCCACTGTTTCCTCTGTGAAAGGACAAGTTTTGCAGATGTTCAAATGTCTGACCTGCTAAAAAGAGCGTCTGGTGGTTTTTCAGTGCAATATTTATCTACCTTTGGGTTCTTTAATGACATGGCTGACACCGAGCCTATGGCACACATGATGAAAGGCTTGGTTCCCGGGATTGCACCATTGATCTATGTAATCACTGGAGCAGGTCCAGATCAAGTTGTTCAGTGCATCATAACATGCTCCTATGAAGCCAAAGATTACAGAAATAGATGTCACTTAAATTGACAAAACATTGTGTAATTATCGTCTGTGAGTTCAACACATAAGAGTAGCCTGTGACGAAAGCAGAACTCACCTAGCCCCGCCACCTGGGCTCCCCTGCCTAGGGAACTGCCAGGAGCATCGATGAGGTCTGCGCGGCTGCTGAACTGACCGTCAGCCAGGTTAAAAACCAGGCTGGAGGCTAATACTGACCAAAAATAAAAAGTTAAGTTTAGTATATAAACTAATTACTGACAATATTGAATAGTACAAAGCATTGGGGGGTTTACAATATCTTTTACAAAACATTTCATTGATTATTCAATCATAAACAATGCAATTTTTGTTACCAGAGCTTGTAAATGTCTATATTAAAACATTGTGTGTGTTCAAATATAATGTAATATAACAATCATCAATCCTTACTTAGGACTTCAAGCTGTTATCAGACTGTAATCAGAACATATGTTATCCACCAGCAGCTTCAGATGATGGAAAATGCTTTGTTTACTTCTTTTCCAAAGTCTTTGTAATGTAGCTTTACATTATATTAAATTTAATCACATTATCTTAAACTAAATCCCAGCATAACTGCCATAAGTTATAACAAAAAAAAACTCAACACAATGAGGATTTGTGTTTGAAGTGTCTGTGTGTGCTCTTACTTTTGAGAGAGGACAGGCTACTGGTACCTCCAAATAGGGAGCGAGTGGCAGAGCTCCCAGATACACCAGGAGGTGAGACCAGCATCACTAGGTAGGTTCCACACACATACATAGGGGTCTTTCTCAGGGTCTTTAGAGGGAGTCCACAGCTAGTGTTCACAGCTATGAAAGAGTTAACAGAGAAGTGTCATCAGAAAATATTTTTGATAGCTCCATGATCCATATGTTTTGCACGTTAAAGCATATATGATGTTTGGACGACTGATGAATTACCAGACTGTTCCTCTTTGACCGTGTTGGTGATAGCGGAGCCTGTGAGAGCAGCCAATGTGGCAGAATGGGAGGCCCGGAAGCGTGACATTCGACTCAAGAGAAGCTCATTCAAGCACTTTGAAGACTCGCCTTCCTTGCGAGTTAGAATGACCCTCTCCTGCAAGATGTCTGCAACACACAACCCTGTCTGTGTCTGCGCCGTGGACATGTGGGGGAGAGAAAACATCAAAAATGGAACACGGACATAAACAGGCTGAAACTACTGTGTATATGGCAGGGCGTATAGTACTCACAGACAGGTGAAAGACATCCATGAAGACAGAGTGGCCTTTCTGTGTCTTCTCATTGAGACTGGCTGGGGACCAGACCCAGTACAGGTAGGTTCCATCTGAGCAGAGGTGCAGCGTGGTCATGCTGCTGCCCACGGGGAAGTGGTGGGCTGGCATGGGCACAATCTGGCACACCTGAAAAAAAAAAATAGATAAAATCACACAGTGAACATTAGCATCGGCTATGCTTGTCATTTCAACTCAGAGTTGGTTGGATTTGAATGGCCACAATTAGAGTGAATGTAGCTTTTATCTTTTGTGTTGAAAGTGTAATGCATCAAGACTTACAATGCCAAATTTACTGAATGATTCAATATCATATTCAAAACAGTGGAATGAAAGTATACAGTACCTGGAGGGTGAAGGGGTCAACGACCTGGCACAGCTGATGAGGCTTGGCATCAAAGGAGGAGGGACGGTGGAGGAGGCGACCGCTGCAGAACACCACCCAGCCAGGCTCCAACTCTTCGTTTCGACAGTACACAAAACCCCTGCACAAACACAAATGCAGTGCATCTATTGAAGTGTTCTGTATTGTGTACTAATTGAATACTTGAAAGTGGAGCTTTCTGTCGAAAAAACAGTTGAGACTTGAGAAAATTAAGTCAATTGAGTTGAGTGGCAACACTGCATCACATCACATGTATACATTATCTACAAATTAATTTAATCTAATTTAAACCCCAATTATTTCAAAAGAATTAAGCATCTTGTTTACCCTTTTCAGTGCTTACAATTACTATTAATTAAGAGTATGTCCTCCAAGAAAAAGAGTTGGCGTGCTAGTTCAAAGCTGTTTTGGGGTCTACAAATCTAGTTGTTTGCTAAGAACTGTACTAATTGCTGTAGTATGAGTCCCACTGAGTCTCATTTCCTGACAAAAATGTTTGTTTTCCATGTTGTTGTTTCTCGTGGAATCAAGAAAACACTTCTAGCATAACTAACTAACTCGTAGGCCTAAACCTGGCACATGTATCTTTTCTGCAAGTGAAAAAAAAATATCTCTGGGCCCTTGGAACTCTAAAAACACAGTGTGGAAGTAAGCTGTTCTTCACTTAGAAATTGGTTTATTTGCTAGCACAGCATGGAATTAAGAGGCAAAGCACACAACGCCCCTTTGTCCCTTTTAATAATCTACTAAATCAATCAGAGACAGTTAGGGAGGACGTGACTGTGTGCTGCAGATATTGGTTTAAAAATGTCCAGTAAATAACACAGCGTCATGGGATGAGTAAGTGATAAGGGATATTTTTGTGTTTTGCCCTCTATTGCTATTCTCTGAATGCTGCGGATAAAGAAAGGCAGGAGCGAGAAGGAGCGTCACATTACCTCAGTGTCCCATGTAAACCAGAGCCCAGCTTGCTGAGTCCTCTCCCGGAGGAGTTAGTGGTATACAGATAGAGCCCGTCTGTGGCTAGACAGCGCCCCAGGTCGGTGTCTGCAAGACACAGGGACAAAAAGGATTCAATATAAGGGCAATGACAGACAGATGACAGATAATCGTAATGAAAAGTAGTGTGAGGTATCAACAGGGGAGTGGGTGAAGTGGAGAGTGGGATAAATAAGAAATACAAAAATGAGAATTTAGTAAATAATTAAAATACATTTTGAAAGTGTACAAGGGCTTAGAACATTATGATATAAGTATATGATGGCCATCCCCATACTCACTTATGTGTCATAAGTTGTTGCAGTAATTTTTGGGTTGATACCATTTGTTACACAGATTTGGTGCAAAATTTTACAATTTTTTACCACTTGAGAATTGATAAAAAAAAATCCAAAATACCACATTAAGACACCAAGACCTTGAGGAACACCATAGGAAAAAGCCATGCTCCGATTCAGTATCAAAAACTTTTGACGTTTTGAGATATCTGCAAGAATTGCATTTTTCGGTGAATTGGATGGCGAGCACTTCTGCTCGGAAAACACCTTATTGTCAATCTACCTAGGAAAGCTATCCATCCTCTGAATGCCCTAGTTTGTCTCTAGTTTGTGATTGTGAAGTTTCGTGAGGCTGTGATTATCCTAGAGGTCACAACAGCTCATTTTCTCTCACTACAATGAAATAGCTACTGTGGGGACTCACATCATCACACAGGAATACAATTGGGCTGATTGAAACAACAAGAGTCTCAGCTTTCCAGTCATACCAGCCAATTTATGCAATTCCGAGACTGTTTAGGGACCCCATTATGCAGAAATATTCAAATACACCATTTTTAGAATAGGCAAAAATAACACATTTATACTGCATGCAAACAACTGCATGTGATTATCATAAAGTCTGCATGTCACTTTAGCTCTAAAACTGAGCCTGCTACAGCCTCTGAAAGAGAGTAAAGTCGGCCGAGGGCGCCGACGCCTTCAAGGAGTGGAAGAGGTTAACATGTAAATATACAAACCTGCTCTATGGATATACTGTATGTTCTGATCAGCTTCTGTCACTTTACAAACAAGGTCAGCTGATGGATTGCTGAAGATCGAACATCACTCTGCCCTCCTCTGCTTTACCTCCTCACAGTCACAGCTCTTTAGTTCCAACATAGTGCTCTAATCTCTTCACTATACATATATATACAGTAAAATGAGGCAAAATTAGCCTTGAACTTGGCAATGCACTCTCCTCACTCCATTTTTGTTGGGCACACTTCATGTATTTCAGACAAAGGGGATTATAAATAATCTAAAGGTGAATAAATAGAACAGACAGCAGGCAGTATAATGAGGGGAAATATGACAAGCTGGAAATCTAGATATGTGTACTGTAGAAGACATAATGCATCACTACCACATGAGAGAACTGCATCTACTTTGGCCTGTTATTCATATTTTTGTTTTGTTTTCCAAAATAGAGGCTGATCAACAGAAGTTTCTAAAAGAGATTTTACCTTTACTCTCTGCTCCTCCAGCAGAATTATCAGGTGTGGGCAGCATGTCCTCAAAACCCCAGGACACACTGTGTTTCCCCCCCAGGAGGCAGGATGGAGAGCCTGGGCCTCCTTCCAGGACCAAAAGTCTGAAGCAGGAGAGATGCAGGGTGGTTACATGTCGGGAGAGCTACTAATAATTATCTTTCAGATGAACCAAAGTACCGCCCTCTCACCTGTACAGGACATCTGACACGGGGAGCTGGCCCAGATCGGTTTGTTTCTGCAGCAGGTGAACTGTGTGGATGAAGGTCTTCAGAGATCCCCTGGAGAATAGTTTGGCAGATTAGTCAGGAGGCCTCAGCATGAAACACAAGTGAAACCTCGTCGTTAAGCATTTCTGGAGCTGTAAGTGGAATAATGCTCAGCTTGAATTATGGAGGGGATCCGATGTAATGTGCTGGGAATTAAAATGCTATGTGTTTTTTGAATCTGAATAAAGAAATCTTTTCCATTAAAATGCAGCAGAGATTATTTTACACTGCGACACTCAGCAGGGTGTAATGAGCAACCTACTTAAGTTTGTGCAGTGCTCATTTACTGCTTCGCCTCATCCAAGACTGAACTATTAACTGAACACATTCAAGTAATTCTATATTCAGGGTGAAGATCTATGCAAGAAGAGGTCTACTGAAGTGCTATTCTGGCATTCTCTGATGAAAAAGAAGCGAGGTTTGTAACTACAGCTTTGAAAAACAATCTTCAACTGGGCATAAAAACAAAATGGAGGGATAGGTAACAACAAGATGATATTGATTACACTGTCTACAGTGTTACTGGGAGACTGGTGTAGTCCAGGGAAATACTGCCATGTGCTCTGCTGTACAGGAAATGTATGTATGTTTGATTCACTACTTAGTTCCACAGGCGACAGACACAGATGAGTCACGTGTCCCCTTCTCCATCTCACTATATCTACATCTTATCAACAACTGATGTCAAAGCACATGGCTACGCAGTCTTTTTGCTTACTTAATACTCTCACATTGTGAATTCACTAACCGACCCCGTCAGAGGTGAGGGGGAGTAAAGCTGATAGCTCTTTAATTAGCTCCCACTGTCTGTGAAAAAAAGGCACCGGGGCTGGATGGTTCCCCCACAACAAAGAGCTCTCAGCCTCAACAGAGGCTGAACAAAGAGTGGAGAGTTCTGGTTTTGACAAGTCAAGATCAGTTGTCACCAGCAGAAGCCAGAGTTCAGGCACAAATGCAACAAAATACAACAAGCACATTCTGCTCTTCTGAAAAACACAAAAAAAATATTGCCACTGAGCTGGCAGGGAGCAGGAAAGTCTGTTTATACGCACTAATTTAAGGATATATTAAAATATCAATCACCAAATGTTCAGCTACTCCTTTATCTAATAGTGCAAACATCAAAGTGAGACCGCTTCAGTGTGTGTTGGATGGTTTTGAGCATTGAATCAGGCATGACTCACTGATTGCTTGAGAGAAGAGTTACTAATGAAGTAACTCAGTGGTGTTTTCACTAAGATACTTTGTTCATCACGACTGCTTTTACTTCTAAATGAGTTCTTTTTCTTACTGTATAAAGTAACAATAGGTCTTCTGTAAAGTGTTTGGCTACTCTAATGACCCTCACTGAATATTGTTGGTCCAATATACTGTCTACAAGTGCCAACAAAGGGATCCTAAGCATCATGGGACGGCAAGGAGAGAATGTATGACCTTACCTGGCGCAGGCAAGTGCCACGAGTGCTGCAGCAGCGTTTTCCCTCTGTCTGTGCGTGTGGAGGATCTGCGTCTGAGCCTGTCCCTGCGGCTGGCCTGACGCCTGAGCGCCATCTTCCAGCCAGGAGCAGAGCAGCCCCTCCAGGCCGTTGAGGCAGTCAGCGGGCTCTTTGCTGAGGCTGAGCGGCTGGCAGTCCCGGAGGCAGGATAGCAGTACCTCTGCTGTGACACCGCAGAGCGCCGGGTCACTGCGAGTCTGGGACTGCAAGAGGGGAAAGACCAGCAGCAGGCCGACACGGGAGGTGAAGGGCGCCTGCTCGGGTTGCTGGAGCAGACCTTGTCTTTTGAGCAAGGCCAAGGTCTCCTCGTCAGCCCCTCCGGTCCCCTCTCGGTCCTGCTGTTCCTCCAGGGCCAACTGTCGCTGCGCCCCCCACAGGCCACGCAGAGCGTTGAGACGGTACTCCAGCAGACGCGCATATGCATTGCTCTGATTCCCACAGACAGCACGCAGACGCTCAGCAAGCTCTACCGGGTTCTTTGTCTCAAATGTTAGAATCTGGAGGACGGGGGCAGATAGCAAAGAAGAAAAGAAGGAAAAGTTAACATTAGCAGCAGTCAAAATTGTGACAAATTGTCTGCACCTTTTAGAAAAGAATAAACTTTAGAGATGGCAGACAGAGGACACCATGTGATTCCTGGCCTTGTCTCTCTGATGCAAATTACATTTTCCACCTCAGAGGGAATATTCACTCAGAAATATGAATTCAAATATAGAAGAAGAGCACAGCAGTGGGGAATTTAAATTTAACTGACATGAATTTGAATTTGGGGTTGTGAAAAACGTTCTACTTCACCTGATTTACCTAATTTCTCAAACATTTGGCTTTATCCATAGCCTACATGCTTACACAGCAAGATGATAAAATCTTTTTTGAACTGCCGTCTTTAAACCAAAAAAATGGTAAGGGCTGGTCTACCGTCAGTAGAGTCAACAACAACCAGTTTGTCCACAAGGTGTATTATATTGTAGGCTAATATGCAGCCAACATTTTAGTTTAAAACTAAGCTAATTATTTCTAACATGGCTTTAATTTATCGGTAGAACTTACAGCATTTCCACAGTACAACTATGAATCACTTCCACATGATAAACCCTTATGTCTACGGTTCCTTGGACTATGAAATAATGGCCAGAGAGATAGCAGAAGGCACATTTGGGATAGCCTATCACAAGTGAAACAATGTGCTTCATGTGCACTTAGGCAGCATTTCAGATATTGATTACACTCTGTGGCCCACGAACCATGGACTAGGAAAAAAAATCCATTATACCATTTAGGAGGCACAATTTGTATTGATTCAATTTCAGAAATGCTACTAATGTTACAGTAACACTCCTTAACTGGATGCTGGGCCTTCTCCACCTTGCTCTGCAAAACACTGCTGCATGTGGATAAAAATAGTCAGCATCACAAACACCTACGAAAACAGCAATGGATGACCAGACTAGTCAGTCTTAAAGCTCGACATGGAGAAGGCCGGAAATGGAGAGAATCAGAATTGAACCTAGAATAAAAGGACAGACATATGTTTTGTTATGAGCTATGACCTACCATACGTGGGAGGTTGACAACAACAAACACGGCTACTCTATTTCTATTTCACGTGCTTTATAAATGTGAGAAAATCCAGATTTTCCACCATAATATTAAACATAATTCTCACTTTCTATATTTGTACAAAACAGCCCTAAATTCATGCATACTGCTAAACCAAACAGTGGTACTATTAGCAACATCTTGTGCATTTTCCCAAGTGAAAAGTCCAGCTGCCATTTATTGTGCCTTCACCAGCACATCCATATTGTCTCTCTGTTCTAGAGTAGCTTAAACAAAAAGCATAAGTTGAGAAGCTGTGTCACTGCATGTCTGTTGTTGAACATTAATGATGAAAAAAACAAAGGGTGAGGGGTTCAAACATGCTCATTCACATTCATCAATTAACCAGTGGATTGTCATCTGTCGAAGCTGCTGATTGAACATATGTACTTATATAAGAACAGCATGTGGCTGATGGCTGAATTGTAAAGTAGCCATCTGCATCTGTCACGTCATAACATAGCTAATAGCGTAATAGATTGCTGATTATGCTACTAATACTAGTACTGAATATGATGTGGCATTGAATTAGAGAATAACAAACTGGTCATTTATAGCACCAGTTCAAAACTTGGTCAATAGGTTAGGATAAAAGAGGTTATGTAGGCTCTATACAACCAGCTGAATGTGTACAGCTGAATGCACCACACTGTACATTGTAAAAATTAAATCAAGCAGGCAGTGTTTGTTGATGAGCACAAAAAGCCTGCGCCGACATGCCACTTGTCCCATCATACAGCTATGAGCTTGACTACTGTTATAGCATGAGTTGGAATATTAGCACATTTATAATAAGAGTGTCTTCAGGATATTAAGATGAACATAAATTAATTTTGAAAGTGTTTTTTTAGCTTGCAATATACTGTCCACATAAAGATATTTTCAAAATATGACATTTGTGCATTTAAGCCTGGAATTTGCACGCATACCCTTTTGTTAAAATTCAATAGATTCAAAACATTGGAAATGTACCAACATATTTTATTTTATCCACTGAAGTGCAATGAAGTAGAGATCCTGAATTGGGAATGGTTGGTTGCAGGTGTGAACTCTTGTAAAGGTAAATACATGAGACTCAATTCACATGGATGACCTATACATGTTATTTCATCAAATTTGGTTAAAATAGTAATGCTAATCTAAATGAACCATCCAGCAATGACACTAGTTAGATAAGAGTACTACCCATAGTATAGCTAACATAGGGTATCATTGATTTAAGTGGTTAACCATCACTGTCAGCCACTCTCCAGTATTCATTATTATCTACCTCCGACCAGGCATTAGACAGACCCCAGCTCATGTGACATGAGTACTGCATCAAATGTACTCTACAGACTGGTGGATACTACTAGCTCTAGCTTTATTACATGGTACAGAAGCGAAATATCGAGGATGTAACATTGTTAGCTCGAAGTTTCCATCGGCATCACTGTAAAGTCTCTGCAATCTAACAACATAGACACATCCGGTTTCCAGATTTTGCCTTCAAAATAAAAGCCTGCATTCAAGATAAAAAAAACATATACTGCACCTTATATTAGGGCAGATTAAACTTTAACACTGACATTAAAAATACTTTCTGCCTTGCACGAGGCACAAAACATATTTTAAGTCCGGGGCTACTTGATAATTGTAACAGAATAAATGTGGAAAACATTGATTTTAAAAAGGTGTGCAGAAACCCGTACGGGCCATAAACAGCATATAACCACTGTTTAACATCTAACATCTCACATGAAACTGTTTCTTTGTGGTAAGAGAACAAGAATACAGGACATGAGTCATGCAAGCATTTTTTATGATCACTGTAGAGTATGCTACACTTGCAGTGATCATAAAACACTTGAGACGAAGTGGTGTAGCTGCACTTCCACTATTCAAATACCAGGAGGAGAGCTTCGTCATCTTCAATTATCACAAAAAAACACTGGTCTCCACACTGCCATTTGTAGATCCAATCAGATGTTCACTGTGTGGTGCAATCTGAGAAGTTGCCTGCCTCAGAAGGCTGCTGCTGCACTGGCAGTACTAATAAAGTTGAAGCTACTGCAACTTGACACCTGAGGTACAGGGATAACATGCAGTGTATCTATGCACACCCTCATATGCAGTTATTTTAAAACAATATTAGCTATAAAATCAAATACATGACTCGAACATACCATTAAAAGAAACTATATAAACTTAAAGGTCCCATATTATGCTCATTTTCAGGTTCATACTTGTATTTTAGTTTTTTACTAGAACATGTTTACATGCTTCAATGTTAAAAAAAAACTTTATTTTTCTCATACTGTCTGTCTGAATATGCCTGTATTTACCCTCTGTCTGAAATGCTCCGTTTTAGTACATTTCAATGGAATGGCAACGAAATTGCGTTGTTGAGCAACAGTTATGGTCCATGTTTACTTCCTGTCAGCTGAAATCATTCGCATACACTCCAACCGAAAATAAACTGGGACACATTTTATAATGTTTACGTTTAAAACTGTGATATTGTATATTTGTGACATCACAAATGGACAGAAATCCTGACAGCTTGTTTCAAAATGCACAGTTTCTGAATACGAGCTGTGTGTATTTCTCTGTAGATTAGGCGTTTTGATACTTTCACAGTATTTATACAGCACTTAAACCTGCTTTATAATATAAAAGCTATGAAAATGTCACTTTTTACAATATGGGACCTTTAAATAACCATTAACACATGGTTTGCATTTGTGATTTAGATTACAGAGGGACTTATATTTTGAAAGGGATGGCAGGAAGTGAATTGGGAACAGTCGCTTCCTTGACAGCTGGTCAATAACATGCAAGCAGGAAACATGCTAACGTTATCACTAAGGGTGTGCTGCAAGCTGACAGTGAAAACACACATTTATACATTAAAATAAACATGTATCATAGCAGTGAGTGTGTGATTCTATATATATAAACCTATATATGTGTGTGAGATGTCTTTAAACCCACCTCTTGCTCTGTATCGCCCTGCTCCGACACTCCGATCTCACTGGGCAGCTCGGCCAGATCTGTGACCCGAATGAGTCCGTCGTGGAGGAAAATGGTCTCCTCCTTCACCGAAAGCCACTGGGACGAATCCACAGCCCCGGAGCCCATCGCTCTCCTCTCCTCCTCCGACTCCGACAGTGATGCCAAAGGGGTCGAACATTAAAAATTCAGTGACAAGAATGACAGAAAACGCCCTAGTTTAGCCACCTAGCTAAGTAGAAGAGAGAACTACAACACCATGACTACAGTTGTCTTGGTGATGGCGGTTGCAGACTAACGGTAACTAACGGTGAGCAGACAGTAGTAGCAGCTCCGCTTCACACAACATGGGCTGGTCGTGTCGTGCTAGTTAGCTGCTAGCTCGGTTAGCTCGAAGCTAACTTACCGTACAGTCTCGTTTTAACGTTACCGAGCAGAGTGGGCGTGACACACCGTATTAAATCCGTTACTGTCCGTTAAAACGACACGTCTTGTTCAGGCGGAAGACTTCATGCTCCTTGTTTTGCAGTGTTTAGATGGTGAACGCAGGCAGGCCCCGGGAGGAGGAGGAGGTTGTGTTGTGTGTCAGTGAAGCTGGAGATGAAGATAATGAGAGTCCACCAGCTGTCAGTGAGACGCCATGTTTCCAAGGCCAACGAGCTGCTCCCAGCATGCACCGCGGGGCCAGAATAAAAGCTGTCAAAAATTCATGAGTTGGTTTTTGAGTGTTTTAACACAACACAACTTATTCATGTTATAATAACATAAATATGTCTAGCTATAATTATTATTATTTATAATTATTCAAATTTTAATTATTACCTTTAATCTGTGTCACACAGAAATATAAATTAATTACTGATATAATTATCCTTATCAAAATATATATGTTTTATCAATCCAGAATACCAATTCATTACTTATAATATAAATTAATCACAATACCAATTCGTTACTTACATATTTATCTTAATCATAAGATAAATTTGTCTAACTATAATTATTATTATTTATAATTATTCTAACTATAATTATTACCTTTAATCTGTGTCACAAATAAATATAAATTAATTACTGATATAATTATCCTTATCTAAATATATATTTTTTTATCAATCCAGAATACCAATTCATTACCCATAATATAACTTAATCACAATACCAATTCGTTACTTACATATTTATCTTAATCATAAGATAAATTTGTCTAACTATAATTATTATTATTTATAATTATTCTAACTATAATTATTACCTTTAATCTGTGTCACACAGAAATATAAATTAATTACTAATATAATTATCCTTATCAAAATATAATTGTTTTTATCAATCCAGAATACCAATTCATTACTTATAATATAAATTAATCACAATACCAATTCGTTACTTACATATTTATCTTAATCATAAGATAAGGTGAAAGTTATATTGTAGTTTAGAGGTTATGTTGTACAAGATGATAAACTTCAAGGATGGGAAAAGGAGTCATAGTTTATTTTTACTATTTGTACTGAACATTAAGACCACAATGGAGATAACTGTCGTCCTTGACATGTGTGATAATGTACTCTCTAACTTTAATAGATAGATAGATAGATAGATAGATAGATAGATAGATAGATAGATAGATAGTAACTTTATTGATCCCGAGGGAAATTCAAGTTTCCAGCATCACAGTTCCATAGTGCAAAACATGTTAGTAAAAAGGCAGGAAAAAAGTTAGTAGTGCAAAGTACAAAGTACAAAAAAAATATACCAGATATAAAAATACAAGGAGATGAAGAAAACTGAATATACTGCAGGGTAACAGCTGTGATACACAACTATTAAAAGTGAATAATGTCAAACAAGCTTTTTAAGTACAATTAAAAGCAAAATAAAAAACATAGAGGTGACTATCAAGTTACCAATTTACATACTTGGTTATAATCACCCTATAAATAATGAAATAAAAACATTTCGTTCTTTTAATACATCCATGGAGTCCCCCAGCTGTCAGTGCGACGCCTTGGACAGTTATCATGTAGTTTAGAGGTTATGCTGTACAATATGATAAACTTTCAAGGATGGGAAAAGGAGTCATAGTTTATCTTTACTATTTGTACTGAACATTAAGACCACAATAGAGATAACTGTCATCCTTGACATGCAGGTATGTGATAATGTACTCTCTATACTTTAATGTTAAACAAGCTTTTTAAGTGCAATTAAAAGCAAAATAAAAAACATAGAGGTGACTATCAAGTTACCAATTTACATTTTACATTTACTTTTTGACATCTCCTCTGTCTGAGTTGAACACGTGCAATGTAAATCTACTGTTACGGACATGTGCAATAACCCGTTGGTCACTTTTGTGTCACTTTTGTGCAATGTAAATACTTTAATCTACTGTTACGGATATGTGCAATAACATATGCTGATCACTCTGTGCAATAATTATATGATGCTGCGCAATAATTATATAATTATCTGACGGACACTTTGTGTAATAATCTGGCAAAACTGTCATCTCATCAATATACATATTGTATTTTTATATTTTATATTATATTATCTTTTATATACTTTTTATATTTATATTGCACTATCTCTTTTTTATTGTATTATCTTCTCATTAGCACCTATGGGATTGTCACAATCTAATTTCATTGTACTCCACAATGATAATAAAAGGCTTGAATCTTGAATCTTGAATCTTGAATCTTGAATACTTGGTTATAATCCCCTTATAAATGTCTACAATTACGTAAAAGCTAAAAAAAAAAAAAAAAACATTTTTACATTTTGAACATCCTATCAGAATCAGAATCAGAATCAGAATCAGAATTGTGTTTATTGCCAGGTGTAAGAGATTTACACTAGGAATTTGCTTTGGTTATGTTGGTGCAAGTCAAACAGTATAATAACAAAAGAATAGATAAAAACGTTAGAATAAAATAGAATTAAAAAAATTGAAAAATTGAAATTTTAAGAATATACAATATACAAAATAAGCTATAAACAAAAATAAACATGATATATATAGATAGTGCAAATATTGCCGGAGTGCAAACGATCAGGTATCAGAGGGAGAGAGAGGGATACAGTAGGGGGTGTTATTTAGAGTGTATGAAAGAGGGGGAGAGCCAGTGTTGGCGAGGCAATAGTGTGTGTGTGTGTGAGGGAGATACAGTCACGGGGGGGCAGAGGGGCTGTTCAAGAGCCCCACTGCCATGGGGAAAAAAACTGTTTTTATGGCGTGAGGTTTTGGTCCTGATGGACCTTAACCTCCTGCCAGATGGCAGAGTCTGGAAGAGATGGTGTCCGGGATGGGAGGGGTCAGCCACAATCTTCCCTGTTATAACATCTTTAAAAGCTCAAGATGACAAAAAAGAATCACACCCTAATACCGCTAAATACTGAAACCTGACCATGGTGACATTTTTGTTGAGGTAAATATCTAATGAGTATAGTTGAACAGGAATGGACCTTTGAATTCATTTCAAACAACTGATGCATCCAATTTCCATATAGGCTACAATAAGAATACATGTCTAAAAAAACACTGATGCAACACATTGTAAGAGCTGGAGTTTATGAAATGAAATGGCAGATGAAGTGCACATTGAACCGGTTGCAGTCCTCACGAAACATTTTGGATCAGGGATGTTTTATAAATGTAGCAAAACATATACTGAAGTGTAACAATATTTGTTTCCATTAATGAATAATTATTCCTAGTTGTAAAGTAAACCAAGAATTTGTTGTTGGACTTAGCAGTATGGACTATATCTCGATATTTTTCCTTACTTAATCAATATGCAGTGCAGGTAATAAGATGCCACCCTGTGATCATTTTGAAAAATACTCTTGACATATGATTTTAAATCAATTAATAAATTCAATCAGAAACAAGAAATAAATTATTTGATTACATTTTCAATGCACAATCTGATGGTTTGCATTTTTAATTACAGATCTTTATAAATATATTAAATTTACATGATTGGCATACTTACAAATATTACATATTCAAGGGTTTAAGTCCTTGAATGTTTTCCAACGCACTGCCATTTTACACCATCAGAGAGAAACAGAAAACGCTGCATGAAATGTAAAGCTTATCAAATTCATTGTCGCTGCTCACAGAAGCTTATAGTCTAAAATCGTGTGAGCTGTGCCATAACATCAGCTTCTCTTTTCTAGCCTTAGGCATCGCTTATAAAGACGAGTAGGGATCCCTCTTCTTCTGTCATTGCCTGAATTTCGCACCCCAGCAGTGTCTTTTTCCTCTATCATCTTAAGCGCTTGAAGTAGGTCAGAGGCTTTAGTGAAGCCTCCAGAACAGCTAGAAAAAGAAACATAAAAAGTGTCAGAAACAGAACACCAACCTGATAATCTGTTATAAACTGAGTTAGCACATTAGACAGGAGACTGGCACAGCTGTAACCAAAAGTTGTCTAAGATTAACATGAATAAGCTAATCAGAGCTTAAAACCTTTTTCTGCGGCGGCATTTCTTCTCCTTTGGCAGTTTAAAGCAGTATTGAGAGACGAAGTCCATCAGGAGCTTGGGGAGTATACTGGGTCGCTTGAAGCTTTCAATCTGAACAGCCAAGCTGTAACATTGACAAAAAGACCAGCAGAGGACATTTATAACCTTGCATACAGAAATAAAGTGAGCAACACGGCAGGAATGAAACAATAGAGTGTGACGTATATGCAATATGCATATGTGAGTGACTCAGAGAGGCAGGCAAAGAAAGGGAAGGGCTGCCTCATTCCATATAACATGCTGCTGTACATAGGAATGAGCTATAATAGTTTTACCATGCAAGTGTGAGTGGTGCAACAAATTAGTAGGAGTCACAATACATAATCAGACATCACTAAAACATAGGATGGTAACCTGCTATCATTCCAAAAAGTCTAGGGCTGCGTTCCAAATCCCATACTTTTTCTTTTTACTGTACATACTGCAGTTGCCCTTACAAAGTACATACTACTGTTGCATGCAGTATGCATATAATTGGGACATACTACTTTGTCATTACATTGCACCTTGAACTTTGACCCTCTTGCTCATATATCTGCTGTGCAGAGAATTGTGGGTCAGAATAGCCAGAAAAAATACAGCATTTGACATACTATGTTTTGGGATATACCAAATCTTTTCTGGCATACTAAATCGTATGGTAGTATGAGTATTGGAGCGCACAGCCGGTCGCATTCCTCTGAGCAGTGAATATATGAGCAAGAGGGTCAAAGTTTGTGCAATGTTATGATGAAGTAGTATGTACTGCATACAATTGGGACAATGTTATAATAAAGTTGCATGTCCCTACTTTATAAGGGCAGCTGCAGTATGTTTTGAAGTAAAAAGAAAAAGTATGTGATTTGGAATGCAGCACAGGCCTTTTTTACAGCAGTCATGCTGACTAATGGTGCCTTCAAATGAAACTCGTGAGCTCATGTTTACAACATGGCAAGTCGTGTACACAATATGCTTGGCATTCAATTGGTTAAGTCGTGAGAACACCGCTGCTAAAGAACGGGGTCTAGAAGTCACAGACACTAATAATTTAGCAAGCAAGCAAGCGGGTAACATAATCCAGAAAATGCAAAGTCATAATGACAGAGGAAAAAGATGAGGCCATTGGGGATATCAACATTTTCCTCAGACATATTATAGAATTATGAAGAAAAACAATATACGACTAAAATTACAATATATTCACTTATTATGCACCGAAAAATGGACTTCCATGGCCTCCGCCATTTCTGACAACGTCAACAAACACGCCACAACTCGTGAACTCAGAGCTTTCAGAAACTTTCCACTTACGAAGTCATGAATACGACATAAGGGGTGCGTTCATATGGACTCTTTTCGTGGACACGGTAAACACGACCCCATTTGAAGGCACCATAATTATAAAAGGAAAACCACAGGTCTAATTAATAACATTAATGCTTCAGCTTCAGGGGCCTTGTATTGACCTTTTTCATATCAGCCACTTTGACTTGTCGTTCCGTAACACCAGCAGACACACAGGTGTAACATTAAAGGTGGTCCAGTATGCCATTGAGCTAGTATGCACAATGCGAGGGCTCTCCAACTGGCAGAGCTAAATGTTATGCGGCACCATCGTTAATGTTATTAATTACACCTGTGCTTTTCCAGCTGTGCCGTGTCAGAGTATATAGTGCTAAGAAGGTTTATTGTGCATGCTGGTTTACTGTGACACTGTCCTGGCTTACTGGGCTACTTAATTGAATGAAGCATCGTTAACGTTATTAGTAACACCTGTGCGTTTTGTTCTATGACAAGTCTGAAAGGCTGCTGAAAAAAAAGGCCTATTGACAGAGACAACAAAGACTTCTAAGTTATTAAAAGAAAATCCTCTTGTTTTATAACCTTGGTCCTGTTGTCATATTTTTGTAAAACACACCTACAGTTTATTATTACACTGTAGAGACTGTAGACATTTTACTTTCAATGGTGCCACCACACAAAAAAAAAACTCCTGTGCTTCATTTAGACGTTATAATGAAGTTGCCCTGGTTACCTCATCTCATTGCAATCCACAGGTCAAACTTGAAGTAGCTCAGGAATGCAAAACACATTCATAATGGAGTATTGGAATAATTGCTTTTAGTTTGGATTGGTTCAAAGGCTGTGTAAGGCTTGTAGTTCCTTGGCCTCAATGGACAAGCTGTTTCCATGGGGGGAGAATAATGTTATGCTGAACTATTGTGGCCAAAACACATAAGAAAACACAAAGTTAAACATTTCTAATAGCCTTGTGTTTTTCTAATATATATATATATATATCTACTGTAGAAGCAGTAAACACAATAGCAGAACACAGGCCTGTCTAATGAAGTAGGATTGCTAAGTTATAAGGACAATTTGTCTGAATAAAACAGAGCCTAAAACAGCCCCTTTAAATATATAACACGGACTGGAGAACAAGATGTGTCCCAGGTTGTTCTCAGTGCAGTTCCTTTGTGTAACAGGCCCCTGGCATATATTTGAATGATTGTAAATGCAGATTTTGTGATATGTGAATATACAAATAAGGGGGGTGGGGGTGGGGGTGGGGGTGGGGGGGGGATGGGGGTGGGGGGGGGGGAATGACAGAAATGCAAAAAAAGCTGTTATGTTACCGGCTGGTGCAATCACAGTGGTAAGCAGTCTTTGAGTCCATGTTCTGGAGATCATACTTCTTCTCCAAAGGATGGATTTTGTATTTACATTCATCCAGATGTTTGAGGCTTCCACACAGGAGTTGATTGTCTGCAAAAAAATAAACACTGGTCATCTCATAAGTAATCGAAGTGTACCCACATTTCTTTAGATGACTAAGCAATTTAAGTCGCCTACTGATGTTGTCATGCTCTGCATCTTTTAGTGAGCCATAATCTGTGATGAACTAGCATTCTGTCCCACCTGTAGGGGGCATAACGAGATAGCGTGGAGGAAGCTTGAGCTCCTTAAAAGAATAATGCCCTGGGCCACCTTTTTTAGATACACTAATCCCACTGGAATTTGTGTGGGCTCTTTCAAGATGCAAGCCCTTATCATCACCTTTTCATAGTGGCAGCATCGCTCACCTTGAAATACTACTGAATAAATAGTTTAATATTTATACTGAAGAGAGGCCTCTTATGCTGCAAAAGGCCCCAGCAGAGTGAGGGTTCATCAGCTGCATGCACTCACCTGTCATATTGTGTAATGCAATGTTTTGCTTCAGGCCTCTCTCTGCATGTGTGCTTTGGGCTGTGGTACCACCCATGGGCTCCTGGCTTGTATTATTCTGTAGTAGAGGAGAATACATCTGCTTTTGAGGCTTGTCATCCTCATGAATGGAGGCTGCTGACATCAGTTTTGTTGTGACTGGCGTTGCAGTAGTACTCCAGAGTCTTTTCAAAGTGTCTTGTTTGGGTGTTTCTGTTGTCTTTTTCAGCCTCAGAGTCCCAGCTGTTGTCACTTTGATTGCTAATCCATATGTAGTTGTTGAGGGTGTAACAGTTGTCACGCGAGGTGTCGCTTTTTCTTCTAGACAACTTTTGCAACGAGGCTGAAAAGTGTCACCTCTCAGAGGCGTCCTGAATCCACAGCAGCGACTTTGTGTTGGACCTTTTTTGCGACTTTCGGTGGTTTTAGTCACTGTTGTGGTGGCTGTCGGTGTCGATTGTGTTGTAGATGTAGACTTTGAGGTCTCCTGTGGTTGAACTTGGCTTCCCTGTGTGGTGTAAGCCAACAGGCCCTTTCTGGTGCTCTTCTTTTTTCCAGCTCTTTTTTTATTTGGCATCAATGTGCTACTTTTAGAAGCATTTAAAAGACCCATTTTCATTGAAGGAGTAGTGGTGAGTGCCCTTGACATCGGGGGAATTTGGGAGGGTGCTGCTGTATACAGTTTCCTGTGTCTTTTACAGCCTTTTCCCTTTTTCCTCCTGGGGTAGAAAGTGTCTCCTCTGGGTGGGTCTCTGGAGCTACACTTACGTTCACTTTTGGGTGACTCTCTGTGCGGATTGATCACAAAGCTTTCGTTTACATGCTGCCCCTCGCTACTTGTTGACTCTTTGCTGTCAGTGTTGTCCCCATATTTGCTTGTAACATCGGCGTAAGGGAGGGGTTTTTTGAAGACGGCATAGGGAGCCTTTTTGGTTACTCTACACCTATAGAGAGTAAACAAGCATGTTAAAACCAAGCCATGGAAAAACTTTATCTGCAACTTCATATAGACCACATTCCTTACATATTTATTCAAGTAAGAAGAGGCGCACTTTGTATTGCCATTTGGGATAATGATCTGTAATTTCAAGGAAGATAATTACATTAAATTCAATAATCAGTCACTCACACCCAAATCTTAAATTATAGTTATTATAGTGTATGCAATACCATTAATGCTAGAATGCTAGGTTAACCATTAATCATTTCTGGTTTGTCAGATTTGTTAGTAACCTGATAGATAAAGTTGTGGAAACAGAGCAGAGGTTTGGCAAAGTGCCCCTCATAATTTTTGTGCGGTTTGGAAAATTGTCAGGCATGTTATTACAGGCAATCTGATGATCTAACCATACCTGCACTTTCCACTGAACAAACTCCTTGTTTTATAATGTGCACATGCTGCTGTGTCTAACAATATATGCAAGTTAAAGAGGACCTATTATGCTATTGTGCTTTTTCCCTTTCCTTTAGTGTGTTATGTAGTTTTTTGTACATGTAAAAGGTCTGAAAAGTTACAAAAGCTCCCCTTACTATGTCACATACAGATTCATTACAATATATCACCCACGACTTGAGAACTACCTTTGCAAAGGTGCACCATATTTTTCTCCCAAGCCACTCAGAGCAAAGTTTTTTTCAAGAGGGGGGCTTAAAGTGACAGTAGCTCAAACAGAGCGTTTCAGACAGAGGGAGAGAAGAGGTGTTGCAGCACAGCCGGTATGAGAAAAATAAAGTGTTTTTTGAACATTTAAACCTGTAAACATGTTTTAGTAAGAAACCCCAAATACAAGTATGCACCTGAAAATGAGCATAATAGGTCCTCTTTACAGCTCAGAGCAACAACGTCAGTGTGTCTCTTACGTTCCCCACCAGTACATCTGAGTGCATCGCCTCCGCTGTTCCAGCTCAAAGCAGGGAACCCGCAGGATGTTGAAGAAGCTGTAGCCCACCATGCTGGAAATGGTATCATTCACACCGAGAAGGCACTGTCGAAACCTGGTGACGTCGGAAAAAGAACAAGCCGAGGTCAAGCGACGGTACAGTCAAAATGAACACGCACACAGCGGGTAAATGTCCTTGAATGGCGCCTCATTTTATCTACACCTTTAGTCTAGACTAAGCAGTTTATAATAACCTTTTTAGCCGGGAGGTGAATTTTTGTCAGTTGCTTGCGAATGAACACCAAGAGTTCGAGGGCAAATATATAACACATGCACCTGTCAGAACTACATGTGAAAGTGAGAATAAAACAGATATATCTGCAGGTTTAATAAAAAGGAGGAATGGTATGCCCAGCGAACACAAAAGTAGCGAGCAACGAGTTCACTCTCGACACATCAAGAGATTATCCGGAGGGCTGATTGCAGTGATATATCACTCCTGGATATAATATTACATGGCCCCAGAATCCCGGTTTACATTTATTGCCATAGTGACAAAATAATATGATGCTAGCATTCCAGAGAGGAGTACACTTTAATTAGTAAGAAGTGAAAATGCACCCTTCCAAAACACTTTCAACAAATTCAGCCTCGGAGCAGGTCTATCCTGACTTGACTATGCTTGCCAGAGAGCATTATGGGGACAGGTCAGCGGGGGATCATGGGAATTCCTGGTTGCAGGAGTTTCCCTGGAGGCGGGGAATAATTGGGCTCAGTATTATTACATTCTGATGCTTACCTTTGGTCACAGTCACAGTGTGAGACAGTGAAGAAGTTGGGGTTGAAGACTCCATAATTCACCGTTAAAGCCTGGATGATGTGCAGGCAGTGGTCGTGCTCACGGCAGCATCGGTCTGCGCTCTCAAACATCCCTGTGCAAGATTTGAATTCAGTCACATATCAAAGGACACTTTGCATGGAAGCAAGTCATGCAGAGGTCTCTTACGTCATTTAAAATCAAAAAGCTTCAAAGGCAGTTAAAATAAAAAATGTGCGGGTTGTAAAACCAAGATCTGAGGCACATCTTTTTGATGTGACTACCATATAAATGTACAGCACACTTTCTAATTCATTTTCTTATGATGTAGGTTTAACTCAATTTATCTTGAATTTTGTGCAACTCATCAGGTTCACTTACACAAAATAATGTCCCAAAAATGTTGTTGGTTTGTGACATGATTTTTACATCAATTACTAACAAAATGTCATATCAATTCATTTCAGCTAAATGTAATTAAATTCAATAAAACTTATTGATACAAGTTATCTTTATACATTGAATCTACAATATGATATCACTTTAAAATATGCAAATGCATCACCTTTTTTAATCTAATGTCAAATACCAGTGATATTGTCTAATATGCTTATGTGGACTTCAGTATTGAAGTTACTGTATGATAAATCTATAAGCAATAGGTAGGCCATGTTGCCAAACCATACCAGTATGCGTCCAGTTAAGATGCTTTCTATTGTGGACCGGTAGAAGTTGGAAGAGGGTTGTTGTGGACATACCAATGTTTCTTTAAACACCTCAAAAAATAGTCTCTGTTGTGCCCTTTTTATGACACAACTGATGTGCAGGGACCAGAAATATGGATGCCTAGGGAACTTGAAGCTGTTGACAATTTCAACAGGAGTGTTATTAATATCAACAGGTGATTGAACAGTTTTAATTCTCCTGAAGTCAATTATAAGCTCCATTAGGAGGGAAAGTGCGTAAAATAATAAAAAAAATCTGAGTTCACTGTCCTCACCTAACTGGTCGTATTCTGCAGCTTTGCTTCCAGTGCCGCACCAAAGCGTCCCTGGGAATATCCAGGCGCGTTTCCTCCGAGTTTTCCTCTCTGTGCCATCATCTCTTCTGGTGCGTCTTTGCGCGCTGGAGGAGACGAGCGCGCCACAGGGAGCATCCGGAGCCAGCAGAGCACTGATATTAAACCTCTTCTGGGTGATTTCTTGACCCTGGGCGCCTCTTCTGTCGCAAAGACTGCGGTATGTTTCCGTGACGAGTGGATCGGTATTCACCTCGCATGTTAGCGGTCGGGTATCCTCAGACCACAGGCTGAGGAACAACCAGCGCACACCGGCTGCGTCCTCTCGCAGGAACGTGACGCGCGTCTGTCCGTCATCCGCACGACTGGACCTGAGGCAGCTGGAGTGACCACCTGACCCCATCACATCACATTGTGTTTTGGATAAAAAGAGCGATGATATGGCGAAAACAACTTGTAGTAGGCACCTGCTTTGCATCTCAGTGTAAAATGGGGGATAAATAATGAATGCAGTAAATTGAAGGATTCAATGAATGTCTGAAGGGACGAGTTATTCCAAATGAAGTGTGGTCTCAGTGTGTTTCTGCACCAGCCGACTTAAAGGCGTCAGTCTCTATCTATAGGAGGAGGGCATGTGTGTGTGGAGAGGTCCTCTCATTGGTCTGCCTTTATGGAGGCTCGTCAGAAATATGATACTACTCACTTTTGCGGGTTTGTGCATGCATGAGTGGTCTGACTCTGACTGTCTTTCAGTTTATAGCAGCGGTTCTCGACCTTCGGTATCCTGAGGCCCACTTCTGATTGTTAAAAACATTTCCGAGGACCACCTTCCCAAATAAATTACAAACTGGGCTCCAACAACATTTTTCCGTTTCAAAACCACTCAACATGTGTGTCACTGCATCCAGGACATATATGCCTGTAAAGGGGAGACTTGTGGGTATACCCACTGAACCCATTTTCATTCAGATATCTTGAGGTCAGGGGTCAAGAGACCCGTCTGAAAATGGCCATGCCAGTTTTCCTCGCCAAAATTTAGTGTATATTTGGAGCGTTATTTAGCCTCCTTTCCCGATAAGATGGTAAGACATGGTTGGAACCAATGAATACTTTAGGTTTTTTAGTTTGCTATGATACCGATAACTTTTAAAACTGAGCCCACTGCAACCTCTGAAAGACAGAATAGCGGCCATCGGATTTTGAAGAGGTTAATCTAACCATTTAGCAGGTCTTCCACGGCCCACTAGGTGGTCCTCTGAGGCCCACCAGTGGTTGAGAATAGCTGGTTTATAGGCATTTTAGAGTATTTTCCAAGTTATAAATTCCAAGTTTAAACAAACTAATCAGTGTGCAGGTGTCAGAATGACGCATTTCAGATTTTGTGCATTTTGTCAACCTAAGGATGTACCCATAGCAAAAGGCTGTGGAAGGACTTGAGTAGATTCATTATTGATAATATTGACCCCTGATTTTATTCTATGTCTAGAGAATGTTTTGTTTGGTTTCCATAAAGGTAACAGTAAAACCATAGAACATTATATTATTAATCTGATGACTCTCTTAGCTAAATTTCATATACATAAATCCAAATTTAGTAAATCTAAACATTCTTTTTTTGTATTTGAACATGAAACCAAACAATACATTAAATTGATTCTCTCCTCCGAAAATAAAAAAAGCTATTAAGACGGTAACTTTATGCAGCTCCTTTAATATATTTATCTAAATGTTTATTTTCCCTGGCTTTGAACGTGTAAACTGTTCATCCCCTGGCATCTGTTATTTTGTCTTGTTGTTCCTTTTACAGTTTTGCACATGTCTTTGTAATTGAACCTGTATGACCAGTTTGTGAAATAAAGGCAATAAAAAAAAAAAAAAAACTAAGGATGTACTGTAGGCCTAGCCTACTGTCCTGGCTGTGACTAATCTAGGTGGAGAAATATGTCTATGAGACCATGTCCTCACCTAGATTAAGAACAAAAGCTGCAGAGATGTCTTAACCTGTAATTTCCAACTGAAATTTAGGACAGACATGACCGTTAAGGTGTGGCAAAATGATGGAAATTCTGACTGAAGGGGACATATCATACTCATTTTCAGGTTCATATTTGTATTTTGGGGTTCCTACTAGAACATGTTTACATGCTTTAATGTTCAATAAAACACATTATTTTTCTCATACTGTCTGTCTGAATATACCTTGTGAGAAAAATATGGTGCACCTTTGCAAAGGTAGTTCTCAAGCTGTGGGTGATATATTCTAATGAGCCTGCATGTGACTAGGAAAGGGAGCAAAATGTGAATGGTTTGTTGAATCACGTTTTTTAATTTATGCAGCTCACAAAAAACTGACTGGGTTGTCTTATTTTACAGTTTGTGGGTTGGTAGGTGCTCCAGATACCCAAATGCATGTTCACAAGCACTGAAAAAAGTGAGTTTTACATATGTCCCCTTTAAGATATTTTTGGTGGCTATACATGTGATTTTAATAATATATGCACAACAGAGGCATTAACATAACTTACACTACTAGTGAAGTTCATTATGCAGCTCCCATCCTCTGGTTTCATCTTCTGTGATGGTCTTCACTGAAGTCATACCTCAACTGTAATAAGTCCTTACACAGAGAAGGCTTGTCAGTTTTCATTAGATTTTATTGATCTGTGTAAACTCTCTGCAAAATCTTTACATGCAAAGTTATTTGCAAACATACATGTTTTTTTTTCCAGTGCATGCACTATCTATGTACAAATACAGAGATAAACCAAGAAACATTCCACTGAACTGGCAGAATCAAGTAGAAGACAGCTATGATCTAGCTCAGAGAGAAGCCTGCTATTTTTTCTGTTTAAAAAAACTATTGATTATTTTTTTTTATGTTGATCATGATGTGAGGATTACTGTAGCGGAAGTAGCACGACATATGACAGTGTGTGATGCTACTGGTGGGTGTTTGAATCACTGTGGCTGTGCAGAGAAAACAAGACACTGGAGAGATTTGTATGTGTATGTACAGAAATATCTCAATATCTGCTACCGATAGAGTCTTTTGATGATGTGCTCGGTTGATTATCAGCATACCTGTGGATGCCATCAACCCAGTTTATTCAGATTACACCATTAGTCACCATAGTCATGCAGAATATGGCCTTGTGTATATAAAGTATTGACAGGAATGTTATGGAGAGGAAGTGTAAACATTGATGGAATTACAATAGCATTAATTTCTTACAAAGTATATATATATCTTGAACCACAAGACATTTCATGCATAGGATTTTTTGTTTTCGTCTTTATTTTTGACATTGGAATAACTTGCAAACAGCTGTATAAATTGAGGTCATTCCACTTTGTGAGGTGTGCTTTCCTTGGTTTGCTGTGATTAGTGAACAAACGCACGCTGAAGCCTTGAATGATCTGGGTGTGGCAGAAGGGGGAGAGAAGGGCCCTGCTTTGTGCGAAGGGTGTGCATCGGGGTAAACGCGGACTGCTCCAGGCACGCCGGAGTCACGAGCACAGTGCATGCAGGTAAAGCTGCACATATGACATAACCTGTTCTCTCCCTGTTAAGCGGAGGCAGCCAAATTTGTTCGGGAGATGTGTGGCCGTGTGCGTTCAATGTAAACACTACAGTAGAAAACCTCGTCAGAGTGAACCACGAGCTTCTGAAGAGCTGAGGTAGCAGGAGGAAAATCCTTTTTTCCTGCCAATTCTCACCGTAACTAAGAAATAAACTGAAAGTCTCTCTAATCACACAGTTAATACTTCTCACAAATCATAATTCCCAGCTTGAATAACTACACACAAAACTTCCTAATTTTTAACTAGGTGTGATATGATTTTAAATCACTAATTAACAGCGGCTGATGACAGATTCATCGAGCTCATGGTCCACTGACTTTATGAATCATCTGTATATCAGAAGTCTATCCTAACCTGAGCAATGTATCAGTATGTAAACATTTCTTCATGGAAATATACAATATGTTCTGGACGGTGGGCATAGTTGAGATATTTGAATGTGCAGCTGCGTGTTTTCTTATGTCTGTGGCTTGGCATGCTTATACAGTTCAAGTGTTGCACACTACAGCATGATGATATCACACGAGATATAAAGAAAGAAAAAAATACCCTGACAGGCTAATGAATTTATGAGCTCAATCGAGGTTTTTATGACTTTGAATGGGTTTTGACCGCAGACACCATAACATATTGCTTTTCTAGTTCTGTGCCAGTGCTTTTCATTTGCTTTAGCAATGTGTCAGCGCGCTATATAACATCACTGACAGCCATGACGTTCCTTGTGCAGCTGTTCGTCGACGGATGTCTTGGTTACATTAGTGAGATCTCTAATTCATTTATGCCGTGATTTGTCCCAGAGGCAGATTAAGTGTCAGCACAGGCAGAGGAATTGTTATTAATTAGGGGACAGGATACTACATGAGGGGAAGGGAAGGTGAGTGAGCCTGTGTGATGGTCAGGTAGTGAAAGAATAAATAACACAATAAAAGTGCATTAGGAGATGAATGAAAACCAAGTGGGGAAGTTTTAGCTCATGCTGTATATTCTGGCGGCGACTGGTTAATCACTAGTGACTGGAGTCTCGTTATACAAGGTGTGCCAGCGCTCGATCCTCTTGTCCTTGTTCTTCAGACACTCGTACCAGTGCTTCAGCCGCTCTCCTTTGGCAGAGATACCCAGCTGACAGCCGCCTGTCAGGAAGGAAGTGAGGTGTGAGCAGGTGACCACTGTTCTTTTATTTCATCAATGATACTTCTCAAAATATTTACCAATGTAGTCGTTGGACTTCCCAATATCATAATCCCACACGGAGATATCTAAAACCTTCTTGGCCAGTTCGCTGTGTTTGATCTCATAGCCGAATTCCTGAAAATTTGACATTAATTCATCATTTTAAAAGCAACTTTGCAACATTTTTCATACTCAAGTTGTAAGGAATATAAATTAGGGCTGTCAAAAGGTTAAAATATTTAATCCTTATTAATCACATGATTGTCCATAGTTAATCGTGATTAATCGCAAATTAATCACACATTTTTTATATGTTAAAAATATAGCTTAAAGGGAGTATTTAATACTCTCATCAACATGGGAGTGGGCAAATATGCTTGCTTTATGCAAATGTATGTATATATGTATTATTGGAAATCAATTAACAACACAAAACAATGACAGATATTGTCCAGAAACCCTCACAGGTACTGCATTTAGCATAACAAAATATGCCTAAATCATAACATGGCAAACTGCAGCCCAACAGGCAACAACAGCTGTCAGTGTGTCAGTGTGCTGACTTGACTATGACTTACCCCAAACTGCATGCGATTATCATAAAGTGGGCATGTCAGTAAAGGGGAGACTCGCGGGTACCCATAGAACCCATTTTCATTCACATATCTTGAGGTCAGAGGTCAAGGGACCCCTTTGAAAATGACCATGACAGTTTTTCCTCACCAAAATTTAGCATACATTTGGATTAAATATGCCACGGTTGGTACCAATGGATTCCTTAGGTTTTTGTAGTTTCATATGATGCCAGTACTTTCATTCTAGCTTGAAAAGTGAGCCCGCTACAACTTAGAAATCACGAGTTGTGTTAATGCGTTAAAGAAATTAGTGGCGTTAAAACGAATTTGCGTTAACACCTTATTATCGCGTTACCTTTGACAGCCCTAATATAAACACAATGATGTGATCATAATCTGGGGATTTTTTATTAATTGCAGCCCTTCACCTTGAACTCTCTTACAAACCTCATTAAACTCTGGGTTTAAAGTCCTCTTCTTGATTTGTGTTTTGCACTTGGCTTTCTTCCCCATGTCAGGTTTCAGGCATCTGCAAATTTAATACAATTGAATTCAATGCCGTTTCATCCATTTCATACAGTTTTACATTTGCAATCTATATGTACGTCTCCTCCTGCTCTACGTACATTTTGACATACGGGTCGGAGTAGCCATTAGCGTCCATTGCGGCCAGGTGAACGCAGCGCACGACACCCACGAGGAGACGGTTCTGCTGGGTGCTGTACATGAGGGAGATCAGAATCCGGCCACGCTCCTCCACATCTCCGCCTTCTTTCCCCGGCTGAAGCAGAGCAGAGGGGGGGGGAAAATAGTTCAGTAGGGTTCATGATAAGATTTGCAAGAACCTCTGGGAGGAATCTGTCACGTTCAGACATGCTTGGAAATAAAAAGCATTGCCTCATCTTCGTAGAGAGCGATGCCTCTGGCTCCCCCGGCTGTTGCAGTTCTCTTTGTCTGCGAGGATGGGGAACGAGATTACAGCAGGTCAATAAGAGATTCAGACAAGGAGAACAAAGTGTTGTTTGAATGCAATTGAGTCTCACTCACGGGGACGACTCTCTCGAGACACACGTTGAAGTTTCTCTTCTGGTTCATCTTCAGTTTCTTCAGCGCCACTCGGGTTTCCCCGATAAACTCATTATGCCCAAACTTGTCTTCATCACAGACAGACACCCTGTATAAATCAAAAAGGGGTCTAAATCATACAGACGTCTTACACCTGTAAAAGAGTCAACTAAGGCCACATTATGTTTGAACCATAAACACAGGGTGATTGAAGTGTAAAATTCACCTGAGGGTCTTACGCTGCATGTCATCCTCTGTGAGGCCATGATAGGTGAGATTCTCATTCCATGCAGGGTTACGGGTGTTTCTCAAGGTCTTTGTGCGCAGCTTGTTAGACTGTTAGATGCAGGTTAGATAAGGAGAAGGAAATGGAACTATCTCAAGGCATGTTACTGCACACATCACACACATCTGTGGTTTGTGGTGTTTTATCAGAGGGAGAATCTACTTCCGATCAAAATGTGCAAAATTTGCAACTGATTCTCCACTACAGCACAGTATAATTACACTATGCAAACAATGTACCTTCACTATACCTTTTAATTTATTTACAATGTCTTAATATCTATTTCTACATATCATCCCTATGCTGATTTTATGATTTTTGTCAATTCACACCACAAGGTGTCAGGCTTGAGCTAGCAGACAGGCCTGTCATCAAACCACGGGGATCTAAAACACCACCCTTCCCTTTTTTTGCTTTGCAGGATTTCAAAGTAATACATCTTTTAAAGGAAGTAAAAGCTTAATGTAGGAAAGATGCGTGCGTCTTTTACCTTACTAGCCCCAGGCAGCAGATGAAGTTTGACATAAGGATCTGCCAGTCCGTTTGAGTCCATGGGCTTCAGTCCCTGAGGAGAAACGCAGCGCCACGTCCATCACATCATTGCAAATAGCAGAGAGCAATTAAGCCAAAGTGCCATTCAGGAGCCTTTTAACATAAACCACTTGATTGTAATTGTCCCTTTGTGCGAGAGATCGAGGAGTGTGGTGGTACCTTTGCTTTGATGATGCTACAGTGGAGGCTGTTGCTTTCCTGTTCATAGTGCAGACTGAACTCCAGAGAGCCCAGGGTGGCTGAAAGAGACCCAGACCAGTCATTGCATTACACTACAGGGGGGGGCAGCAAATCTGCTCTTCAGTAATTAAGAGTATAAATACAGCGAGATTCTCATAATTAAACAACACTCACTTTGAGAATAGAAGTGAGAATGAGTACCAGCCTAGAACGGTCAGAAAGGATGGACAATAAGTCTTGACCCTCACTCATGAAACATTCACAGGCCTCTATTTACCTTAAGTAAACAGCACAGGAATCTCATTTGAAAGCAGGGGCATATCATATAAAAGAAATCAAATAAACACTGAAGTCTCAAAGGAAGACATTCAGGAAAATATGGTTCTGGGTAAGAAAAAAAGAGACTGAAATGCTGCCCACACAGACTTTCTTTGGAGGAGATTCATTGCTTAGCGTAGCTGTCGGGGTACAAAATGATCAAATGTCATTTTGTTAATTTTTCTTATATAACGGTTTACTTTTCTGGGCTGAGATTCAACACCAACTTGGAGCTCCAAGGACACGAAGATCTGACAAAACTAAGAGTCTACAGCCATAAAAATAAAAAGAAGCAGCACTAGGTCATCTACCTTTATCTAATCATCATATATATTTATAGTTTTGATCGGTTGTACATCAAAACACACTTCATCAGACCTCAACTAATGATGATCAAACTCTGTCATTTAAAGCAGCAGTGGGTAAAAAATGGAGCAAATAGGATTAAAAAAGTAAATTTTTATAAAATGCTCATTATATCCTGACAGTAATGCATAAAACAGGTAATCTGAAAATAAATCATGAGCCTCTGTGTCCTCCGGTGCTCCTAATGGCATCTGCAAGATTTCACAGACCGGAGGAAAACAACCAATCAGAGCTGGAGGTCGTCTCTGAGCAGCTGTCAAACGGTCAAACTAGGCAGCGCTGATCAAATATGAATTATTATTCTGTTACTGTCATGCCTATTTTTCTTTAGCTGTAAAATGAGAAAGTTTGTGAACCGGCAGTCATGTTGCCATCAGATTTTTAAAGCCTGAAAACAGAGCCAATCACGAGGTGCAGAAGTCTAGTTATCTCTCAGAGCGCTTGAATTACAATATTCTGAAAGGTTATTATGGAATTTTTGCCCAATGATGCCAAAAGTATTTTGCCTACTGCAGGTTTAAGCTGAAACAACCAGGACATTTAGATCAACAATACTGAAGAAGTTAAACCCAGCTGAGCGGAGTGAAACCAGTCAGCACCACAGGACCCAACTGTTCTCACCATCCCATCTCTATAGAGACCAGACACATGAAACCATTGCTATTTCTGCCCTGTTCACTCCCATCACAAGGGATTGGATCAAACACAAGGGGAATCTATATCCTGTTAGCCCCGTTGTATCTCAAATTATTTGCACAGCTCCATATTCCCGGACCTCAATAAAACAAATTAACACCCAATCCCCCCAGAGAGAGAATAAAGGCCGTCTGACGCTGCGGGCGCAGAACATGAATGGCATGGCACCATTCTCATCATTAAACTGGGATACATGAAAAAAAAACTATTACATAGCTTATGTATCACTATTGACTTAGTGATTCCCGTCTTCCTCTGCTTTAGTTCCTCGGATATTGATTATTGTGCTTCGATAACATATGGTGCTTATCGTTTGACGATGCTACCCAGCTTAATAGATGCTGCCAGAATGATACGTCCTGTTTGAAACGACTATTGGGCAACTTATAGATATTAATTATTACCAGCAGACTAAAAGGCAGAAATCAAGCTTGAGCACAGTATGACTAAGAATCCCTAAGGGGAACAGAGATGCTGCCAAATAGTCATCAACGCCCAAAACTACATGCTGAATGACAGAACCTTAAATGAACAGAAAGAAATCATGTCAAACTGTACATGAGGTGAGATTAAACCACACACACCGGTCACCTTACTCTACGAGAAGACTGAGCAGATGGTGTACTCACTGGCTTCATCAGAGTCATAGTCGTTGGCTTCCTCCTCCTCCTCAGCTGGGGGAGGTTGCTGTCGGGCGGGAGGAGCGCCGTAGGCGGCGGGCTGCCTCCTCTCCTCTCTCGCTGCAGGAGGCGCTCGCTGCTCTGGGGGAACAGCACCGGAGGAGTAAACCCCTCCATCTCCTGCCACTGGACCTACAACCAAATTCAATCATCTGAGACTGACACAAAATAACACCACTAGGGATGCAATGTTTGGTTAATGCTTGGGACTCTTTTTTTAATAAGGGACATGAGCAAAAGGATTGGGTTTCTCACCCTGCTGGGCCATGGGGGCCGATGCAGCAGGCTGTGGTCTGGAGCTCTGAACGGGCACCATCTTCTTCATCACCACTGGGCTGCCCTGCCCCGCCTCCTCAGGACCAGCCCCTCCTGCGGCCATGCGCCCAACTGATGGTTTAGGGGCAACAGGTGGGTAACCACCACGGCCCTGTGGCTCTGGTGCTAAAAATAAGCATGAATAGCATAATACAGTAAACACACAGACGCATACTATACATAGGGGGAGACGCGCATAATCACATCACTTCAGGCTCCTGCTGCAGTGGAATCTGTAATACTCCCTAGTGTCTCTGGATACTTTTGATGTTGCAGCTCTTTCGTTGCAAAGGCATTGACCTACATACAGTACACTACATCAAGCTGTGGCAGCCGACTACTGTACATGCGGCAGCTATATACAGTAAGTCTGCCCGTCTGCTCGAGCTATACCCCTCTCTTTTACGGGGGAATAACATTGCTCAGGTAATCACATTGAAATTATATGATGTGACCCATCTTGCCAGCACCACCTGGAGGCTCATCCCATGTCACAGCATGCACCTTCCGACAGCTTAATTGAGCTCTTCATCCCCCTCCTCGGCAACAGTGGGGCGGCACTGCCGAATTTGTGGAAGCAGATAAAAGGTTTGAAAAGAGCAATGAGAGGCGGGGTCGCAAGAAGACTCGTGTGCAGATGCTGATCTGATGAGACTGGAGCCTTGAAAAATAGTTTGAAATTGGTCTGAAATGCAAATACATTTTTGCTATATCCCTGATGTTTGTTTTGACTTGCCTAGGCCTACTTATCCGGTCCAAATTGTAATTAACAACAAGACGATATTTAAATACCATTTATGTTTCTGCAGAGATAGCATAGGAGCTGCCAATTGACTCGTGTCAGCACGTGTTGAAATAACCACAAAAGCAGGGCTAATATGAGTCTAACTAGCTTGTTAGCTTTATGAGTAGAGTACAAACTTCTAAGCACCGTGGGTCTTCCCAAATGATGAATATTGTAAAGACACGGATAGCTTAAATCGCTAAGAGCCAACGCTAGGTGGACTTGTTGAATTGACGTTTGTAGTCTATACAGTATGGCGTTCTACTGTAGCACACTATGGACAATGACAGCACGTCTTCTAGCAACACAGACCACCAGATGTCAGTCTGCTATGGGAAACGCCCACCCATAGGCTTGACGCTAGCTTAGACGTCGTTTCCATAATATGTCCAAAAAAGCTTTTTTTCCCCTTTTGGAAATATCCTATTTTTAAAAATGGAAAAATATGCACAATAGCTAGTATTTAGTTTATGTACTTAAACAAAAAGGTGAGGAGTATTTCAGTTCAACTTTAAAAAACAACAGTAAACACGAATGGAAATCTCAATAATCTCAATAATTTCTGAAATTGGTCCTTGAATTCGACGGCCGCCCGTGTTTATATTCAGATTTCACAACGAGACTTCTCTTTGAGCGGGACTTGGACACAATAACAAACAAACAAGGTAAGGAAAAATGTTTATTTCTCTGTAGGGTCCTTTCCATGTTGTTGTCAGACACTATAATAACAATCTGAGCCTGTCGGTGGCAAAAACAAGCACCTTTAATGGACATAATGTTACATTGACGCTGCTCACTTGCCGTTGCAGCTCGTTTTGCGGCGTTATCCCTCAATACTGGACCAATTTCAGAAATTGTTGTCCCCATTAGTCACTTAGACACAAAAACATGTGAAAATAGGATCCAGGTTGAAAAATACCAAAGCTACCCTGTAAAGATTTCTATTTATTGAAAAGTTGAAAACCTAAAACTTGCTGCTCAGAGGCAGCAGCCTGACTCTGACTGATGGTGATAAGGACCTGCATGCTGCCGGATGTAAAAATTCAGAATTACTGAAAAAGACTGCAGACTAAAGCTGAAGGGGCAAATCTACCTGATGGCGGTGGCTGGGTTACACCCTGCCTGGGCTCAGCGGCTGGCGGCCCCTCGGTCTCTGCTGCTGCCTCCTGGGCTTTAGATAAAGGCATGGGCGATGGCAGGAAATGCTTCGGAAAACCTTTGAAGAACCAGGCACCAGACCTCTTCCACACCTGAGAAAAACATATGTATGTGTTATAGGCTTACCAACAGACAACTGAATTATCTTATTTGTCCACTGATGTAAAGCACTCACCTCTCGTTGTTCTCTGCAGATCTTGCATAGCCACACGGCGCGTGGCCGACTGCTACACTGTGTACCGCACTTGGTACACATGTTCTACACGACAGGAGAAAATTAAGATTTCCAGCTGCTCACCATTTACGATGTTATTACAAATGCACAGCTCATAGCGCATGACCTATTGTGTATTCTGGACGTTTGTGTGAATTTGCAGCAGGGGGACAGTTTTTTTTTTTTTTTTGTCTTATAATAATTGGCTGACTCATTACCTACCTTTTTGCAGTCCTCACACACCACTGAGCTGACCCCGGGTGAACCCAGCTGCTCTCCACACAGCAAACAGCGGGACTGTCCATCCCCGCACACGGTCTTCTTCATGTCGTCCAGGCGGTTTATCAAGCGCCTGCAGCAGCACAGGGTGAAATCTTACTTAAAATGTCACCGTTAATCATCCCAGGTCCAAAATGTATGCGTGTCATCAGTCTCTTTTTGTTTTTATATGCACACATCGGAGAAACCGCCGCATGCTTTACGACCTCTCACCCAATTCTCTCCTGCTCCATGGCCTCCATTTTCTCAGCACGAGCGATCACACTGTTTATGATCTCTTTCTCTTCATCTGTCAGGTCTGGACCAGGACCAGGGCCCGGCTGCGTGTTCCAGTTGCCCCTGTCGGCAAAACATAATCTCCAGTTGAGTTTACACTGCCTCTGATGATTTTACTAAATGATATCCAATCACACATTTGCAACACATGCTTTCTGAACCGTTACAGAGCAGATGTACACGACGCAGATAAGAGAGGTGGGGTTTGTCTACTTACTGCTCGTTATCACTGTGGCACAGATCACACATCAGAGGGACGCAGGTGAAACAAAGAGAGTACAGTGAAGGGTTGATAGACTCATAGGGAAGGTTTACAATATGAAAATGTTCTGACAATCGTGCTTACCCAGCATGTACGGTCCTCTGCCTGTCGTTGGACTGCCAGCGATCCGAGCCGCTGCTCATCACCGTGTCCGTCATGCTGCACTATCACAGTCTGCAGGAGGACAGACAGAAAGACAGGGATGAAACAATCTCAAACTAATGCCGCGAAAAGCTGCCAACTCTGTATTAAGAGCTCTTAATTTGGGTGGGAATCAATTTTTTTTTTGCGTCCAAGTTCTGTGTGTTGAGTCCACACTTTTAGCTCCCTTCTATCCTTATCTCATGCTTATGCAGCACTGACTTTAACTGCCACCATGGGCTACTCTCTCATCAAGAAGGATATTGCGTACAAATTTGTGAGCCACAACAGTGCTGACCTTGAATTGGCGAGTCACCAGATACACTTCCTTTAATTGCCACATGGTGATGCAGGGTTAAATAATAGGCAGCGAATGATGACCTCACATTATCATGAGCCAAACAAATAAATCAATTAAAGTTAATCACTTTTTCCCCCTTCATCTACTTGCTTCCTGTGAATTTAAGCCTGAAATAGCAACAAAATATCAGCTACCAATGGCAATGTAAGCACATTTCCTGCCAGATTTACAGCCTAGTCAGTACCATCTCCTCTTGCCAAGCCTGTTTTATCAGATTATTTTCTACAGACGTATTCAAGCAAGTAAATGGACGCAGGAAAACATTGCAAAGAAATAACACAAACACAACGGATCTGTTAAATACAAGCCTAAACTATGCTTAACAGGGGTAGTGAACAAAGCAAGCGCTCCATTTACATCAGTGTACATGAGTGAAAGGACGCTGAAGTGGGTGGTGTCATTTCTTCCAGTTTGTGACTCCACACATATCAAAGAAACAGATGGTTCCATAGCAGGAGTGGCTCAATTATGCCACGATACAGAAGTGGGAGGAAGAGGTACTGACAAGGATGACTAAGACTCTTTTTGTCTCCGGCGTTTCTGATTGTTCACGGTGTGTCGGTTGAAGCTGAGATTTGTTATCCAAAGTGATGTCTGTGTATTTACAGTTCTTCTGCTGCTTCACTGGGGATGCTGATGGGGCTGGATGTGTGGTCAGGTGTTATTATCGGGAGGGCTATAAAATCTGTAGGGAAGTTACTGTCACTCCGTGTGGTGAAATCGGGACTGGATTGTTTACAGGATGTCTGTGTCATCAGTGTTTGAAGCACATGATGACAGGAGATAAACTTCTACAGTGGTTTGTGCACTCAGCCCAGCACTAATGATGACGGGGGAAAAACAGTGAGCTGTCAACTGTTTGAATTTCTCACAAAGCCCTTATCCATTGTGACACACCAGCAATGTGATTTAATCGCAGAGTGACATGGTAAAGACGATACAAAGACGTCAACAGAAATCACTGAGGCGAGTGCCCGTGGGCAAGTCTGCTCAGTGTGTGTGTGTGAGTTTGTTGAGTTTGTTCCGGCTGCTTCAAACCTCTTCAAGCCAGACAACACATGAAGTGTCGCTGCGGCAGCCACAGGCCGGAGGACACAGCAGTGTATGTCCTGAGGGGAAGTACCAGCAGTCAGAGAAGCTCCAAAAAAAAAAGAGCAACAAGATGATCTAAAAGCCTCTCTGGAGCCTCAAATGTCCAGAATTATGATGGTGCAGGATGAGGGGAGTGCAGGTACGGTATTGAAAGAGATACAGTAAGGAATGCATAAGGATAAGGCTAGAAGGAAAATCAATAAATTCCACTTGTCCTCAGCTTTTCACAGCACTATAGAAGCTTGGAGAAAGTGAAAGAGGGAGCGAAAAGGGAGGGGTGCGCCGCCGCCTGTCTCCCTCATTCAACTGCTCGTTTTTATGCTGCGTAACGTCGGGCTACATACCTTTTGAGCTCTAATCTGTTGCTGCACTGCCTGTGGGATTCACAGAATATAACAACAAATTCGCTGTGCTATCAATAGACACTCTGGGTGTGTGCTCGCTTTCCCCTCTGATGCTGCTGCATCCAGCCAACAGTGGCAACACAGTCTTCAGGGAGCATTTGTCGGTTTCCACTTCTTAACAGCAGTGTGACGGTTCAGACATCACTCTGACTGTACACATACATCATATATACACACAGAGGCTCTCGAGCGCGGCCCTCCTTCACTTGCCAAAATGAATTATCCCACTTTTGTCTTAACATGATTGTCCTGGAGAGGTGGATGGAGGGAGACAGATGGGAGGAGGCAGTCAGGCTCGGGCTGGGTAATCACCGACTCAGACAAGTCAGAGCTCTCTCCCTCTCCACGGCGCTGAGGATAGATGTTACGGCATTACAGAAGTGGACTTTTTTGCCAAGGTGACAGTCCAATTAGCACGAAGGAGATAGTCGGAAGGATCGTATGCACACACTTTTCTCATAAAGAGCTGTCAGTATAGGCTTTGATGCTTCAGTTGGTTTCACCTACTGTGCTGTCAGAGAGGGTTTTACATCTCAAAACGTATTCAAAAATGTATCTGAGGCCAATTATAATGGGCTGTCTCGACCAAAATGTCATATTGAGCCTTGTTATTCATCAGATCTGACATCACCGTGGCCCTCAGGCGATCATCGTCTATGCTCTTGAGGTTATAAATGCGACTAATCTGCGTCATCTGTGACTCTGACTTGGTGCAACATTCATCTCATACGTGTTTTCCTCCAATATAAAATGACTCAGTCAGGTGGTGGATTCTTCTCTGGGGAGCATCAGATAATTTCCTGTGGGTTTTTTTTTTTCCAAAATGTCATGACGTGACGATGTTTTCAGATGGTGGCGGTCCGCAAAAGTGGTGCCAAGAACTGTGAAGCAAACACACAACAGTGTCTACATATACACCGGGGCATGGATAGTATCGGATCATCGTGTGTGAGATGACAACAGGAAAGACCGGAGGGAGAGCATCGACTCGAGCTAGTCATCTGCTCGATCATCATAAGTCATCCACCCAGCAGGATCTCTCCTGAGTAGGGTTTCATATGGGGGTGGAGAGGACCAATTTAGAAAGCTGCATCTCCTCCTCAAGGCCCGAGAGGATAGTCAATACAGATCTGCATCTGTACGTCTTCAGGGATGTATGCATGCACAGCCCCCGGAGCGCACCCTACACATTTTGAGTCCATTTTTAGAAACACAGCCATGCATTATTCTCCTTGGATACTTGAAGAGAAATGCTCAGCATGAGTAACTTCTTTTAATATGCACAGATTAATGTTGTTATGTGACTTTCGATAGCAGGTGTATGACTCATTACTGCAGAGCATATGACTAGAAAAGAAGTAGACTGGAATAAAAGCACCTTCCTATGGCCGACAGCCCGACATTTTTTTTCAAGATTCTGGTACTTGCTAGTGGAAACAAGAGCAGAGCGAGTGACAACGAGGCAGCGGGACATTGATGGATTGATCCAACATGGATCATTATGGATACAGCAATGAGAGCTTCGGGGGTGTAGTGGATAGAGGGAACAGAGTCATCTCCTTTGTACTGAGATCAGCAAAAAATAATGCGTAAAAGAAAGGTTTTAATAGTTAAATGTAGCCCTGGGGGCACCTGGTAGCATGTAACATTAGTGCTGAATCCTTGCTGCAGCAGCCCAGGTTGGAGTGTGCCCCAGGGCTCTTTGCTGCATGTCATCCCCTCTCTCTATCCCCTGCCTTTCCTGTCTCTCTCTCTATCAAAATAAAGCAGAAATGCCCAAAAATCTTTTTTTTAAAGTATCCATAAAAGCAATTATTACTGTATTCAACACTAGAGGAAGGACAATCCCTAAATAAAAGGGGTGTGACTTCGTTGACTCCACATGCATGTTACAACATATTATTTTACATCCTGCTTGGTGTCCTATTTGTCAACGTATTGAATACACTGACACTGAAACAAGACGTGGTACTGCACTTGAATTCCAGGGCAACAACTCCCTCGCCATCCTCCAAGAAGGACATTTCTAAAAATGGGTTAATGAGAATCGGAGATCAATGCAAAGTCCCACAATTGGTTTCACTTTAATCTATCTTTCATCAGGCCTCCATTCGTATTTCCGTGCCACGGGCTAAAACTTACTTACGTATAATGGGTGTCGCATTAAAGCTCTGCTGTAGCCACCGACAAATCATCCGCAAACAATCCTTACTACCGTTGACCAATGCAGCTTAGATCAGCACTTTCCTCCTAAACATTTTCTAAGGTGCTGATGCTAAGTAGATGTCAGAGTTGATATTCAACTCAGCAAAGCATTTCCACCCTACCAATGATTTAGTAATCCTGCTGAAACCATACACATTTTATTTCAGGTTGCTGTGGGCATTAATGTTTCATCAGCTGTAACACACTGTGCTTTTTCCTATTAAAGATCCAATAACCCCTGCAACCCATGCACAATGTTTCACAGTGCTGCCAGAAACTAGCTCAGCTATAATATTTTAATATTTTAAACTTAGCCATTACTGGACTAATACTGCCTTGTGTGACTTCATATTCATAATTTATCGTGTTGTGAAACACAGTTACACCAAGCAACAGTAAAATGATTCATCTTTCCAAAAAATAATTGTTATTGTAAAGCATGGATGTTTGGTATAAAATGATATTATGTCTCCTTCTCTTGTTATTATAATGCGAATGATTTAAAGGTAGGGTTGGTATTGTTATATTTGTTGAAATTCTCATTATATTATAATTATAATTATATTCTGACATCAATCAATATATCAAATGCTCGGGCAAAAAAAAAAAGAAAAGAATCTGGTTAGCTACTTTCATCGGAAAAGAGTTGCCTGGGCTTTTTGGTTGGATAATCTTTATAATCTAGTTTACTCTTGCTAGAGTCTCAGCATTACCGACCCTAGCTTTAAGAACTGTGAAATGAAGTACATACTGCAAATTCTCATCTTAAAGGTGCTCTATATGATATTCAGAGCATTAATATAGCAGCAAACGAGTATTTGATATGAAAGAGATAGATGAGTAATGTCTACCTGAGCAGAGAATAAAGTCACTCTCCCTCTGTGTGTGTTGTAATCCGAGTTTCTCCTTGCTTTGTTGACATAGGCAGGCTGCCTGCGTCTATGCCGTGCCTTTTAGTACACGCTGTGCACTGCTCTCTTACGACGGTTACAGCTGATAACGCCATCTCGACCGACGGCGCTGTCGCAGAAGCGTAGCACCCACACTGCGGGGTCTCTCCCTTGGTTAACACTGGGTGCGCTCCTTGTCATACAGCCGGGGGTCAATCCAGCGAGAAGTGATGATGAGCGGCGAGGGAGGAGCATACCACTTAAACAAAGCGTGGATCTGTCAGAGCGATCAAAGTTTATTGTGTCATTAATCGTTGACAAGATAAAGATGTCGCAGAGAAAAAAATTATACCACCTGAACTGCTGTATGGTATTCGCTCATTCAGCTGTAATAGCATAATGTATTGTACTCCGCTATTTAGGGCTAAGACTGTAATCACAATATACCCAAATACCCTGTCTGTATTAGGCATGTGGTCGAGGTAGGCGTGCACGCCGCTTTCACCGACTGAATTAAGCGGGGCATCTGGAATATGCACTGGCTGAGATGCCTTTTGAATGGTGGGCAGGCGTTATCTCGATCAGCAGTGTTGCCCTGTTGAAAGCTGTGCGGAGGCAATAGAAACGCTCCCAATCTCACATTTAGCACCTTTAAATGTTAAAACTGCAAAACCAAAATCTAAATAGATGGGTTAAAGAAGAGAAGGAAACTATATACGTATTTCATTTCACCCTAATTTTTCTTCCTCTACCATCTGGCCTGGCACTAACTCAGATTGTTTTATGTATTATGAAAAAGAACACAGCCTGAGATCCTCAGACCGGAGAATCTTGGCCGGTCTACAGTTTCGACTCAAGTCCTGTGGTGATCTGGGACATCATGCCGGAGCATTTTTTTTTTCTCATTTAAATCTCTTCTTCACTCACGTCTATAAATACAGACTTGATTGAGATCCAATCAGAAGTCAAATTTACCAATATAAAAATCTTTGGGACAGAGGGAAGGCAATTATATATATATATAAACTCGTGAATTATAAGCATAGGGCTTGTATGAGTGAGAATTTAATGCCAAAAGAGATAACTAGAACTACTGCCTCACGGTTGTATGCCTCCTCCAACCAGTCAAGTTGCAGTTTACATCCATGTCTGTCCAAAATGTCATCACCTCATCATTTTATCCTGTCAGACATTTGTGTGAAATTGTCATAATTAGCATATGAATTCTTGAGTTAATACCAAAAATGTGTTTTGTGAGGTCACAGTGACCTTTGACCTATGATAACCAAAATCTAATCACTTCATACTAGTCCAAGTGGATGTTTGTGCTAAATTTGAAGAAATTCCCTCCAGGCATTCCTGAGATATCGCGAAGAATGGACTGAACGTACATGCATACGTACAGATGTATGGACGTAGCCTACGGACTGACAGATGGACGGACAACTCGAAAACATAATGCCTCCGTCGCGGATTCATAAAAACTTACATCTACTCATGGAAAATGATGTGTCTAAGTAGTAAGTAGCCCATTATGTTATTGTTGAGTTATGAGTCATCTACAGACCTTCACTAAAACGTAAAAAAACATGAACTAGTTGACGATACCTTGACTCACACGTAGGCTACATGTCATCAAAAACACATTCTGTGGTGACACGTGGGCTGCTGGCAGGTGGCTCTAACGTCGAAAAGAAATTCAAGGTCTGTGCAGACAGTTTTCATAGATAATCTTATAACTGGTATACCACCACACAGCTAACTGGGCCATAAAAGCAACTAGTATACTATGGATGATTGATGATGATGATGATTGGATGAGTACACCCAACCTAAAGGGTTATGAGTGCTAATTGGCTTTCTAACGAATGGATTGTCACGAACATTTTTCATTTGGTAAACTAACCAACCAACTCCTCTCAGTATTGAGCTGCTGATGTCTAATGCTCACGCACCGGGCACGCAGGGCGAGTGGGGGAGACGAGGTAGGAAGGACCAAAAGAACACGAGATAGCCACCCACTCCCGGTTGCATGGCACAACTCCATCCATCCCCCATAAGGGGACTGCCAACACACTGAGGCCTGGAACTGGGCAGGATTGTAAAGCACTGCACCAAGAAGCCCTCCGCTGCAGGACGAAAACATCACTCAGCATTTCTTAATTATTTACAACTCCCACCCACCCTTGCTTTTCACTCTGTACTCTTTAAGGCGTTAGTGTAACCCGGTCCCTATATCAGGCATTATGCACAGAGCAGTGGATTTGAAGGAGAAAAAAAAAACATCACAGAGCTGCAGACAGATTTAGAATAACTCTATTTCGGAAAACAGGATGTTTGTCGGTCTTTTAGGTCTGTGGCGTCGACAAATCGTCCATGTTTTCAGTCAGACGGTGGCGTTGACAGGGACCATCTGTGGAACCACCTGTGAGCGCTCTTCTCCACTCAGATGCGAGAGTTGCAGAAATACACACTCTTGGCAGGCATGGCTCTCTGGGTCCCGCATCGCTGGAGGACAAACAGGAAAGACCATCCACTGACCAACAAGCCACCGTGCTGTCATCCTGCTATCGCTGTTGGCCCTATCCGACACACTTCAACGGGGAGGGGCGTGGGGGGGGGGGCTGTGTTTTTCATTCTTAAATCAACACACTGAAGCAGTCCATATCCTATAAGTCTCATTTGCCCGTAATCAGCCTCAAATTTAGATGTAATTCAGAGACTTCTTTTGTCCGGTCCTTATTTTAGAACCACGGGAGTAACCGGCTATCGGACATGGAGCACTCAATTAACCGCAATCCAGCAAGAGCCTGCAGTATGGCTCAAATTTGCTTGGTGATTCATCCCAGTATGCCCCAGAGGTAAGAGGTGGGACTTTGAGAACTGGCTGCTGATGCATTGGCCAGTCATGCTCCTTCAATTTCCTCCCCATCTTATCTCGGGGAAACAAGTACAACCAGAAAGGGCTATTAAATCAGCGCAGTAAAGGTCTGTTGTATAGAGGCGCTATGCGTCTGTATTTCCTACTAACCAGAAGTGACCTGCAGCTGGTGGTCTGCTGAGATATGGTTCTTAACATATAAGTTATAGATCTCCCATCAATCCCCTCAGTGTGACGGCTATGATTCGGTCTCTTTGTTGCTCTGCTTTCAAGATCTGGCACGGTTCAGCATGAGGGATATCTGACCCTCCCTCTTGTCCCACAAGCAAACTAGCAGGTACAATGCCCTTGGGTGCTTTTTAGCGGATCTCTGTTGGCAAACAAGAGCTTGTTCGAGCCTGGAAACATTGCAACGCTAACAATAAGCTTTGGCCCAACTTCTGAGACAAAAAAAAACCCTGTTAGGAAGCTCGGCTATGTGATTTGAAATGCAAAGTTTGTTTATTTAGACGTCACTCTGAGCCTCTGGGGCGAGAGCATCACTGCAGCTATATGTATAGAGGTGATTCTAATCAGCTGAATGTAAGCGTCGGAGATTATAAATGGTAGTGGACAGAAAGGTTGCTTATAGATGGGCCGGTGCTTATAGATTCGACCACAGCCCCGAATCTGTTTTGTTTTTTTAACTGCTCGCTCTCTCGGGGGAACTTTGCTTAAAGGCCACATTAATTACAAGTGTCTTTTCCAATATGCCACAATGTTTAGGCAGATCTAATCACCAGTTTCAGAGAGGGCGGTGAATCGATTCTCATCCACCGCTCTGATGAGAATTTGAAGATGAAGCCACTCCCTTCTGAAGCCTCGGCCACAAACGGCAGAATAATCTCTCTCGCGGAGCAAATTTAAAAATATGCTCAAAAACAGGGCACAGAAAACCGACACGTATTTAGAGTAAAACGTGATTTGGGTCCTGAGCTCCGTATATGGATTGTGAAGAGCACAGAGGAACATAGAGTCATGCACCTTTACCAACTGTGGCCATGGTAACGGCAAGATCAGAAGACGAGAATGATTAAAAGCTCTGTGTGTGCATGTGTGTGTCCACCAGGCTATGTCTTTGTAGGAGACTAATACCTGTGCCAAATTTCAAAGCCCATGCAGCAGAACGGGAATGGATCATCTCTCGTATCGATAAAACGTGGCTGCAATTTGTCAGAGATGATGCATTTTGCTAGGATGGATGAAAAGACAGCATGGTTAGAGAGGAAGACATGGGATTATGGGTACTACAGTCGCCCTCAGCTTTAAATTATGCAGTTAGCGTGCAGAGCACTTACTTCATTCCTCCATCTTTTTTCACCTTTTCCCTCAACACCCATGTTTCCTAGTGCTCCCCATCTCTCGTTTGCTCTTGTTTCCTGTGATGTATGCTAAGACACAGTTTTCCCCTTTTCTCTCTCTTGCCTGATTCCAGTCTTTCTCTAGAGAGAAAACAGTGGGCTGGCAGAGAAATACAGAGAGAGAGGGGGTACCAGCAGAAGGGTGTCGTCCAATCACTACTGTGGCTGCTCATGTGAGAGGAGGCAGCTGCAGATATCTCTCAGACCGTTCATTCAGTCTTTTCTCTCCCCTCCCCCATTTAATCCCCATGCTTCAGGTCTGTAGGAGGAGTTGGAGATGGTGGAACCAGCTGAGAGGCAGCTTCTTTTTTTTTTCTGTCCTCCTTCCATATTAACACCAGAAGCAATTTGGTCCAATAAGTCCGTTTACAACACTGACTCTGACCCCACTAAGTGTGATAACCCTACAGGGTGCAGGGTGAGATAACATCCCAACAAGTAGGCGACTGAATCACCTGTCCTGTGGCACAGCTGGAGTTGAGAGCTGCCATGCCCAGCACATCAGCATCTGGAGGGGATGTTTTCCTCCCAGTCTGCAGGCACATCATAAAGCCCCACTCCTAAAAAATCCTGCAGCAACGCCCAGGGACCGCAACCACACAATCTCCCACATGACTTACCCAGGTCTGTTTTCCTATTTCCCCATCAGATCTACAACGAAGGAAGCACCCGTGTTGCAGGAGTGCCAGCAGTCTCGTTTTAATGAACCTTAAGGGGGGGATTTAGTAAAAGCCCATCGAGCCACACCGAGAGTCATATTCATCGGCCATTCATGAATAAACTACTAGCACATAATCACAACACCAAAAGCATGCTGGAGTAAATCAATGCAACAATTCAAAAACACCTCTGGCATGAATGACAGGAGCATTTCTGCTGCAGAGCAATGTTTTTTTCAGTGAGGTATTTTTTTTCCCCCTAAAACAAAGGAATCAATCAAAAGTCCATTTGCATAATAAATTGCACCTCACATAAGGTTAATGAGCAGCAGCAGCTCCATGCACACTGAGTTGCACTGCACACACAAATGTTCCCTTCTTTTATTCAAATTCAAATGACTCAGTAAGTAACAGGCTCGTAAAGACAATGGTGTTAATAAATACAGGCAATAAAATGTGTTCTCTCATAAGAAATCATCTCCAGCCCCCTCCTCTCCCTCTCTCTCTCTCTCTTGTGAATGAAATGCTGCATTCATTCAACTTGTAAATGGGAAATTCTAACGCACTGAGTCACTATCCAAACGCAATAACCCTCACAGGGATTTTAAGGTTAAGGATGCAATGTTTGCAAATGCTTCGAAGGAGATGATATTATAGCTTACCTGAGAATCCAGCCCTGCTCTCTTCTCTCTCTTCTCTCCTCTCTCCTCTCCTCTCCTCTCTCTCAGGGAGCTGTCAGAGGAATGATGCGGACTAAATGTCTGTGCAGCGCCTGCTGGATACGAGCAGAGAGTCAGTCATTGCGCATGGTGCCTGTCACCAAAACCTGTGCTTTTTTTTTTCTTGTTGTTTTTTTTTTTGCCTGGAGGAGTTGTCTGTTGCAGCCTGGAGGCACAGCGGATCTCCACAATGCGTGGGGGAACTCGTATTGTAGCCTGCGTGGTAGATGGAAAGCCCTTGGTACCCTGGGAAGGAAACCCCTGGATCTGAAGTGATGAACACTGATGCTTATAAGTGGGCAGTCATCACCTGATCCGATTGTCTCTCTAACAAGCGCATAGTGTCTAAATGTGTTTCATCATACCATGCAAACAATCCCTATTGAGTCATTTTTTTTCATAAGATTATGTAGAGCTATTGGCTGTGGAGATTTGTAAATGCCATTTATGGCAATTTAACATCAGAATCAGAATCAGTGTTTATTGCCAGGTGTAAAAGGTATACACTAGGAATTTGCTTTGGTTTTGTTGGTGCAAATAAGCAGTATAATAACAAAAGTATAGATAAAAACGTTAGAATAAAATAAGAATAAAAAAAAATGAAAGTCTACCAATATACAATATAAGCTATAAACAAAAATAAACATGATATAAACAGATATTACAAATATTGTTGTTTGCAAACAATCAATACATACACATTACAATAATATATTATTGTTGTTCAAAGTTTTACTGGCATATGAATGCATATGTTTTATGATATTTTCTACTTATTTTTTCTTTTTCAATATTTTAAGAAATATTCTACAATTTGGCAGCAAACACATATAGGCCCACATACCTTTATGTTTCCTATACAATGATAACATTTTGCTGGCAATTCCCTTCCAGTAATATGAGTTGGGTTAATATATTGTTATGTTGCAATTATTTAATTTCCCCCAAAATAACCACTGATATTCTATGCAGCCCTATTGAATCATTTTTTCATAAGATTATGTAGCCTATATTGGCTGTGGTGATTTGTAAATACCATTTATGGCAATTTAACATACACACTACAATAATATATTATTGTTGTTCAAAGTTTTATTGGCATATGAATGCATATGTTTTATGATATTTTCATCTCCTTTTTTCTTTTTCAATAATTTAAGAAATATTTTACTATTTGGCAGCAAACACATATATGCCTACATCTTTATATTTCCTGCATGATAACATTTTGCACTTTCCTTCCAGTAACATGCGTTGGGTTAATATATTGTTTTGTTGCAAATGATTTCATTTCCCAAAAAGAACCACTGATATTCTAACATCAGTGTCTCAATCATGAGAGCATACCTCTCATATCTCCACTTTGATTCTTACTGTGCAGACATTGCGCCATCTAATGGATTGAGTGTTCATTGCACAAAAGAAAGGATGACATGCGCACATTTTGCTTTATTACATCATATATATTTCTGTGTAATATGAGTGGAATCGGTAGATAAAATGCAAACAACACGCTCACTGTCAAAATAATTAGGATTATATATCATTATAGGCAGAGTTTGTAGCTATAGTTATACTGTATGGTTGCCACACCTACACACACAGGAAAAGACTACAGGCGAAGCAAGATGTTAATCCCCTTCTTACTTCCGTATTCGCGTAACGAGCACCCAATACGCATGCGTAGCACGAATTAGCTGCTGCAAGTCAAATGTGGATAGCTAACCTGTTAGTTACTTATAGTTATTAAGTATTTATGATGATTTCGACTGTTGTAAAATAGTGCAAACTTTTTTTTTTTATTGAGAAATTGACATTACAATATGGCATCGTACAGAACAGTCCACAACTACAAGGGAACAAACAAGTCTGGAAATTGGCATACAGTGCATAAGAGTGTGGATGAAGAGAGAGAAAAACAAAACAAACAAACAAACAAACTAAAGTAAGGGAATGTGGGAATAGTGCTAATAAATATATGTATATAAATATGTAAAATTATACATGAAAATAATGATAAATTAAATTAAGGGCTAAAGGGCTGTACCTGCAATTCATATTATTCTGTTACACTAAGAAGTTTTAATGCATTTTTGTTTTATATAAGAAATAAACTCAGAATGAAACACATTAAACCTATAGGTTTCACTTTCATATACTTGGATTTGTGGAAATAACATTTTCCAAGAATGAGAATGTTATTCACCAGAAAGTCATCTTTGTTATTGTCCATGACAAGTCCATAAACAATGTCCTTTTGAGAGAAGTTTCCCAGATGAGAAACTTTTGGGAAAAGCCAGTCATGTATATCAGAAGCCATAAAGCTCCAGAATACATACAATGAAAAAATAAATGATCAGTAGTTTCCGTATCATCACAAGGTCCTTAACTAACATTGAAAGCTTTATAGCATAATTTTTCTTCGTATGTTTCAGACATGAAAAGTAAAAACACAGTTCCTTATGAAAAACATGTAGATTTCAGGAATCTATTTTTTTTATGTATAAAAAACTTTCCAAGAATGATTATGGAATTGATTGCAAGGTCATGTAATGGGATCTTTCACAATTGTACCAAATATAACATTTTTCTTTGTTGGATTAGAAAAAATTACAAATTTAGTGGTCAACCAATAATGCAAATCATCCCAGAAAGCATTAGCAAAAATAGTGCAAACTAACAGGGAGGAAGTGGAAGGATTGGGTTGTATTATGGGGTGGTGAACTATCTTGTTAATGTATCTTCTTTGGTCACGTGATTGAGCTTCAGAGCTGTGGTCACCTGATCTGTTGTGTTGTTAGCTGCTAGTTGATACAGAAACATGGCTGCACATCTGTCCTACGGTAGAGTTAATCTAAACATTTTGAGAGAAGCAGCACGAAAAGAGCTTCGGGAATTTCTGGACAAATGTGCGGGAAGCAAGGTAATAAAACACAAACATAAACATGTAAAACACATGACTGAAACAGCTAGCAGTTAGCTCTACAGACCCATGAATCTGACTGTTCAGCTAACTAGTCTCTGGGAGCTATATCACTGACAGCTAACATTTCTACATATAGATGATTTTCTTTTTTACAAGTCTTGCTACTGATATGCATAACTTTATGTGCCCTTGCTCTTCAGGCCATAGTTTGGGATGAATATCTGACAGGACCTTTTGGACTGATAGCTCAGTACTCTCTACTGAAGGTAAGTACTTTTTCCTGTGCAGTTTTTGTAACTTAAAGGTCCCATATCGTGCTCATTTTCAGGTTCATACTTGTATTTTGTGTTTCTACTAGAACATGTTTACATGCTGTAATGTTAAAAAAACAACTTTATTTTCCTCATACTGCCTGCCTGAATATGCCTGTATTTACCTTCTGTCTGAAACGCTCCGTTTTAGCACATTTTGACGGAATTGCAACAGGATTGCGTTGCTAGGCCACAGCTTGGGTCCATGTGTACTTCCTGTCAGCTGATGACATTCCCATACACTGCAACCAGGAATAAACTGGGACATATTTAAAAATGTTTACGTTTAAAATTGTGTCAAGGGTCTAAATGTTGTATATTTGTGACATCACGAATGGGCAGAAATCCTGACAGCTTGTTTCAAATACAGAGTTTCTGAATACGGGCTGTGTGTATTTCCCTGTGGATTGAGTGTTTTAATACTTTCACAGTATTTATATAGGACTTAAGCCTGCTTTATAATAAAAAAATGAAAATCTCACTTTTTATAATATGGGACCTTTAAAGTAAACCTATAGACAAGACCTAGATAATATCTCAGACGTCAAAGACACAGTAATGTACCATATATTTAACATAGCTTAGATTTTTGTTAATCGTAGATATCAAACACATGTTGTATGTTTATTACTGTGGTTTTCAGGAACATGAAGTGGAAAAGATGTTCACCCTCAAGAGTGGCAGGCTCCCCTCTGCTGACGTCAAAAATATCATCTTCTTTGTTCGTCCCAGGCTGGAGCTCATGGACATCATTGCTGAGAATGTATTCAGGTCTGTTTTATGTGTCTCATTTTCAAGCCCAACAGTTTAAACAGCGTTAAAGGTATTTTGCAAAGCTGTCCACAGTATTTAAAACTTTTGTCCTGCATTGTGCGCCTTCAGCGAGGACAAGATGCATTCGTCTCGAGACTTCCACATTTTGTTCGTGCCTCGGCGGAGCTTGCTGTGTGAGCAGCGGCTGAAGGAGCAGGGTGTGTTGGCCTCTTTCACCAACATCGACGAGTACATCCTGGACCTGATCCCCTATGATGGCGACCTGCTCTCCATGGAGTATGAAAGTGCTTTCAGGGTGTGTGCATCCCAGATACATATCAACCACTCTGCTGCTCTATGACTGAAGTATCTATGTGTTGTTTTGAAGTGAAGATTAGATTTCAAATCACCAGCAGTTCAACCAATATAATGACATTATGATGCTTGTTCTAATTTGTAAGATCTCTTGAATTAAAATGTTCACACTTCATCCAGGTTTATAGCTGTGGTGTATTTCTAAATGTCATGATGTGTCTCTTACAGGAGTGCTACTTAGAAAATGACCAAACAAGCCTTTACCACACCGCCAAAGGCCTCATGACGTTACAGGCGCTGTATGGCACCATTCCACAGATATACGGGAAAGGAGAATGTGCACGGGTGAGTATGGTGCGAGGTGGAATCATTTTTATATGAAAACTGATGATCAGAAAACTGCTAACTTCACATGAACAGGCTCAGCAGTAGCCAGGTGAATGAGTTTGTTTGAGAAAGGAAATCCTCTGCTTGTTCTCAGCATGTTGCCAACATGATGCTGAGGATGAAGAGGGAGTTTGCCGGAAGTCAGAATCAGATCCTGCCTGTGTTCGATACTCTGCTCCTGCTGGACCGTAACGTTGACCTGCTCACCCCGCTGGCCACACAGCTCACCTACGAGGGTCTCATTGACGAGATCTACGGAATCACTAACGGTCAGAATAAACCTTTTTCACTCTTTCTCATTATGTGTGAACGTCAGTCTGATGTGAATGCAGTGATATTTTTATCTTAAGTCTGTATATATTTGTGTTTCTTGAATGTCTGCTTCTTTTCTACAACTACTGATTATTTTCACTGTCGATTATTTACCTGATTAATCGATTAGTTGTTTGGTCTATAAAACGTCAGAAAATTGGGAAAAATGTCCATCAGTGTTTCCCAAAGCCCAAGACGACGTCCTCAAATGTCTTGTTTTGTCCACAACTCAAAGATATTCAGTTTACTGTCATAGAGGAGTAAAGAAACCAGAAAATATTCACATTTAAGAAGCTGGAATCAGAGAATTTTGACTTTTTTTATTTAACTGATTAATCAATTATCAAACCAGTTGGTGATTAATTTAATAACTGACAACTAATCGATTAATCGTTGCAGCTGTAATCTCCCTTCCTTGTTTTTTTTCTCCCTCTGACTCACAGGTTATGTCAAGTTGCCTCCGGAGAAGTTTGCGCAGAAGAAGCAAGGCGAAGCGAGTAAAGATTTACCCACGGAGTCCAAGAAGTTACAGCTCAACTCGGCAGAGGAGCTGTATGCAGAAATACGGGACAAAAACTTCAACGCTGTCGGAGCGGCGCTCAGCAAGAAGGCCAAAATAATTTCCGCAGCCTTTGAGGTTGGTCTTGCCTCATCTTTGTTGCTCTAGCATATTTGCCTGCTCTAAAATGATAAAAGTGTAATGTTTGTTACAAGAAAAAAATGTATGTTGCAATGCCTGGTGCTTCCAGGGAGCTGCATTGGATCACCTCCAGACATCCCAGCTGATCTGATTTTAATCTCTATGGCATTTTACTACAAAGGTCATAACAGAAATCCATGATGTTAGGGAAGTGATGACGATCACCAAGAGATAAGATAAAGTACTAATTGTTCAAGTGGAAAGCTCAACAAGGCCAAACGTATTACCCTTCTCTCATCAGCTCAGAACTCCGGTATATTGACTGCAATACAAACTACATTAAACTACATTACATAGATTGTTGATAAGCAAAAACGTGCACCATCAGAGGTGTTTTAATCCTGAAAAGCAGTGAGCATGAGCAGGCTGCTCATCGCTCCTGTAGACGCTTCCTATTAGAAATGTTTTCAGGAACATAATTGTTTGTGTGTGTATCGTCATGGTTTGGTCTGAAGGGAATTTAAACTAAAATAGTTTGTGTCTGATTTATTTATAGAAAATGATGCTAAACAGTTTTGTCTATTAATATAATTAGATAAAGGAGCAACATCTTCTTAACCTTGTTTTTTGGTACACTTTAATTTAACCTGCTTTACATCTACTTCCATCTACTGATGTGCTGTATGAATGACTTTTTGTGGAAATGAAATTGGATTCCATCATTTCAGTTTTGTTTTTCTGAGCTGCGGGATCAAACATGTTAACGGCTCGGCAAGTAAAGTGATATTTTTTTGTCTTTTTCAGGAGCGCCATAATGCTAAAACCGTGGGAGAAATAAAGCAGTTTGTGTCTCAGTTGCCTCACATGCAGGCAGCTCGAAGCTCGCTGGCCAACCACACTTCTATAGCCGAGCTGATCAAGGACATCACCAGTGCGTAAATAACCCCTTTCTTTCCCACTTAAACTACTTTTCATTTTATTCTGTTTGCATTTTGGCCTGATTCTCACACCGTATTTTCATAATGGCGAAATAAAGCCTAAAACCTACACACAATCTGCATTTTTAATTATCCACCAACTCAAAGTACTGTTTGTAGTGATCATTTAAATCACCCAAAATGACTTACAATGTTTTGGTTGTCTGGAACAGCGTCATAAAACCTACTTTTATCTTTTATTTCTCTTGGTTTTGAGGACTATAGAATCCCACATTGCCCTGTTCTTACAGCATTGTATCTTTAAGGTGTCTTCTAGGTTTGTTAATACATATAATGTGATAAAAAATCTAACTAATGTCTCTTGTTTCAGCCTCTGAGGCCTTCTTTGATAATCTAACAGTGGAGCAGGAGTTTATGACTGGAGTCGACACAGACAAGGTATTGTTCGTCATTTATAATGAGTCTCACATCCCTATGTACAGAGATGTACTGTGGTTTCATCAAATTTTACTACTGCCTTATTGCATTTGTTATTGTTGTTTTGTACCTGGTGCTGATTTTGAATGAGAATTGCTTCACTATAGTTCTGATGAATGTTATTTTTCTATCCAGGTGAACACATATATAGAAGACTGCATTGCCCAAAAGGATCCGCTGATCAAGATTCTGCGTCTGGTGTGTATGCAGTCAGTCTGCAACAACGGCCTCAAGCAGAAAGTGTTTGACTACTACAAGAGGGAGATTCTCCAGGTAAAGTCAGAGACACAAAGATGTGTTTTTGGTTGGTGGTGTCTTCATTGTGCCCATAGAGACAGAGTGCAATGCGTCATATTCTCAAAACCACACCCACCAGAGGGGAAACAATTGGCAGATTTCAGCATGGCAGAGGATTATTTTAGCACCCTGTGTCTTCCAGGGGTGCAGCTGATAACTAAAACATTGATGGATGATGATAAAGATGATGAAGTTAGCTCTTAGCAAGCTATTGTAGTTGCATACTGTCAAAATGCTTTAGCTCAACTTGCAGAAATTGGCCTATAACTGACATTTGGAAAAAAAATGCTTGCTGCATACTGAGTGTCAGGATCCCCCCGTTTTCCCCATTCATCCTGCTCATGCCTAATTTTTGTCTTCTTAAAGGCTCAGTTTGTTTTGGTTCAGCAGCTTATAAAAACACAATTCTGGGTTCTTTACCCTGTTGGTAGTTCATCCCACCACATAGCGGCTTTTAGGCATTTCTCTGCTGTTTGCTAGCAGACAGAATTGACAAGGAGGCACCTTCACGCAATACTAAGTCAATGGAGAGCGACGAGATGTTTTCCCCTCCGGTGTGGGCGGGACTTAAATGCATTCTGTCTCTATACTGTACATTCCTTCTGCATCAACAACAACAAAAAATACAAAGGCTTTTTTCTTCCACTCAATTGTATTAAAAGAAACTTGTAGCTGACTGATTTTTTTTAATAATGCCTTTTTTGTCTTTTGTGAAGACCTATGGTTATGAACACATACTAACCCTGAACAACCTAGAGAAGGCGGGTCTCTTGAAGCCACAGACAAACTCAAGGAATAACTACCCCACTATAAGAAAAACCCTCAAACTGTGGATGGAGGACGCCAATGAACAGGTGCAATATTTATTAAATGAAAAAGTAACTTGAAGGATTAAACCCACTTTTGAGGAGGACCTTGACCTTGATGTGTGTTTTTTGATTCCCTCAGAACCCCAACGACATCTCCTATGTGTACAGCGGCTACGCTCCACTTAGCATCCGACTGACCCAGGTCTTGGCCAGGCCCGGGTGGCGTAGCATCGAAGAGGTGCTGAAGATGCTTCCGGGCCCACACTTTGAGGAGAGACAACAGCTGCCTGCCGGGCTTCACAAGAAACGTAAGGGCCAATGAAAACCACTGTTTACCCTGCTGCTCGCTAAACAGAATAAACGTAAATGACCTCCTGCCTGCTGCGTGTAGATAAGACACAGGCTTTGTTTCTGTTGAGCCAAATGCTGAACAGCAGCAGATTGATGGGACAAAGCTGACAATACCACAGAGCCGCTGTCAGTGTCTGTGTTGGAGAGAAGGCTAGATAAAAAAAACAAAAAACATGCTGTGCTTCATTTGTCAGTGCTTTCCGTCAGTTTTCATCCATCTTTTCATACTGGCAGTAGGAGGCGTTACACCGATGTGAATAATGAATTTCATTACACTCAATTTGAAATGTGCTAATTAGACCAGTGAGTTTGGGCATTAGACACTTGTTTCTACATGCCTGCCTTACATTGGATTTTAAAGGTGATAATAGAGGACTCTAATCTAGGGGGAGGGTGACGGATATATGAGTGTTTTCACGTTTCAAAATATTGTGCTTTAGCAGAATGGTCCTCTTTTGCATTCAGTTGTATTTTGTTAAAGTGAGCGATGGCAGAAGTTTGATGGATTTACCATGTCCGAGTGAAATAAAGGAAAAACAAAATTGTCATGCTCCAAATATCCCTTAATACGATGGCTGAGACCAACGAATTCAAAAGCCACAACGCAAATGCAAAAGCCGGATGTTAACAATGAAACAGGCTGACTATTAATGCTGGCGAACGATTATTAGGCCCGTTGGAGATGAGTCAGGCCTGCGCAGAATCGATCACCGGCGATGCATTCCGGTTAGATTTGTGTCTGACTTGATCCCAACTTGCTCTGACGTCATGCACACACTGGGTAATGATAACCTAACAACATCGAGGCGGCCCTAGTTTTTAGAGCCATGCGCCGCAGATGCTTTCCACCGACAGCAAGAGCCAGGGCATGATGGGAAACGCTTGGCCGTCGACTGATCATAGAGTTGATTGGCTCTTAGTTTTAACCACAAACACCCGGTTTTGTTGAAAATCGTCAGAGCAAGTCGGACACAAATCTAACTAGCATGCATTGTGCGGTGATCGCCGGTGATCGATTCTGCGCAGGCCTGGCTCATCTCAAACGAGTCTAAGAACAGTAATAACAGTCGGCCCATTTCATTGTCACCATCCGTTGTTGCACACTTCCAGCTTTTGTATTCGCGTTGTGGCTTTTCATTCGTTCAACACTTCTCGGACGCCTTTGCTTTTTAGTTAATTTATCTATGACATTTTGTTTGAGACATGCATCTCCTTTTACTTTTACAGGTCAGCAAGGGGAGAACCGAACAACGCTGGTGTTCTTCCTCGGTGGAGTGTCGTATGCAGAAATAGCCGCTCTTCGTTTCCTCTCTCAAATGGAAGACAGCGGGATGGAGTATATTATAGCCACCACAAAACTCCTTAACGGCACTACTTGGGTCAAATCCCTCATGGACCGGCCTGAATCCCAGACCTCCTGAGTCACCTGCATGTACACCTGGCCACATCAAACACCCCATCCATCCATCCATCAGAAAACCTCAGCTGCTGTTTTTTTTATGTCCATTTCGGTGAACTGCAGGTGTTTCATTGATGTCTGTGCAACAACAGGCTCTTTAAAGGTGCCCCGTGGAGTTTTCTTTTCTTCATTCGATGTTACTGACCTGAGCCCTGACAAACATGTTGAATGCATCTCCTTCTTCATAACATTTGAAAAGCTGATTGATAGAATATTTTAAATTGTTCATTGTTATATCCGTGTTTTCTTGCTTGTCTCTGCTGGTGCTTTCTTTGTCCAGTACCATCACCAACTGCAGATCAGTGGAATAGAGTGAAGCCTGCAGCAGGAATGCGTATCACGTCACCTGCGGCCTCATGCATGCGCATAACACAAACAAAACGTTGACCCACTTGTAAAAACTGTGCTCCATAGTGCTTCTAGTGGTCATAACCACCACAGGGTACCTATTTCCAGTCCTTGATTTGCACCCAGACAATATAATATAAAGCTGGTTTAATACCTCTGTTTATCCCTTTGTCCTCTGGCTACATATTGCATCACTGAGGTCATTGCTCTACTGTGGAGCTACTGTAAATATGTATGTATGATTAAAATCTGTGGGATGTTTGAGATGAAGACGCACTTCTTCAGTTTTTTTTAAGGCTTTTGCAGGCAGCTTTCTGTGGCTTTTGCTGGGCTAAAAATAAAGTCTTAACTAACTGAAATCCTTTTTGAATTACTTGAAGCCATTTTGCTTATTGTTTACTAGATAATTTTTCAGAAAGACAAAGCTGATCGTGATCAGGGAGAGCAGATGAAAGGCAGGGATGGGGAGTGTATCCGTCATCAGCGGTCCAGCTCTCTGAAGGAGCAATTAGCGCAGTAACAGGCCTCCCGATCAGCCGATAATGGCCCTGTGCTGTCTGGAGAGCTCAGCCCACGGCAGCCCGTGATTTGACAGCGCAGGATACTGATTGAATTAGGAGGCCATTTGCTCCATGTTCCGGTAGAGGGTTACTGTGCTACAGGAGGGTGTTTGATCTCTGATGCGGTCAATACCGTCTCAGTGCCTTACACTATGAACATAGGGGACCTGCTGACAGCACTCAGATATGTTTGGTGAACTGTTCTTGGGTAAATATATGTCAATTTCCATGTTGATTGGCTACAAGATTTGGAAACTGCTTTGATTCAATGAATTAGAAAATACTTAATTCTGTGAATTTTTGCTTGATGGACAAAATCTTACAACTACAATGTGTTTGTTTGAGGAGCAGGTGCACTGAAGACTTAAACTCCCATTAGATCAATCCCAGGGGATTCAGATCTGTGATCAGTTATTGCTTTTGGCTCCTCCTCTGCTGTAAGGGGTTGAAACGCTCAAGGCAGAAACACACCAACTTGGACTTCAGGGCTGGAAGCACAGGAGCCCACTTTATGATCAGCTCCTGCTCCAACAACACCAAGGTACGATTGGTTTAAGTTTCTTTTACTATATACATTTTGTTTTTACTATATAAATATCTTGAGCTTGTTTGTCATTCATGCATTGATGTTTTAGTTTAGTTTAAGTCCATTAAACCTTTACCAAGAAAAGATATTAACACATTTTTAATAAAACTGACTACATTGTATTAACATAGCATTAATAATAACATTAATAATATCAGCATGATTGTATTGAATATAATGATATTTATTCTGACTCCAACACATGAGCTTGGCTGTAACTTCTTTAGCCCGAGGAATATATAATCTATAATATTTAATATTGTATATTATTCAATGTTACTCGGCAAGCTGCATGTCCTTCAGCTTCAGCATGTCTCCCTAAAAACTACCTGAAGACAGTTTAAGACATCATGGATGCTGATGTTCAATAATCTACTGTATTGTTTGTGACTGTACACAAACACAGCAGATCAATACTGAACCTCTTAGTGCAATTTACAGATAAATTATTAATAGTGGTTTGTGACTCTGCAGCCTCCTCAGCTTCTACAATGCTAGAAAAAAGTCAATTTGCACCTCTAAAATAAATAAACTTGAACACTTTTAATAATACATAAAGCACTAAAAGTATTGCATGGGAACAAAAAACATACATGTCATTTATTTTTATGTTGTCTTTTTGTCTTATTTCATTGAATTACTGAAAGTATTCATACTGTCAGTGTTGTTATGTGCAATGTATGTTTTAATGAACTTTAAGATGGGCCACCGTGGTGAACATTATCTATCTGAAATGTGACAAACGTGTGTGTTTGCAGAATGGGTCGAGGTGAGAACCTGGGACACCTGGCTCAACCTGGTCGCAGGCAGAAGACACAGCAGCAGGAGCCTCTGGACGTGGACCCCTTGTTCATCCGCTTCCTCCGGACATTCAAGGAAGTCCTCAAATTTGTCCTCTTCAGCTACACGGTGCTGTTTGGTGCTTTGCTCCTCGCCAGATGGACCACTTACTTTATGGTGGGAAAGTAAAAAAAAAGAAACTGTTGAAGAATGAGCCTGTTCTCGGACTCTGAGCTCATTAATGAAGTTGATCAGGCAGACCTTCTCTGGATTTGTGGTCTATGCACTTCCTATAAATTATTAATGCTGGAGTGATCATTATTGCTTCCTAATTTGATTCACACTCTGCAGTAGTGCTCATGGCTTATGTGCTTTTTTTTTAATAATCCAAACAGGATTTGTAGGCATATAGAGCAACTCTACAGTGAAACTTAGACAAGCCAATTTGCATCAAATGTGTCTGTTTACAGTGCTTAAATGTGCAATCTAGAACCTGTGATATCTGCGGAGTTGCAAAATGACCACAGTAAAGCTGTATAAAACATGTCTGTGTGGCCTACAAAAACAGTATTGTGTATTCTTGATTGATAAGCTTGAAATCTGCGTTTTTCCTTTGGAAGCACATATAAAAATTTACAAAAATGTTAATGTAAATAAGGAATATAAGCGGTGGCAATGTCAGCTGTTATAGTGACTAATTTGTTGTGAATGAATTGGCGAAACAAAGCTGTCCCTTCTGATGGGATCTTGTGTGTGTCTGCTGGATCTCCAGACGGGCCCCAGGCTCCCAGAGGGCCTGAAGGTTTACTCTATGGGAATTCATTCATAGTAATGTAATAAATTGCAATTTTTTTTGGCAATATTGTATGCACCACAAAAGCACATATAACAGAAATGATTTGGACCTTAAGGAAACACCTGCATCTTATCTTGATGCCCTGTCTTGAAGAGATAAAAATCGACTTTTAAGGCCTTTATTATTTCAGTTGATATTGTGTTTATGGTTTATATTCCTAAATACTTTTGTGATTAGTCAAATTATCAAAAACTGGGGTGCCCCTGCAGATTAGGGGTTAAGATAATGACCATGCCATAAAATCCCCAGTTTGTTGCATCCATCTCTCTACCTTGTTTCCTGTTATCTATCTGCTGGCACGATCTTATTACAGGCATAAAATGCCAAAAATAATTATTAATAATACACACATAATGGACAAAGAGTGGGATTGGGAGAGGGGTGTGTCAATAGACCTTCTTCATGGACATGGAAAGACATTTTGACATGTCATAGTGGGAAAAGCACGGGTGAAAATTAAATGAATTATAGCTGAATTCAGTGATGGACTCAGGCTGTCTGAGGGGCAGTAACGAGAGGTCACCAGCTGTATGCGGTGGGGCACCAGCTCACAGAAAGTTTTATAGCATGTAGGGCAGCCTATTTGGCACTGCATCGTGTTTTCTCGATTTTAAGGCCAGACTAGAGGGCACTTCATTGCATTTTTTCTACAGAAAGGGCACCCTAGAGGGGACCTTGTCATGTTTTATTTACCATGGGGGGGATCCAAAGGGCACATTTGCTGTGGTTTGTTGACATGAGGTCACCAAGGACATCTATGCCGCCTCACTGAGGCCGCCTTTTCAGAGTGGCATCCTCCAAAACGGATGTCCAGCAGGTGCAAAGAAACTGCAGCAGATCCTGAGCTCAGTGGCATTTGCAGGAGGCATCGGAAGTCCTCAGTTTTTTGGGGGTGTTTTACTGGTGCAAACATTAAATTTGATGTTTTAAAAAAGGGAAAAAGTCCAGAGTGCTCAGAAGTTCAAATCAGTGTGATGAAGGTGCTCTTTAGTGGGGTACACAAAGGTTCAAAAAAGGGGGGAGTCCAAAGCACTCTTCTGGCAAAAAATATATAAAGCCTTTATTCAATTGGCTATTTCATGATGAAATGCTAAAAACAATGCTGGTACATGTAAGATTGGGTAACAACCCAGGCGTAGCGGCACAAACAGCCTTCTTCAGGGTGTAACCCTCAGCACACAGCTTTCCCTTTTGTGAGTACACAGACAATTGATGATTGCCATCACCTGAGCAGGAGGCCAATAAACTCTCAGGTGACAAGTGCAAAATGTGGTCACTAGATGGCTCTACAGGATGTCAAGAAAGCAGAGAAAATAATGAAAATAAAATAAGAAACCATAAATATACAGATAACAAGACAGAAAAAAGTAAATAAGTAATAATATATAACCATTTATGGCAACAGTACCAGACCACTTGATGTTTTAATGTGTCAGCAGCAGCACCACAAAAAAATCTACTATATATATTATGAATTATATTTCAATTATATTTAGTTGCCACTTGAATTTAATCTTTTAAGATGTTAAAGGTCCCATATTGTAACAAGTGATATTTTCACGTCTTTTATATTATAAAGCAGGTTTAAGTGATATATAAATACTGAAAAAGTATCAAAACGCTCAATCCACAGATAAATACACACAGCCCGTATTCAGAAATTGCGCGTTTGAAACAAGCCGTTAGGATTTCTGTCCATTTGTGATGTCACAAATCTACAATATTTAGACAATTTCAAAGTTTTAAACGTAAACATTCTAAATGTGTCCCAGTTTATTTCCTGTTGCAGTGTATGTCAATGACATCAGCTGACAGGAAGTAAACATGGGCCCAAGCTGTGTCCTAGCAACACGATTCTGCTGAAATGTGCTAAAACGGAGTGTTTCAGACAGAGGGTAAATACAGGTATATTCAGGTAGACAGTACGAGGAAAATAAAGTTGTTTTTCTAACATTACAGCATGTAAACATGTTCTAGTAGAAACCCAAAATACAAGTATGAACCTGAAAATTAGCATAATATGGGACCTTTAAAAGAAAGTTTTCTAAATTAAACACTTTTGTTGTGTGTGTGTGTGTGTGTGTGTGTGTGTGTGTGTGTGTGCGTGTGTGTGTGTGAAACCCAGAACTAATGCTGTGTGCGCGGGGTTTGTTTGATTTCATTCACTGAAACAATCCATAGTAGTGCAAAGTACAAAGTACAAAAAAATATAACAGATATAAAAATACAAGGAGATGAAGAAAACTGTTAAAATTGAATATAGTGCAGGTCAACAGCTGTGATACATGACTATTTAAAAAAAGTGAATATAGTGCAGAAGAGACTGTTAAAAATTAGTATAGTGCATTATTATCTGTCCTGCAGACCGTCTTCCTTTCCTATTTAGTTGCCACTTGAATTTAATCTTTTAAATGTTAAAAGAAAGTTTTCTGAATTAAACACTTTTGTTGTGTGTGTCTGTGTTAGTGATGTGTAGTCACGAATGAGCCGGTTCTTTGAGCCGGCTCTTTTAAGTGAACGATAAGAGCCGGCTCCCATCCGAGAGAAGTTTTTTTTTTTCCATTTATTCAAGGCAGAATGATAAGATGATATTCTCCACGCCACGGGTACTCCATGCACTGACTGTGACTGAATGTTGTGTTAATGACGTCCGTGCGACCAATCAGGTGATGCCAGACAAGGATCATACGATCAAGCAGGGAGGGGCGGGGTGCACGGCGCGCTGACGGTCTACAGGTACAGAGCAGGAGGAGAGGAGGAGAGAAAGAGAGAGAGGAGTGCGGTGCGTGAATAGCAGACAAGATGAGTGACAGTCGGAAACGAAGCAGCATGTAAAATTATGGTATTCTGGAAATTATAAGGTTTAGTATAATTACATTGAATAATTTAAGTGATATATGCGCACACATACTAATCATAGGTCAAAACAGCTCTAAATTTGGCTGAATTATAAAAAGGCAGAAGTGGTAAAACGAAGAGTCGTTTGGGAGCCGAAAGAGCCGGCTCTTCTTTGGTGAGCTGAGCCAAATGATCTGGCTCACTAAAAAGAGCCGGAATTCCCATCACTAATGTGTGTGTGTGAAACCCAAAACTAACCCTGTGTGCGCGGGGTTAGTTCGATTTCATTCACTGAACCAATCCACACGGGCGGGGATTTAGACATTACAGGGGTTTTCTACAAAAAAAAACAACTTTTAAATGAAAATTAAACGCGCATTAAATCAATGAACCAATGTGGTATCCGGTGAACAGGAAAAAAAAAACAGGTCGCTGACAAATCAGGAGATTAACATGTCATGGTGCAGCCTCACTCACCGCCTCGCTGTCTGATTGCCTGCTGGCTGAAACACCGCCCGCGTTGCGCCATTTTGAAACGCTGGGGAGAGGCAGAGGCGAGGGAAATCTCAAAGTAGAGTGCAAAGTCTAAAAAAAAATCACTACTGAGGAATTATACTTCATTTGCTTTCAACTTGTTTTCGTGCTGTTTATATCAACTGGAGCCGACTGCTTGTGTTCGGTCTTCTGGAGGTACTACCAAGCAAGCACTCCTCTCCTCTCTGGTTGATTCCTCCACACTGCTGCTGCTCCTCTTCGGTCAGAACCAGACCCGGGTCAGACCTGCTCCAGTCCAGTCCAGGGTCCACTACAGAGACACCCTCTGTCTGAGCAGCTCACCATGGCAGGTAAACTACACAGCAAAGCCTGCCAGAGAGTCTGCGGGTTATACTTATTATGATTCAGCTGCTATTAGCCTCAGATGATGGCTCTTGTTGTGGTTAGCCAGAGCAGGCCATAGATGCTAAGATGCTCGCTTTACACTGTGAAAGTGAGAGTTTATCTTCATTAAACATGCTTAAACTATCTCCTGTGCTTTAGGAACATGTTAAGTAAGATACATTATGTAATAAGTAGGAAGTAGAGTGAGGCCTTGTTCTCTTAATACTGTTTTTTAAGCTAAGTTAGCTCCATGCTAACGCGTGTAAAGTTGTCTTTAGTCAAGTCACATTTATTTCTATAGCACATTTAAAACAACATGAGCTGACCAAAGTGCTTTACAGACATAGTGCAGAATAAAAACAGGTCAACAGAGCAGACAAACAATAAAATCACACACATCCACACAGAAACAAAGATAAAATCCATGAGTAACAGACTAATAATGAGCATTATATAAAAGGCCAATTAGTTAGTCATCACAATTCAAGTGCATTCAAAAGCTTAAGGAAAGAGGTGGGTCTTGATTGTGCATGCTTTTTTTTGATGTTTAGGTTTTTAATGCTACACTTTTGTGTGTTTGAGATTTCATGCCATGTTTTATATGAGTGATATGTGCTATTTTAGAGCATTAAGCCTGTTTGCACTGAAGTAAAAGTCAAGTCACATTTATTTCTATAGCACATTTAAAACATGAGCTGACCAAAGTGCTTTACAGACATAGTGCAGAATAAAAACAGATCAACAGTGCAGACAATAAAATCTCACACATCCACAGACAGAGACCAAGGTAAAATCCATGAGTAAAAGATTGTTATAATGAGCATTATATAAAAGGCCAATTAGTTAGTCATCACAATTCAAGTACATTCAAAAGCCAAAGAAAATAGATAGTGTTTTAATGTTTGTGTTGTGTTCAGGAGCCGGTGGTGGTGGTGGGAACAGTGATGTGCAGTGGTGCTTTTCCCAAGTCAAAGGAGCCATAGATGATGATGTAGCTGAAGGTAAGTAGTCCATGTGGTGAACAATTGCTAACCTTTGCTCTCTTGATTGTGCACGCTTGTTTTGTTATGTTAGCTTTTTTGTAATGCAACACCTTTTGTGTTTTGAGATTTCATGCCATGTTCTATATGAGGGATTGCTATTTAAGAGCATTAAAGGTCCCATATTATGCTCATTTTAAGGGTGAGGGGGCAAAGGCCCTGTCACCCTTACTCACCAGCCTAGACCTGGGTACAACCAGTAGAGCCAAGTCAGAGGACATCAGGTTACGCGGTGGCACATAGGGTGTAAGGAGCTCAGTGATGTAGCTTGGTGCCAAACCATGCAGAGCTTTAAAAGTTAATAATAAAATCTTAAAATCAAATTCTAAATTTGACAGGCAATGTTAGCTTTAATGCTACACTTTTGTGTTTGAGACTTCATGCCATGTTCTATGAGTGATAGCTGATTTTAGAGCATTAGCCTGTTTGCACTGAAGTAAAAAGGCTCATTGGTGTGGTACATAGTTAGCTGATAGTCCAGTAGGAGAGTATACAGACTGGTAAAACTTACAAGATTCATCTATGTTTTGCTGCAAAATGTCAGCAGTCACTACTTCTACAATTCCCCCAGAGTGCGTTTGTCCAGTGTGTGTAATGTAATGTTTGCATGCTTAGGAGTGAAATGCATATCAGAATTGAAGAGTGTCAGGTTTTTATCTCTGCAGGACAAGAGTATTTCCTTGACAAGTAGGAAGTTATTGAAGCAGTGTGAGCAGTCAGTCTGCTTTGGTTCAACTTCAAATGTGTTTCACAGTGTGCAATAAAGTCCTACTTTCAGAGGATCTGATCAGCCAAAATAAAACCGTTCCCCCTTAGCTACATCACCATCCAGCCATGCAGATGGTCTTATATTATATGAGACTAATACTGCAAGCCCAGTATAACGGAGGTGAAAGGCATTTTATTTGTGGTGCACAAAGCATCAAGAAATGACATGAAATGGAAACCTTGACAGCAAAAAAAGTTTCCAGAAACACTGTCTTGGTTGCTTAGAATAATCCACATTCATTCAGATGTCATTGCACTACTTTCTACCAAATAGTAGTTCCCACTAGAAACCACGGATGACAATGATGTCCGTGATTATCCTGACTAACCGGAACATTTTTTCTGGAAAGAGGCTTTGCTGTTGCAGAAACCACAAGGGATACATGAGAAAGTCTTTTTGTGATTAGGGTGAACTGACCCTTGCAGTGTTATGGATAACATTAACACAGCTAGAGGAGGATAATTAACGCAAATAAAGTACAACACATTCAAGCCCATGGATTAGGTGATCTTATATATACTGTAGGTTTTGCTTCCTATATGAGCAGAAAAAAGAGAGGTGGATTGTAACCGCCCCTTTTCCCATCGTCCAAAACATGTTTATACAGTACATGACGAACTTATTTGCGTGTAAAGGACGACAGAGTTGTTTACAGTAAGCTTTGCCTGAGAACAAGTATAAATGTGATCCTCTCCTTGTGTCAATACATAGCAGCGGTAAGCAGGCTAAAAACTCAATAATGTAGTAGTAGTTGCAGCTCTGTCACTCTCCCCTCTTCTGCATTATTACAGAGTTTGTATGGAGTCAGGTCGTATCAGGCACTTTGTGTGCTGTGTTAAGAGAGGAACAACACCACAGTCTATATTAAGGATTGTACTAGCTCAGAATAGTGCCAGGACAGCCTGTAAACAGGGATTGATTGTTGTAGGATCTGATGAGAATGCTTCTCTTTGAAATGCTGCAAATTGCAAAGTTAACCCTCCAAAGAGTGTTCGGTAGACTTTTAAATCCATTGCACAGTGTAGTGTGTGTGTATATACATGTATACGTCACTGCTCTGTTGTGTTTTCACCACGGTTCACATGGTTTTCAAGAATTTTGTGCATCATTGAGAGGAAATGAACAGTGGAACCAGGAAAGCCGTGCATATCAGTGCAAAAACATTTTGGCATTGAAAACATTTCAATTTTACACAACAGGCTCCCTACTACAGTAGCAAATTATACTCCTGCACTAAGTTAAAAGCAATTGATGATGTTCTAATTTCTCTACCTTCTTGACAGCTGACATCATATCTACTGTTGAGTTCAACCACTCTGGGGAGCTACTAGCCACTGGAGACAAGGGAGGTCGTGTTGTCATCTTTCAGCAGGAGCCAGAGGTACGTTTTGGTGACTCATGACTAAACTAAATGTGGATAAACAAACAGTGCAAATCTTTGTTTTTCACATTTGATAAATTCATAACTTAGTGAAGCTGGTTGTACATTTTATTGAATTCAGAATTTAAGCCGATGATACTATTTGAAATGCAAATAAACACTGTGGTTTCTGATCATTTGTGAGCTGAAATGCTGACTGTTGCTCTCAGCATAGGTCTATTTCTCACATAATGATACTTGAATTTAACTCTGATTCTGCGGCCTGTCATCGTTTAGAGTAAGAACCAGCCGCAGTGCAGGGGAGAGTACAATGTTTACAGCACCTTCCAGAGCCATGAGCCTGAGTTTGACTACCTGAAAAGCCTTGAGATCGAGGAGAAGATCAACAAGATCCGATGGTTGCCTCAGAAGAACGCAGCACAGTTCCTTCTGTCTACAAATGGTTAGTAAATCGGACTAACTCACTGTAGTAAGTTGGTGATATTTAGTTATTATAAACCATAACGTCTCCATCTGTCTTCTCGGAGACACTATTTGGCAGCAAGTAATCTAAATTTACAGTTTCTTTTTGTTACTGAAGGTGAGTTTTTCATGATGATAATCTGCATTCTCTCTCATCGGCAGACAAAACCATAAAGCTGTGGAAAATTAGTGAGCGTGACAAGAGACCAGAGGGCTACAACTTGAAGGAAGAAGATGGCCGATACAGAGATCTCAATACTGTCACAACACTACGGGTGTGTATAAATTGCTTTATCACTGTCCTAATAATGTCACATATCACATATGTATTGTGTTATTAATTGTTATTATTAATCGTGCTTTTATATGCCATAGTTGACTGTACTATTTGCATTGTAGATTGTGCCCTTAGTGAAGTGTATATACCATTGAGACCAATTGTGTTGCACTATTAAAAGCTTATTAAATTAAATTTGAATTAGTTGAAACAACGGTAGAGCACTGTAGAATTCCTTCACTGTCCGTGAGTTGTCAGTTGCTTTTGATTCATGCAGACATATTGACATGTCTTACCAGCAAAAGCGCATTACTGCACAACAGAAATTAATGTTATTAATGACACCTGTGTTTGACAAGTGAAATTGTCTGCTCTGGAAAAGGTCAATTCAGCTGAAGTTTCACTCCACATTTTCTCCCTGGTCATGTGTGCATCCTCCAGTTTGGGTCACACTGATCTATTTTATTGAATAGTTTCCAAAAATAGACTCAGTTTAACAGACTAGCCTGCTACACTGACGCTAGACTTACTTTCCTTTTGTGTCAGTATTGGTGAAACTTGTGTTTAACCCATCACACTACCAGCACAATCTCAAAAATGGACAAATATAGAATATTTTTAGACTTATCCGGCAACCAGTTTGGGACACTTTTTGTGCCTGTTGGGGGAAAAATCCTTTAAAAATCATAAAAATGTGATGTATAAAATAGAGGACAACATGATTACCACACATTTTCCCTCAAATTAAAGTGATGCTAACCCCGCTCCTCTTCAGGTACCAGTATTCAGGCCCATGGACTTGATGGTGGAAGCCAGCCCTAGACGGGTGTTTGCGAATGCTCACACCTACCATATCAACTCCATCTCAGTCAACAGTGATTGTGAGACGTACCTGTCTGCAGATGACCTGCGCATCAACCTGTGGAATCTGGAGATCACCGATCGCAGCTTCAGTATCCTTTTGGTCTTTTAATTCCATGCAGCCATCATCTGTAGGTCTTGACATAATTCCTCAAAGTTAGCTGGAATTACCTCTCCAGTGGAAGAAAGGCGTGGCATCACAAGACTAATAACAGTACTGGGAAACCTATACAAATATCACCTACGTGTTTCAAGAAAAAAGTGTCAACCCTGTGGTCAATTTTAACCTTACGTTTGCAGGGGTTTACTTTTTTTTTCTGTATATGTACAGTGTGAAATAATGAATGTTATGTCCTGGTTAGTTTATTTCTTTCCTTCGAGGTAGCTCTGACTCACTGTCAGATTGTAATACCCCGCATGCATCTTGTTCCCCTGCCCACCACGCATCAGTCAAATTGGACGCAGTAAGACTGCATCACTCAGTCCCTGTAACATCACTGAAACTCACTGCACCATTTTCTGTTCCATGATAAGTCAGTAAATTAATCAATTCTATTCATTATACAGGCCATACAAATAGTGATTTTTGTGGCTCTGTACTGATGTATTAAAAAAAGTATACCAGCATACCAGACATTAGTAAAAAATTAATTGGTGTCTACTACAGTCATATTTGATTCTACCACTAGATGTCCCCAAAGTAAGGATTTTTCAACTTCTACACAGAGAAACTACAACATATGGTAGTCTACATTTTAAAATGTCAAATTTGTACATTTGATGCCAAAGTAGTTTTAGTGTTTTATTCCTGAACCATATCAACCTCTACAAAAATCTATATTTGCTGACCCATAGCCATGCAAAACCTTTTGGGCCACTAGGAAAATAACAATGGCAGGCTACGTTTGTACTAGTTATATGATTAAAAAAAACATTTTCTTTCATTTTATTTCTTAAGGATTTCTTTTTAAGTTGTGTAAGTGTCTGTTTTGCCCTTTTGACCTTAACCGCACTTCTTCAGATATTGTTGACATTAAGCCAGCCAATATGGAGGAGTTGACGGAGGTGATCACAGCGGCGGAGTTCCACCCCAACCAATGCAACACTTTTGTCTACAGCAGCAGCAAGGGCACCATCCGCTTGTGTGACATGAGGGCGTCAGCACTGTGCGACAACCACGCCAAACGTAAGCCAGTTTCATTCATGCTGTGCCTGCAGGGGGAGCGGTTCAGTTCTGAAGTGTGCCTCTGGTACTCCTAAGGAAACTGGATGATAGACAATAAAACTAGAGTAGGTTACTGAAGTAAATTTCCATGTGCTTGCTTTAGTAGGAAGATGGTGCTTTAAAAGCATATCAAGAGCCTGAAAATCCCTGATTGACCAGTTTCAATAAGTCCAGGGCATTCTACATTTAGAGGAAGTAGGCTTGTAGAAACATGATGTGTATGCTGATATGTTTGCACAGACAGAACACGAGTGCTTCCCTACAGTGACCACACTATTAAAACTGAGTTGTATATGTTGCTGCTTTAAATTGTGTGTGTATAAAATTGTAGCCCGTCATTGCAATTAACAACAGTCAGGCAGGGTATACTAATGACATGCATCCTTTTCTTTTTTTTAGAGTTTGAAGAGCCAGAGGATCCAAACAATCGTTCGTTCTTTTCTGAAATCATCTCATCCATCTCTGATGTGAAGTTCAGCCACAGCGGACGCTACATGATGACCCGCGACTACCTGTCCGTCAAAATCTGGGATCTCAACATGGAGTCCCGGCCAGTAGAGACATATCAGGTCTGTGACGGTTGCCAAGTAATGTTGGAACATCAGTTTCCTTTTTGCAGATTGTAAGGCCTGATATTTATGCGGAAGTCATACACAAAATATTCAGGTGTCTTGCAATGTTATTTTCACTCTTGCCCAACTGTTGATAACTACAACACTTCATCTCTTCCTTTTTAACAGGTGCATGAATATCTCAGGAGTAAATTGTGTTCACTCTATGAGAACGACTGCATCTTTGACAAGTTTGAGTGCTGTTGGAATGGGAACGACAGGTGAGTGTCTAGTCTGTTATGTGTCTATTATATCGGGGTCAAAAATGCCTTTTGGACAACGGTTGTTACCATTGTGAAAGCAAAATTTGCATTTGAGAAAGTGAAAGTCATCATTTTAATATGCATGACGCATGAAAAAGTTTTGTTCTGACCCTTATTTGAGGCAACTGAGCTGGCCAACTACTGGCCTTATCGATTACTGTGGTTATCTGCTCAGTGCAGAGCATAAGGCTGCACATGATTTGGTTTGGTTGGCAGAGGGGTGCTCTTCATATGCTCCTGGTAGTGGTTCATGACATGTTTGGCTTTTTTGAATCATTACCCTTCATTATTTATAATGTGGTTTACTATCACTCACTCACACCTTGTTTCTCCGCAGCGTTGTGATGACCGGTTCCTACAACAACTTCTTCAGGATGTTCGACAGAGGATATCGGCAGGACGTGACCCTAGAGGCGTCGCGGGAGAACAGCAAGCCGCGGTCGGTCCTGAAACCTCGCAAAGTAAGCACGGGTGGGAAGCGCAAAAAGGATGAGATCAGTGTAGACAGTCTGGACTTTAACAAGAAGATCCTCCACACTGCCTGGCATCCTCTGGACAACATCATAGCCGTGGCCACCACCAACAATCTGTACATATTCCAGGAAAAACTGAACTAGCGTTTGTTGAACCACTCAGAATCCCAGTTTCCGCTTCAGCCCCACTGCTCTGATACACAAACAGTATCTGTCTTTGGCTAAGTCCCCAAGTCTTGATATGATCTGCCCTCGGTGACTTTAGTATTGAATGTGACAAGACTTACTCTGTCAACAACAAACAGTGGCATTAACACAGTACATCCAAGCAGGCCATCACATGGATATTTTCCATGTGTGTGACGAATATAAACATGCAGGGTTTGTAGATCCGAGTCCAGAATTTGGGATTTAGTTTCATGGATTTTCTCCATTAGGAGCCCTCTGATGACTAAGCTACTCCACTACATCCCAAACCAAAGGGAAAATGTGTTAAATACACGTTTGACTAGTTTGTTTCATTATTCTTTTGTGCCATTGTGACATGATTCATTTGTATGTCATAGCTACCACTTGTTAAGATTTTGTCTCTACCATGTTTTATTAGTTTGAATAGGAAATTATTTCTACTGTTTCGACGTCTTTCTGTCACCAAGTTCCTTTTCGTGCTGGCCTGAGACACCGCTCATACAAGCTGTCAACACTTCATATTTGCCCCCAAGTATTTGTCAAGTTGCCAAGTTCACCCACCACTTCTTTTCCTATTGTACAGTATGGTTATGCTGTTAAAGGACTATTCTCGTGTTTTATCATGTTTTAGCTCATTCTCTACGAATAGCGTATAATTTACATTACTGCTAACCTTTGTCCACAGCGTACCAGTATTTATTAGATGGTTTACATTACTTTCTCTACAGTATGAAAGTCAACTTATTGAAACTGTATTCCATCACAGTGAACTTGCTGTCTTTGATTAAGCCAAAATAATTGTTCGTTGATAAAATACTGTAACATCTCACATGAAAAGCCAGTTCAAATCTGCCTTTTTAATGCAGGAAACAATGAAATGAATCCATGTTTCTTCTGGAATAGAGTTTCCGATACAATAGCTTATAAATGCATTGGTTTTAAAATCAGACTAAATGTTCACTGAGATTCATCTCAAGCAAGTTTCAAGCCTGTAAGTTGGTTTTCATTGTGTATTGAAAAGGCTACATTTAGGAAAATGGTTAGCAGTAATGTATATAATTAATGGCCAAAAACATAAACACCAGTGTAGTCATTTTAACATGGTCACAGGAACTGCGTGCACACACACACAATCGTCAGGTATTGTGGTTTCGGGAGTTGAATGAGGGCTAATCATGCCAAAGTAACCAGTCCTGTACACTCTAAAGTTATATTCATTTAAAGCTGTCTTGTAGACAAGGTGTGGTTATGTGTGGACCGCCATGTAAAGCTCAGGACGAAAGCTTGTATAGGTGGAAGGGGCATAATGGCGTGATGTAGCCTAATTCTCTCGTGGTCAGTGGCACCAAAATTGAGCGCCGCTGCCAGCTCTCCCCACAAAGCCTGTCGTGTTGTTGCCGAGTGATTGATCGCTTTAATCTCTGGATCTAGTTTCTGTTTTTTTTTTATGATGTTTTGTACTGTACCTGATGATAAAAGAAGAATAATCACTATAGCTGATTTATTTTTGTATAAATTAAGGCAATAGGATTACAGTCTGATCACTGTAGTTTCTTTAGCTGTCTATCTCGGACTGATTGTAGATGGAGGGTCGCCTGATCCGGTGACCTTTTTGTCATGACTTTGGGACAGTTTGTTCATACTGGCGGGTATTTCTTTAAAAGCTAGAGACTTTTTTGTGACAGCAAGGGGAGTGTGATGCTCACATTGGATGTCCAAAGAAAAGTACTTTCAGGTGTCAGTACCTCTGTAGTCGTAAGCACTATAAGTTTTTTTTTTTGTTTTTTTTTTTATTTGGCTGACTAACTGACTGAACTTATTTGGATGATTCAGAGTTAGAGTTAATTTTAATCTTTAACGTTATGTTTTTTTGTGCCATGGTTTTTGTTCATGAATCATTTTTGCTCGCTGTGAAAGAATAGGCCCCTTGTGGGTCTAAATGGGAAAGACATTTTAATCAACATGTAATGTTAAAACTGTTAAATCCAGTTCTCTCTAAAAGCTAGTCAAGTCCGTTGACTAGGCAGAGTTACTGATTTTAAATTATTGTATGAAATGTCTTCTCTCTCTCTTGTGATGCAGGAGAATACAGACTTGATTATTGAAAAAGGAGAATTTGTGAAGCACTTGGTTTGCAGATTGATTGTTGTACAGAAGCGGTCATTAATGACTGTACTGACATGGGGGGGTAAAAAAATACTTTAAAAAAAATTAACTCTGCTGTTTCTCTGCTACACTTTCGTTTGCTCACACGCTGCCAATTCTCTTCTGGAGCAACCAGGCTGATTATAGCACAGTTTTCCACTTCATTAAAATGACATTTTGATGACAGATTAAGCCATTGAATCACTGGTCCACTGGATCATATTTATGTAAGTTAATGTGTCACTCCTACCACCAAAATAACCACCCATCTTCACACGGTGGTGTTAAGCTACTGTTGAGTGTCGCTCTCTCAGGGCCTCTGGGTAATGTCTTCTTCTAATGAGACACTTTGCTAATCTCTTTTTTTAAATTTTGCAACCTTTTTTGGAAAAAAAAAAAAATGTTTCTTTCGTGTCTGATGCAAGGTTGTGTGAGGGTCATTCAAGTTATTTGCCTCTTCATATGTATGAACCTGTATAACGTGGCACCTTTGTCCCATTCCACGGTCAAGGATGATCCAATCAACCGGAGAGTTGTCCATTCAAAATATGAGATCAGTGTTATCATATTGTCCTGTCATTCATTAAAAGAAAACATTCACTCACTCACTCTCTGTTACTCTAAACCTGCTGGAAGATGTGAGAAATGTTTGAAAGTACAAAAAAAATCTGTATAAAAATGATATTAGATAAAAAAATTGGCAAGTTTTCTTTAAAAAAAAAAACTGCAGAGGTCGTCATTTCGCAAACTGTAAGTGTGTCGGAGCGTTATTGAAACAACAGTCACTGACATTCATAAAAAATAAACAACTAACCAATAATCTTTACTTTCCCCTCATATTGTCTTCATAGCTATCGTTCACGGCTATGGTTTAAACCACAAAGACGTTGAGAACCCTAATGCCTTTCTTATAGCATTAAGAAGAAATAAGATAATCAAGTATGTTTCTTGAACTTTCTGGCGTGCCAGACAGGAGACTGCTCAGGGGAATTTACCGCTGCTCTGTGATCAAAACCTTGTACCTTCAAAAGAAAATAAAAAAATAAATAAGCAGCTTTTCAGGACTTTTATTAAAAACTGCCTTATTTACAGGTAGATCATATACACCTTTTTGAAATTCAAGTTGCTCTAATGGTTTTTGAACATGAGCCTTGGGTCAGCAAAACTCGCTCTACATACAAAGATCATGAAATCTCAAGGAAACGGCCTAAATTGGAGTTCTTAGGTTTTTCCACTTGAAGCAGCATTATATATACATGTCTAATGTATCACAGGAGTTAAAACAAAATGCACTTTTTATTTTTGTGAATTTCATTAATTTGTATGTTTTTGTTAATTTCTTTCAAGGGGGCTCTTGAATAACGATTGTAAGAGAGTTTTGGGGGAGGGGGGGGGACTACAAATGGTTCATTGTACAGCTATGTTTGTCTTTGTCAAATGGAATAAAGTACAATTTAGATGAAAAGTAATAAAGAAACCTGAATTCTGAATAAAATGACCAAACTGCTTCATGGTTTGTGTGTGGAAGAGAATGTGCTGTAAATGTGAAATGGTCACATCAATAGAGCCTTGATCAGGATGATTTGTTATTGTAGAGTTTTGCATTATGAAACTAAGCCTAACATACTGTTTTTAAATCCCCAAAAAATATTTCAAAACATGGCTAGGCTTATTTTAGGCCCATTTCATCACCGAGGCAGAGTTCCTGCAGACAAAATATTTCCAAATCCCTGCAGTGGTGCCAGACAGTGCTGCTCTTACTCAAATGATTGTCTGAAAATGTATTTACTCTGATCACGATGACTTCCATCCAATTCATAATACACTAACAAGACCCTTTAATGGAACTGAAGGAGCGGTGATGTATACTAGACCCATCATCTACAAATCTACAGGAAACACAACTAATGGAAATGCCTGCCTCCCAACATTAAAGGGACTGTTTGTAAGAATCAGAAATGCTTGTTAACAGCGACACCTGTGGCCGTTAAGTCAACGAAAGTCCGCGTCGGGCTCGAGCTTGTGCTCGCTCTACATAGACATGAACGAGCATCGCTCAAAACAGTGAGGCGACACACGTCAGCTAAAACCACAATATCACTCTATATTGCACCTGCTTGGCAGTAATGTTAGCTGACCGGACGAAAGTCTCTCCATGAATCACTGCTGATCCTAGTGTTGGCTTTTCCTGCTTCAGCCTCCCGACCGCGGTCGGAGGGAACAGGGGAGACACCGGCACCTGGTCGGAGACGATAACGTTTCTCGCTGTGGAGCCCCGTCACTTCACAAGACACGGGAAACCTCTGTTAGTCTGGAGGAGCTGCAGCATTTATTTCTGCACAAACATCCACTGTACATTCACTAGATATTCTCAGAGCTAAACTAACTCTTCTGCAGTGTGTAGTGTGCGTGCATGCACATGAGGTGGAGCGAGCTGAATGAAGGCAAGCAGGCAGAGGAGCAGAGCACAGCAGAGACTGAAGACCAAGACTACGGTCTCCCCCACGTACTCCGACCGCGACCAACACTGTTTTGCAAGACGGGCTTCACTAGATATAACTGTGGTGTTTCCGTGTAGTTAGTGTTGGAGTCTGAGTCTGAACAGCGTAGCCACACGCAAACGCGCATGGGACAACGACCTGGATTGATTTATACGTGTAAGAAGTTACAAACAGTCCCTTTAATAGTTAAGTCCAGTCACTTATTTGAAGAGCCTTAGTAGAATAGAATAGAAAGCTTTATTGTCATCGTATTAAATACAAGAGATTCACAGTGGCCACTTCTGGTTAGTGCTTTAAAACAAATACTTGACAAGACTAAACGAGGCAGATAAAACATATAACAGGTAAAACACACAGTTATAAAGCAAATAAAACAGGTAAAGTAGATGTAATAAATAAATATAAACAGAAGTGTTACAGTAGAGGTATAAAATATAAAATAGATGTAATGTAAACAGAGGTAATTGCACTTGTAAAATAGGTAGGGTAGATGTAATAAATAAAATGCAAACAAAGGTAGTTGCACTTGAGGTGTATATTGCATCAATCAATCAGCTATCCTCAAACATCAGCTAGTGATGGAGAGCATGTACTATGTTCGTTCATAAATACTATCAAACTTTGAGACTTATTTCTTTATCACATTATTATTGCATAAATGACACATAAAGATTGTTATCCAATCAAATCCAAATTTATTTATAAAGCACATTTAAAACCAACAAAAGTTGACCAAAGTGCTGTACATAAAAACATAAAAACATAAAAACAACACAATAAAACACTAAGACCAACTTAAAACCAAACACTAAAATAATAAAAAGCATTAAGACCAATAGGAAAGGAAAAGTTATAACCCAACATGTATTATAAAAATTAAAAAACAAATATTGCCCATCACTGATCTAAGGTCTGCCTATTATCATTCTGGACTTTGGACAGATAAATACTATCAAACTTTTGGACTTATTTCTTTATCACATTATAATTATTGCATAAATGACACTAAAGATTGTTATAACCCAACATGTATAATAAAAATGAAATAACAAATACTGCCCATCACTGATCTAGGGTCTGCCTCTAGTCTTTTATCTGTCTGGACTTTGGACAGATCCGCGCATGCGCATATCTTAGTCAGTCTGCGTGTCATGTTGATGAATGCTAAACCTGGTAGTCAACATGTCCACCGCTGCTGCTGCTCCACAAAACAATAACGAAGAGCCCGGGCTTCACGGTACGTACCGACACACACTTCTCCCGTGACCCACGGTACAAAGGCTACTTCAGCTATCCTTAACGAGTGTGTGTGGTTTAGAGAATTACCGTGTAATGAAGGGTTTTATTGTAAAAGTTACCATCGGGCTACAGTATTTCCTCTTCTTCTGGGAGGGGATGTTATGTCGACGTCACCGCGAAGCTAGCCAATAGCGTTCTGACAAATGTTTGATTGACGTGAAGGGCGGCCAATCACGTACAAGAGTCGGCGGTGGGCGGGCTCTAAGCCAAAAAGGAAAACAAGTTTGGGACAAAAGGAAATGAAATGTTACATTTATTTGAGGCTATTTAATTTTTTTTTTTCTAATTATACCTCACATCACTCTCACTCCTTATGTAGCCAAGTCTCCTTATTATTCACAGTCTTTTTAACTAAAAAATAAATGCTAAAGGAAGACAATGGTAAGATGTTAGCTCAAGTGCCTGCAGAATAACAGCTCTGAAAACACTTAAAACTGGCCTAAGGTGTGTCCAGTGCTTGAATAAACATATTATGTAATGTTTGCACAGACAGAAAAGCAGGACAGTGCGCTTTATATGCATGAATAACATCACAGCTGGAACAGCGACATGCCTGGGCAAAATTGTCTCACACTGCACTCTGCAGTTATGCAAGACCTCACATGAGAGCAGCATTGATGACATACTGGTCTGGTCTGTAGATGTGCCATCGCTCATGCAATACGTGCGTCGTCGAAAAACATAAATTATATATTATTTTTAGCACAGCCTAAAACTGGGGAAAAACACATCTCGTGCTATATCATATGGTCCACATTGTGTGCTAACCATAGCCTGCTGGCTATAAGAGATATTACATAACGCCCTCCTGTCTGGGAAGAAAAAATATGCAAGCTGCTTTATGGGGCAGTGGCACACAAAGAAATGCATGCAATGATATCATGGATGCAGTGCACAAACCAGTTCATTTGGATGCATAGTGTCTGTGCAGGAAATGTAGGTCAGCTGTTTCCATTTGAAAAGAGACAGAGATGTGTGTGTGTGTGTGTGTGTGTGTGTGTGTACAATCTGCTGTGAGGTTTTAACCACAACAAGTTTAATTTCCCTTCCCTCTTTTTGACCTTTGTGTTACCAAGGCTCTTGGGTAGAGCTGGAGCTGAATGGGAACACAGGGGCCCAGGGCGTGCAGACCAACCAGCCAATGGACCCCGCTGCAGACGAAATAAACGCAAATGCTGGCATGAGTGAAACTCTGCAGACCTTGGAAGTGGTGCCCGAGAGTGATGAAACCCTGATCGGAGGACTAGAGCATGTGCCGTCGTCCTCCTCGATCCACAATGGAGACATGGAAAAGATCCTCCTGGATGCACAGCATGAATCAAGCCAGAGTAGCTCCTCCTGTGATAGGTAGGACTAAAGGCCATTATTATGCGCTTTAAAGCACAGATTTTTGTTGTTGCAAGTTTGTTTTTTTTCATCCCAATATGTTGACTCAGTCCTCACAGGCCACCAAGTCCAGATCAGGATGAGGGTCAGATAACTTTTGACGTGGAGATGTCCAGCCCAAGAGATAGTCAGGTAAAAAAAACAAGTTCAAAACCCTTTCCAAGTCTTTTCATATGACCCTTAAACCTAATTACTTTACCTTTATATTTGCAGTCAGAGGACGATGGTCCAGAGAAGGACAGAGAGGAAGACATCCTTATGAACAAAGAAGTAGACTGGGTCGCTGACTGGTCCAGCAGACCGGAAAACATTCCTCCAAAGTAAGCTCATTTCCAGAATCATTCACTAATAATAGCGGTTCAAGATATTGTTTCCTTTTGCATTAATTGGTTGTTTATTTAATCCTCACAGGGAGTTCCACTTCAGGCACCCCCGACGTTCAGTATCTCTCAGTATGAGAAAGAGTGGAGTCATGAAGAAAGGTGGCATCTTCTCAGCTGAATTCCTCAAAGTCTTCATCCCTTCCTTACTCATCTCACACATCCTCGCTCTTGGCCTCGGGTAAGTCTGAATTCATGCAGTTCTATCTTCATGCAGGGATATAATGCAAAGCCTGCATTGAAAAAGGTACATTTTCTCAATCTGCACCTTTGTTTTGTACTTGCCTGTGCCAGTTTGGTATTTTAGTGACTCACCATGGTCAGCACAGGCTGTCATTGTCAATTTATTAGTGCACTATTATTTTGGTGTCCAAGATTACTGCAATTTATCTATCTGATGCCTGTCTGCTCAGACCTGGGCCTCATTTATAACACAGACTAACCTGGATATTTATGAAAATGTGTACCTTAAAGAGGACCTATTATGCTTTTGTGCTTTTCCTTTAGTGTGTTATATAGTTTTTTTGTGCATGTAAAAGGTCCCAAAGTCCACGCCAAAGGGAGTTACTCTTCCCCACACTCTTCCTCGCGAATTTCCTGAAACGCCTTGATTGAAGTCCTGCCTTTTGTTCTGTAACATGGTGATGTCACCAAGTAACACATTTGCATAATACCTGCCTAGCAGCTAGTTTGGCACGCCCTCAAACTAAGCTAGTTAGAGCGGAGCTGGAGCAGAGTCTGAAGAGTTTGGTTTGGTTGACCAATCACAACAGTGGGCCAGCTGACCAATCAGAGCGGACTGGGCTTTTCGGGAGGTGCACCTGAAAATTAGCATAATAGTTCGTCTTTAATTTTAATTGATCAACTGATATGTATTGATGCCTTTATTTCACTACTACATCCTTAGTGTCAGCATTGTCATTTTTCCAAAATGTTTGTTTGTATGCATTATCTATTTTTTCTTAATGCAATTTTGGGATTTTTTTTTTCTTTCTTTCTAGGGTGTACATTGGGAAGAGAATTGCCACAGCCTCCACCAGCTCCTACTGAATAGAAGATGAAGCAGTGCCTGGATGTTCTCCTGTCTCCAAGTCTCTCAACCATCCTCCTGTAGTCAAGCTGTCTCCCTCTGCATCTATTGTACGCCCACATTTCCCTTCCAATCAGCATTGAATTCTGTCACATTGTAGATGTAGTTATAGTTATACACATGACGTAATGTGGTTGCACTCCATCACATTTTGACACACAGGGCAACATTGTACCCAGCAGCTGTCACCGACTTGAATCCAGTAGATGACAGACCCTGTTAGAGCTGCAAAATATTAGTCATCCTGTTCAACTCGAAAAATATGTGACAAAGGATTTGACGTCAGGTGGCTTCAGGGGTTGAAGTTTTCTCTATTTGTTTTGATGTTATGTCATGAGGAATCTGGCCTTCTCCCAAGCTGCATCTCCGCACTGGTGTCCCAGTCGGCAGAGTGTACGTACCAAAAATATGCGCCATTATCCACAACACAAACAAATTGGATTGGCTCTGGGAACAGAGGGGACATTTATCGCCTTAACTTTTTCAGCTAAACATTCAAGGTGCAGTTATTGGGGAGGGAGGGGGACAAATGATGCTGCACAGTGGGATTAGTTTTTAAATCCCACACATTTTTGAGAATAGAAGTTGTATCATGTTGACTCCTGAGGGTTTCTTTTGAAAGCTTTGGTTTTTTTTGAAGGTTGGAAAGCTTAAACATTGATATGCAGCTCCAAATTTTTACAGTGGGGTTGATTGAGTATGTTATGATAGTGGAACTCCGAAGGCGGATGGCAATTTACCAGGCCATATGCTATTTTTATTTCTTTTTGCCTACATATCTTCTTTAACATAATATAGAAGCGATGGCAAAGTGCCAAATTTGTATCTTTCACCACCGCACATTGGTGATTTATCTTAGACTGATTTTTTGATTTTCTGATATGTTTAGGTATTTAAAGATATACATAGATGTGAAAACTAATTTAAGCTGTGATCTGCCCCATGTAATAGACACCTTTTGACATTGTATACTTTGTTTATACATTGATATTAATGCATATTATATCATTGTTATTACATAGCATTGTGGCAGTGTACGTAATGTGTTTTTGCTGTTGTTTAATCGCTGAAGCGTCAGTGGCAGAAACCACCACAGAGGAAGGTATTTCCAGGGGCCTCATTGAAGAGTGTTATCTGGCTTTTATGTAGATTACACTGTGCAAATATTTCAATACAATAAACAGTGTCCGGTGTGTGTAGAACTTCCAGAAAAACTAGAGGAGCATTTCCTGAAGAAAATGCATGTGACTTCTGTATATTGATGCTGATTGGATGACTGGATGATTCTTCTGTCAGTGTTTATAAATGGATGACATTATAGAGTCATATGAAAAATCATTCACCATAATGTACAGTATTGGTTTGAAAGTGCTCCACATGCATTTAGGCTTTAATGCATTATGTAACTCATACTAATTCATAAACTGTACATGTCATCATAACAGGCGTATGTGCAGTTAATCAGTGTGCAATACAGAACATTTTGAATAAAGTTTGTACTGTACACAGCGGCTGAGATATAAATACAAAGAGAGTGGATAGAGACCTTAATGCATTATTTAAGTCATAATATCTAATAAAATATCATCATAGTGAGCAGCAATGAGCATTTATGTTTTGAATGGACTTTGTACTGAATACAGAGGCTGAGATACAGTATATAGCATATATGGAAGTTAATTAATTTACATTTCGACATGATTCACACAGAAGAAATAGTACAGAATAATAAGAAATATGAAAGATAATGTGTGTGATTGCTGCATGTGGTAGGTTTTCGAAAAAGGCTAGATCACACCTCAGCCCTCACTTTCTCCTGGCTGGACAATTCAGGTGTCACCACTCCTATATCCTCTTCTAAATTCATGTCCTTCCCTTTTAATTTAGGTGAGGTTTAAACTCCTCTTCCCTTAACTCCTGTGGTAACCACGCTATGTTAATAGTTAAATATTTTATATAATATATATAGGATATATGAAATAGCTGCATGCATTTGTAACCTTCTTTTAACCCAGGAAAGATTTACTGAGAGCAATAACAGTTATACTCTTACACATCTGGAAGCTGCCCGGTACAACCAGCGTGGGCCACTGAGGTAGTAGCTACATATATATATATATATATTTTAAAGTTTATTTAAGGTTAAAGGAATACATACACATACTTGTAAAGGGACATACAGACAGCAGCAACAACATACTATACAAACAAAAAAAGAAACATAAGAAAAAGAAAAAGAAAAGGTACTACCCATTGTAATAGTGTCAAGAGATACGTTCATATTCATATACATACAACCAACCTCATATATAGATATATATACATACAGTATATACATATGTCTATATCTACACGTGCATTCATATACATATCCACTTAGACACATTTATTCGCTTACACAATTATCTATTCTTTTAAACAGACAAAAAAAGGCATATTTACATCACTTTAGTTGACATTTATCAACATTATTTATTTATTAATTTTGTTTAACTCCAATCCTCACCCCGACTCAAAGTATCCCACCCACACTGAAAAATGATATTCTGTTCTTTATTTCTATTAACATCCTTCTCCAGAACCCACTGATGTTTCAAAAACATTTTGAAACGTTCAGTGTTTAATTGTTGTCTTTTTATAGCTTTAAATATCAAAGCTTTCTTCATCATAATGATGATGTTGTTCAGGTTTTTCCTTTTTCATCATCCCTTAAATCACATCAAACATAATAGATAAAGGACAACTGTAGACTGAGATCCACTTTTCAACTTTAATCCAAAATAATGCAACTTCCTTACAATACCAAAATAAATAATAATAATAATAATAATAAATTGGACTTATATAGCGCCTTTCAGAAACCCAAGGACGCTTTACAAAGGGGGCACACAAAATCATGCTGATAAATAACACAGAGGAGAAATAGCTAAGTAATTAAAAGAGTGATGTGAAGGAAGAGTCAGCTGACATCATAGGCCTTGATGAACAGGTGGTGTTTCAGGTGTTTTTTAAAAGTGTCTAGGGATGAAGCATTTCTTATTTAATTATTATTATTTAAAAAATGAATGTCTGTCTCCTCTTCCTCCCCGAGGGATAATAATTGCAACCTAATTATTTTATTCCCCCAAGAAGCTGACACAGTAAACAAGTGACCTGTTTCCCCCCATCTATCTGCTGATGATAACTCATCAAAGAAACATGGAGCTATAGCTGAGCAGGGCGGGGCTAGTGCGCATGCGCGGTACCTCTTTTTTGTGGCCCTTCTCTTCTTGGTGCTTGTTGCCTGGTCTTCAGGGGACCTTTTCTAACAGTAAATCCAAGGATAGGAAGATATAACCACTCATTTGATATCATCTGTCAGGCTGCACATTGCAAACCTTGCTTACTATCGACAGAAATAGTCAGATATCAGTCAGGGCGTCGACTGGCCACCACAGCAGAGAGCATCCATTCATCCTTTCATTGGAGCAGCTGAGGTGTTCAGTGCAGCTAAGCTAAGAGGCAGCAAAGGGGACAAGCTGTGTGCAAAGAGGGATTTTCTGCAAACATGTCGGGTTACCAAGGAAAGAAGAATATTCCACGAATTACAGTGAGTAGTGTTGCATTATTTGGAAAACATATATTGCATTTATGCCTTTGGGTTGTGGTGCTTTTTATGGTGTAATGTGCTGCAGGATTAGCCTGAAAGCTAGCCAACGCTTAGCTTAGCTGTCGTGTCCATTCATTACATACACTGATGCTGTCAACCTGCAGCTTTCAGCTCCACAGACACTGAGAAGAGCCTCCTGGGATGAACAATGATAATCAAGACAGTGGGTTTGAGATTTTTCCTCATGTGGAGTTTAGGTAGTGTTTTTCCTATGCAATGCAATTTATTGCTCCTTTAGCTGATATTAGTAGCTGCTATAGCTCTCCTCCTCAGCCTCCCTGTCAGCATCCTGCATGCAGGCAAATCAGATATGTCAAATATCCAATTTCTAACACAGAATCAGGGTTGAATAACCCAATCATAGCTGCAGCATTGATGATTTAATCCTCCACAAAAAGACTGAAGAGGGCAAGATTGTGAGAGGATGGAGGATGAAAGATGCCAGAGAAGGAACCTGCATGCAGGATGCTGACAGGGAGGCTGAGGAGGAGAGCTATGGTAGCTACTAATGGCAGCTAAAGAAGCAATAAATAAATGCATTGCATAGAAAAATACTACCTAAGCTCCACATGAGGAAAGGCCCTTTAATACTGTGCTTTCTGGTTGGAAAGATGCACCACAAAAAGCAAATCAGACATGTCAAATTTCCAATTTCTAACATAGAATCAGGGTTAAATAACCCAACTATAGCTGCAGCATTGATGATTTAATCCTCCAAAAAAAAGACAGAAGAGGGCAAGATTGTGAGAGGATGGAGGATGAAAGATGCCAGAGAAGGAACCTGCACCCTTTTGTGGTGCATCTTTCCAACCAGAAAGCACAGTATTAAAGGGCCTTTCCTCATGTGGAGCCTAGGTAGTGTTTTTCTATGCAATGCATTTATTTATGGCTCCTTTAGCTGCCATTGGTAGCTGCTATAGCTCTCCTCCTCAGTCTCCCTGTTAGCATCCTGCATGCAGGGTGCAGGTTCCTTCTCTGGCATCTTTCATCCTTCTCATCCTCTCACAATCTTGCCCTCTTCAGTCATTTTTTGGAGGATTAAATCATCAATGCTGCAGCTATGGTTGGGTTATTTAACCCTTATTCTGTGTTAGAAATTGGGAATTTGACATGTCTGATTTGCTTTTGTGGTGCATCTTTCCAACCAGAAAGCACAGTATTAAAGGGCCTTTCCTCATGTGGAGCTTAGGTAGTGCTTTTCTATGCAATTTAATGTATTGCCCCTTTAGCTGGCATTAGAAGCTGCTATAACTCTCCTCCTCAGTCTCCCTGTCAGCATCCCTGCAGGGTGTGCAGGGTGTAGGTTTCCTTCTCTGGCATCTTTCATCCTCCATCCTCTGACAATTTTGCCCTCTTCAGTCTTTTTTTAGAGGATTAAATCATCAATGCTGCATCTATGGTTGGGTTATTTAACCCTAGCTCTCAGTCTCCCTGTCAGCATCCCTGCAGGGTGTGCAGGGGTGTAGTTAACAGGTTTCTTCTCTGGCATCTTCCATCCTCCATCCTCTGACAATCTTACAGCACAGTATTAAAGGGCCTACAGTAAAGGATGCCGTGATAGTTGAAAGAAGTAAAACCTCTTTTGTAAAAGTAGGTCATTGGACAGCACCCATCCAAAACCTTTTTTTTTTTTTCCCCCTAAGCTTTCATCATGCAGCTGTGGTAGCCCGTGTGTGCTGATGCATATAGACACAGCGCATACACATAAGTTTGATTATTTAATAGCACCAGACTGTCTTGTGAAATGTATTGGCTCGGTTGTCAGGTCTTAAACCTAGACAGCCCTGACATCCCAGACACTACATGCACGCATGCAGAGCTCCCCAGACACCACTTATTAGTTTGGAATAAAGCAGATAGTTTCACTCCTCAGAGCTTCCAACAAAACACCAAAATTAGGCTTTGTCCCTGAACAACAGTAACTGAATTCATTCAAACATACAGTCGTATCTAGCGCCACCATAGTACCACCACACAGTCAGTTTATCGGTTAGCACAATGATAGAAACATAGTCATTATTTTGAGGATTGATTCATTTTATTAGTCAATTTAAACAATATAGTCATAATGAGCATACTTCTCTCTTGTTTCTTATTATTTTTTATAATAAGACTGATAGCCATTCATTCATCGACATATGTTTTATTGAACATTTAAACAAAATAGTAAAAAATAGTAGAAAAATACACAAACTGAGCCATACATTGATGCAATAATGATGATAATGCTGTAAAAGCCACACATATTCTATTAATCGTGATCATAAGTGCACTGTCTCATGTTTATTAACTGCTTGCTTGTTAATCTTTTGTTGTATTACATGAAATAATGTTTTATTCATGCAGATTGTTTAGTTGGTCCACTTCATCTGTAACATACACTCAGTTGCCAGTTGTATTAGATACACATACCTAGCTAAAACTAATGCAGTCTGATAATAATAATAATAGTCCTGCGATAAATTCTACCTTCATGAAGGTTGTAATATTAAAGAGGTGTTTATACAACTGTATTTTCCTTTTGGAGGATGTAGTTTGTGGTGCAACTGAATTGAATTGCATTATACTGATGGTGTTTCTATTATTTTGTCTACCCCATTTATATAATTGAGTTTTTTACAGCATAGAAGTGCATATATAATATATATATATTTTTTTTACATAATGAAAAATTTATTTTGGGAGTTCACAATGAAAGCCATTTTGGACTAAGACATAACATATCAGTGCGCCTGTCACAGAGAGAGGACATAGGTTATATGACCCACTTACATGAGAGTTATGGGCTCATGTCAATACGGGCATGACTTGCATACCTAATGCATCCCCACTGTCCGTTTCCATCCACTCTGGACTTTATAAACTGAGTGTTTCCTGCTGTGAGGTTGGCAGTAAACCACTTTTGTCTTCATTAGCTCTCCCGACTGTCCTCAGAGACCCCTGGATGCCTGCAGAGGAGAAGTAGGCCAGCCTAGTACGCTCTCCTTTCATCGCATACAGGTCGAGTTAATTGTGCCACTCAAGAGTTTGTGCTCTTACTCGAGGGGTTTGATCAAGACTGGCTCCCTCCCTTCAAATGAGGTGTATATTATGTGTGAACAGGATATCCCTAGTCATAGTTTCCACAGGATGACGGTATGGATTGATCTATGGTTTGTATGAGCGATGTGGCGAACTATTAGCAACTTCAGCAGCATTTTTTTCTGCTTCAAGAAAAGTCTAAGGAAATACATTGAGCTAAATGACTCACTGAAGTTGTGCCAAGGTTATTTCCTATTTAAATAAGCCATTTGTCTTTGAAATCGGTCAAATTTAATGTTGAATTATGGAATAGATGGATTAACAGAGATGATTTCTTGCTCTTTTACTCAGCAGGAGGCTAGATCATTTTGTGGTTTATGGATAATGTGAAATTCTGTCTCCTCCTTTTCAGAGTGACCGTCTCCTCATCAAAGGAGCAAAGATAGTGAACGATGATCAGTCATTCTTGGCTGATATCTACATGGAGGATGGAGTCATCAAGTAAGTTTTGATTTGAAGATTAACGGTACCCATTAACAGAATGAAATATTTCATTGTATCTTCAAGGGGGCCGCCTGTTACTTTGATTCTTTGTCTCAGTTTGATCATGTTTCCTTCATTCATTTCTGTGTCTTTCCTTTCATTTGTCTTCAGGCAACTAGGCGACAACCTCATCGTTCCCGGGGGAGTTAAGATCATAGAGGCTCATGGGAGAATGGTGATGCCTGGGGGTATTGACGTGCACACCCGATTCCAGATGCCCGACCGAGGCATGGTGGCAGCGGACGACTTCTACCAGGGCACCAAGGCGGCCTTGGCTGGAGGGACCACTATGATCAGTATGTTTTATATCACACACTGGTTTTCAACCACCTTTAAAGCACAGTGACACTGTTTCTGGTATTATAACATTGCAGATGCGCATGCCGTCAAGCGTATGATTTGATTATGCAGTCTGCTTGTGTGCACATTAAATCCAACCTGCTTGTTTGTGTTTTTATAGTCGACCACGTGGTGCCGGAGCCTGGCGTCAGCCTGGTCGCAGCTTTCAAACAGTGGAGGGAGTGGGCTGACAGCAAGTCCTGCTGCGACTACTCTCTGCATGTGGACATCACTGAGTGGAACACAGGCACTCAGGAAGAGATGGAGACTCTAGTGAAGGATCATGGTATGCAGTCAGACTAAAAATCACCGACTTACCCGCCACTTTCGCTGCTACAGAAGTGTTTCTCAGGCATTATAAGGGGGGATATTAGTCAACCACTTTTCACAGACCATAAAACAGTAACTAAATGTTTCTGCTTTGTAATTTTGATCCTTTTGATTTTACTTTTCTCCTTCGCTCTGGGTTTTTCCCTCTTTTGCTCTCTTTATTCCACCTTTTGGCTGTCTTCTCTCATAAGTTTTCTATCTTCAGGTGTCAACTCTTTCCTGGTCTATTTGGCTTATAAGGATGTTTTCCAACTTTCTGACTCTGAGGTATGCTCGGCTTCTGATTGATATTAGCGAGCTCTACAGCTGTCTGTCATAAGCATATGCTTTTGATGCTGTTAGATATCTTTGGGCTAGACGACTGCCCTACGAGCTGACCTGTCTGTATCATTTTCTTTTAGATCTACGAGGTCTTCAGTGTCATCAGAGACCTTGGAGCCATTGCACAGGTGCATGCTGAGAATGGAGACATCATTGCAGAGGTAACAGAACTGCGGATAAAGTCTGTCACGTCTCAGCTGTAAGGAGTGTGATGGAAATTTTCATATCTGCTGTACACACTTCAAGACCCCCGAGGAGTAGGACAAGTTACCATGTACCTTTAGAGAATCTCAGGGCCTCACATCTAGCAGACCTTGTCACCATAAGTAAGCATTAAAACAGTGACCCGACAGTTCTGTCTTCTGACAGATAACCTCTGTAAACAACAGACGGCTGAAGTACTTGCTCAATGTCAGGGGACCGGTCATGACAAGACCGATGAGATGTCTTGTGATGATCTGTTGTCTGTGAAGAGGCTGTTCTGTGCTGACTTAAGGATAATGATTCACTTTACTATCTTTCCATGACTCTGCACTTATCTGTGTGTTACGTATTAGTATCCATCTGCAGATGCTTTTTATTAAATTTACTTGAAAGACAAGTTGTGACCTTGGCTTGTGTCTTGTTTTAACAGAAACTGCCACCACAGCAGTGATTGCCATTTTGGATTATAATGTTCTTGTGTGGATTTTATTTTTAGGAGCAGAGACGTATTCTCGAGCTGGGCATCTCTGGCCCCGAAGGCCACGTGCTTAGCCGCCCAGAGGAGGTAAGACGGAGGACTGACTTCTCAATAACTGTAGCCAGAAGAGAAATGGTTTTGTGTTAATGTACTTTTAAAATCAAAAACCCAGGATACAGTATAGGCTACTGATGAATGTGACTTTGTGTGTCTGCAGGTGGAGGCCGAGGCAGTCAATCGCTCCGTCACCATAGCCAATCAGACCAACTGTCCCCTCTACATCACCAAGGTGATGAGCAAGAGTGCTGCTGATGTCATTGCTCTCGCCAGGAAAAGGGGTAAGAAGAGATGTTTTAAACTTTTTCTTTAGTACATCTGTATCTTTGTCTGTCTGGCTCCCACTTTTTTTCTTGCGCTGACATCATCCTGTCTACTCCTGTAGGTGCCGTGGTTTACGGAGAGCCCATATCTGCCAGCTTGGGCACAGATGGTACCCATTACTGGAGCAAGAACTGGGCCAAGGCAGCAACCTATGTCACCTCTCCACCGCTCAGTCCCGATCCCACCACCCCGGACTACCTTAACTCTCTGTTGTCATGGTAGGTGCTCTGTGTCAGGACCTAACGACAGCTGGAGAACAATTTGACATGTGTCACTGCTGTGTGCTGCAATTTATTTTTACCCAGCTATATATATATATATATATATTCTTAGTCTTCTTGCTTTCTTTCTTTCCTAGTGGGGACTTGCAGGTGACTGGTAGTGCTCACTGCACTTTCCACACTTCTCAGCGTGCAATAGGCAAAGATAACTTCACCCTAATCCCAGAGGGCACCAACGGCACCGAGGAGAGGATGTCCCTGATCTGGGACAAATGTGTGGTGAGCTCGATGCGACCCACTTTTCACGCATTCCTAAAAAATCCTATCACAAAGCCCTCGAGAGCAAATTACCTTGTAATCCTTTGAACATGTTGAGATGCATGTATGTGATGTTGTTGTCCTAAAAGGTGACTGGCAAGATGGATGAGAACCAGTTTGTGGCGGTGACCAGCACGAACGCAGCCAAGATCTTCAACCTGTTCCCCCGCAAGGGCCGCATCGCCGTGGGGTCTGATGCTGACTTGGTGCTGTGGGACCCAGACGTCACTAAGATCATCTCAGCTAAGAGCCACAACCTGGTCAGATGGTTACTTTGCCTGTCTCGATTCTCATTCACAATGTCTTAAATCATTTATGTGTCCTAGAGATGTTGAGACCTTATATTTAAGATTGTTCGTGGTGGCCTGCAATGCACCTTGTGTTTTATATAACATGCTAAAGCAGCTATGAACAGAGTTGCAGTGGCTTTAAAAGGTAACTTCTGCAGGGTCAACAATGGGAGCACACAATCTGGGTGAAAATTAGCTTTAAGAATACTATTTACAGTGCAAACACTGTAGTTTAACCAGTTAAAAAAAAAGGTAAACTTACTCAGGGTTCAAACCTCAAAGGGCTAGAACCCTATTGAGTTTGTGCTGTTTTTTTAATTTATTTTATTTTTGCCACCTGTGAGATGGAATGAGCTAGAAACATGAAACTTGGCCAAGTAACTGGATATGATGTGCAAATGCTTCCCAAGAAATATAATCCCAATTGGCCACATGGTGGTGCTATAATTAATGACCCAAAACATGATTTTGGAAAGGCCACCTGAGTCCGATTGACTTGAAATTTGACACACTTCTACATCTCAATGTGCTCTACAAAAAAAGCTTCTTGGTCTATTGAGGCCATCTTGATGGATATTTTGCTAATTTGCATAATCTGAAAAACAGTAATATAAATACAACTTTTTGGATTTCGACTCTATCAACACCAAATTATGTATTCAGTCTTGTGGGACTGAGATACACATTTCTATTATAAATGAGTACATTTCGTCGAAAAACATGGCCTCTATCAACTTTGCAAAGGGCGGGGCTCAGCAGGAAACGAGACAAAACTCAAGTTGTTTTTGAGTAATCCTGATTAAACTCGATGGAAACATATTGTACTAAGACCTGAACGCACATACAGAGTGTCGTTAAAATCCGATAAAGTTGGACGAATTGGTGGGACTTTGAGCGTGTAATTCTTAAAATGCTGTATCCATTGTAATGATGAAACACGTGTGTGATTGGTCTCACTCCTTAAACGAGGATTAAACTAGCCAAAGTGACATTGCTCAGCTTTGTATAGTCCGAAAACTGCTTAATCTGCTGGCAGCTTTCATTTTGGAAATTGAGCTGCTTCTTCCTGTTGACCTAGAAATGGTTTGAACCCGGGATTGACGCTTGCGGCTATATTTTATTTATTATTATTATGTAATGTAACAGTATCCCGTGGGAGCAGGTAAAACAACAATTTCCAGATGACCTGCTACATGATATCCAAGTCTTCTTCTTTATTTATCATAGTTATCTAGAAGAAAAACATGTATCAGAAAAAAACTGTTGGGGTATAAAACTGCATTATTCATGCTTGTAATTGGGCACACAATGCCTACCATCGACTCTGTGTTTTCGTTGTCTCCTGATCAAATCTCTTCTTTTCCCAGGCTGTGGAGTACAACATCTTTGAGGGCACAGAAGTGCGCGGAGGTCCTGTGGTGGTGATCAGCCAGGGCAAGATTGTATTGGAGGAGGACAGCCTCCACCCCACGGAGGGCTGCGGGCGCTACATCAGCCGCAAACCCTTCTCTGACCACGTTTACAAGAGGATAAAGGCTCGCAGCAGGGTGAGTTCTGATCGCAGGTAGTCGCACCTCTGAGCAGGCGCTAGGCGGTGGCTGGTGGACTACACAGCTTGTGGTCTGATGAACTGGCCTGTATGTTTTAGCTCACAGAGCTGCGCGGAGTGCCCAGGGGCCAGTACGACGGGCCGGTGTGTGAGGTGACTGTGACTCCCAAGGTGATGTCCACAGTCTCCTCAGTGAAGACTTCCCCTGCCAAGCAGCAGCAGCAACAGCAGCAGCAGCAGCAGCAGATCACCCCTCAGCCAATGCGCAACCTTCACCAGTCTGGCTTCAGTCTGTCTGGTGAGTGGAAACACACATTTCCTTCCGGACAGTTGGCCTTGTTAACAACAATAAGTTATACAGCATTATATCTTGATTTCTTTTTTTAGGTGCCCAAGTTGATGACAACATTCCTCGTCGCAACACTCAACGCATCGTGGCTCCCCCTGGCGGAAAAGCCAACATCACCAACCTCGGCTAAGCTCTTTCCTCCACAGAGCCGGGGGTGCAGCCCAACACGGGACCAGAGGTCACTCTCACTGCTGTCGCATCACACCTGGTCACCTCCGTCTCCCTCTGCACCCCACCCACAAACACTTCATCCATTCTTATTCACACACTACCACGATGTCACTTCATGCAAAAAAAAAAGAAAAGAAAGCACTATTCCATTTTGTTTCATCTTTCCTGCCATATTCCATTAACAAGGAAGGGATCAAGTGAATTGAAGCAGCCTTTTTGCTGTTTTTAAGCTCAGTTTGATTATTGATGACGTTAATTTGTTTACATTTTTTTTGTATAATTTTTGCTGTACATGTTTGAGCTGTTTAGTTGTCCTCTTGGCTCAGAAAGTTGACAGAAAAAGAAGCGGTCAGTGTCATGAGGCGGGCATTTTTAGAAACTGCAGGTGTTTACAAATTTTTCTTAATGCGCCGTACATTTCCCAAATAGAAGTTAGAAAGCGCTGGTGGTCGTGTTACTGTGCCACCTTCAGGTGAAAGTAAAGCCGTTTTCCATGTTGTAACAGTTTTACACTGTAAGATTGCTGTTTTAGCCACAAAAAAAATTCTAAATACTAACCATGAAAGATGAGATTGTAGAATATGGATTCTGCATCTCATAACACCTAATTGTATCTTAATATTGCAGTATTTGATTTGTTGTGTAGGTACTGTATACAGCAGAACAGTTCACTTTGGTCTTCCGTTTGTGTTATAGTTGAACTTTCTTCACTTTTTTAAAATTGATGTTTTTTATCACGTTAAGTCATTCTGGAAAGCGCCGACTGCACTGAAAGGAAGAGAAAGGGTATTTTTGAGTTAAAGCACTCATTCAACGACTGGCACATAACATTTAGTCTGAGAAACATGAACCTTTTCCCTCATTTCACCACTAATTATTTTGCCTCATGTTTGTTAAAAGGCTGTCAGGGCAACAAGCTTCCAATAATCAGACCAGTATATATTGTTGAGGATACAGACAGACACTTAGGAGAAGCTAGATGGGAGGTTTCCCCGACAACCTCTCTGCACCCGGTGCTATATGACCATTGCTGTATATGTGCAGATGATGTCCTCGCCCACACAGCACTCACCATTCATCTACCCAGTTTTGACAGAGTTTGTTTTGCACCTGTAACAATCCAAATGATAAAAAAAAAATGTACGTGAGCTTGCAACTTTTTATTTGTGTTGGATATGTCTGTATGTTTAGGATACTACTTGCCTGCCTGTTCTGTAAGATATTGACAGCACACTGTATCTATGAAGGCTCTTCAAAGAACCAGGATCTTTGAGACCTGATGAAAAATGCTTCAGTATGTATATGAAACCCTTCACAGTGTGTTGATGATGTTCTCGGTGTTAGTGTCGTGAATGAAATTATCAGATATCCAGTTTTCTCCTCTCTTACCTGCCCAACGCTGTCGACACCAGATCCACTCGAGGTAGTTCCTGTATTCACCAAACCTCAGTTTCACGGCACTGTATGCGGCCATACTGTAAAACACTGGATAATTTCTTCCTCATTGCCTTGTCAAGTGTAGGTTTTGTATGCCAAGCTATAATGTGAAGTGATTTACATTTTGGGGGAAGTGTCTTGGTGATGGTTATTGAGTTGTGATGTTGAGCACTGTTGTTGCCCCTCTCCCAGCAAGTGTGATACTCTCTCGGTCATGTATGTTTTGTAGGATACCAGGGTTTTTGGGGGGGAAATCATCGGTCGTGTCAGCATTCGACCCTATCTGTGTTGACTTCAGTGGATTAAAATAATAAAATTAAAGTTATGGTACTGACTTTTTATTATTATATATATATGAACAAGTTAACCATACAGAATCTAAATGAAACACCTATAATTTATTGATAATTTCATAGTAACTATTCCTGGAAATAACTATTTGGTAATTATTATGGGGAACAAAGGGCTAATATTCATAAACATTTAGATTTAGTTAATTTTACATGTTTGCTCGTTCAGCTGACCTACTGCACAATGATGATGAAAGTACATTTACTCAAGTACTGTACATAAGTACAGTTCTGAGGGACTTGTACTTGTGTATTTTCCATGTTCCTCTACTCCTCTACATTTCATTTCATTTATCTGACAGCTGTAGATACTGTTTTTTGCAGTTTGAGATTTTACAAATACAACATTTGATGACCTTATAAAATACAATGTATTGTTATAGTACTATAATGCTTGTATCCAGTAGTTAAACTTTAGAAATTAAATATATTTGCACGTTTAGAAATTTAAGATTTTTCAATGTAAGGTGTAGATCTAAATTCTAACTTTTTTTGTGGAAAAAAACATCAGACACAAATAGATATATCTTAATATTTTTGTTCTTTAATGCGCATAGGGCTAATTTTTGGGAGTTTTAAGTAAAGGCTCTGAATCTTCCTTCCACTCCTGATTAAAAAATCATATGAGCAATTAATTGTAAATGAATTAATTAGAAGTGTACCAACTGAGCACTGTCTCCAGTGTCCTTATAATAAAAATGCAATCCTTTCCAGGAACCTTCTTAAGAATGTACAGACATAAAAAAAAAACTAAAACTATTTGACATATAAATATCAATTTCAAACTTTGGAAATCAGCTATTTGGTTGAGTCACACCACATCCCAGCAGTGGATGGAATAACTGCAGCGAGGCATTGAGACACTAGGTGGAGGCACAGACAGCTTCAGAGCAGCATTATGTTGTTTGACACTTCACCCACAGGGAGCTTGCCTGTAATAAATGAACTGAGCAAGACAACGTCACAGTGAAATGCCCACATCAGCTTCAGCTGAATGACTAGTGAAGTCCCCACCGGCTGTTTGACAGTTGTCCAATTAGGACTTAACATGATGAGCGCACTGATTAAAACAGCAGAGGGGAATCCTGTAATGTCGACATCTTCACAGCCGAGAGAGAAAACAAAAAGCATCATGAAGACTTTAAGCCCTCCTGGGAAAAGTGTGCAAACATGAGTCACCAGCAGTACTTTTCAATCCACTGAGACCCAGACACCACCATTATGACTCCAGAACTGATTTGTCATCACTACAATTACATCGTCACGAGCATTAATATAGAACTATAAGCATTCGTGATTAATTTTATTCCCCTTTAGAGTCAATGATTGTGAGCTTAATGATTCATCGCCTATCAGAATATTAAAAGAATACTGAGGGAATATACACTCATTGATCATTTTTTACCAAGAATACATTTACTGGTGAAACACATGGGGGGTGTTCTTGCTCTGTTCAAGTCTATATCTGACCCCTGCGAGGCTGCAGATCTAATTATGGTATTCATTACAGCTATTGCATTTGAAAGGTGATATATCTTTATAAAGCGTGGCACACAGGTATTCATAGGCTGAGGTTTTGTTCGTAATGCCACCACAGAGAAAGAGAGAGACAATAGAGTGAGTGGTGAATTAGGCCATCTGTACCATCTGTAGTTTATTGCTGCGGTTGGTGGCTTCCCCTCCTAATGGCATCTGTGCAGAGGTGGTGTGATTTACGGGTTCACAGACATGCCAGTCAATGACAACGCGGACACAGACAAGCACTCTCGCTGCATCGCCGGTTGCCTCCCCTGTGGGAAAGCAGTCGACTCTACTCCTACTGCACTTAACACGCGACTGCTTCTCTTCCCTCCTCGCACTCGCAGTAGGAGTACATCTTGGTACTAGAGGAGGAGGAGATAAATCAATAGAGTTGGCATGGTTTGCCCTTTGATGCCTCTGCGTAAACAGAGAGACGCTTTGCAGTCTTCAACACACAGTCAGTTTTGAACCTTCGCACTGGTAAACAGCACCCACACTCTTACGAAGGTCGAGATAAAGACTTTGCATGTGGGTGGCAACTAAAAAAAGTACCGAAACAAGCCTGAGAGAAGAATGTCTGAGACTATGTATGACTGAACTTGACATCTCTAAATCTGGTGGATTTTTTTAAGAGGCTTGTGGGCCGGTCAGGATTGAGGTCAGCAACCACAAGGTCAGTTAAAATTCCACAGAAGTATATTAAGACATCCATTTGGCACTGCTCGGAGGTACATGAATTTGTAGGAATGTGGATAGATGAGCTGGACGGTTTCAGGGGCTATGTATTCAGTGAATCATCCAAAAAAAACACAACAAAATGTCCTCATGAATCCCTTCGTAGGAATATGTCATACAAATTTATTGTAATGTGACATGGGAGTACGCGAGGTCCCTCGGTTTTTACTGTGTACGGAGCAGTACACAAACAACATTTTGACATTAACAGGAATAGCATTAGGCAAACCTCGGAGACAACAGGAGCACCACTGACCAGCATTTTTGAAACATTTGGTAAAATCATGCAATATATAAAACTTTCCCGCTTACATTTTTATACACTGCTCTTCTGTCATATAAAATATGTAAACATTTTGTAATCTGTACTTGCAGGACCTTTTTTCAAACACTTCTTTCTACAAAATTTGCTTTATTTTCATCTCTCCCATGCTGTATTCTGCGGTAGTTAGTGTTTAGAAAGCTAAAAAGCCATCTTCTTAAAGGGGTAAAATAAAGTGCATGATAAATATAGATATTTATTTTTCTTACATCCAGGAATGATCACAAAATGAAACGGAGACTTTATATTTTAAATTTCAAAGCAGCCACCATTCCAACACAGCTCATCCAACAGAGCAAAAGTAGATATATTATCATCTGTGACCTTGAAAGGAGAGTCATGACTAATGGATGAAGGATTATAGTGGCTATACAGGCTCTCCTTTTTCTGACAGGGACAGTTGGTGGATTTTAATGGTGGGAAGGTTTCCGACAGGAGGTGGCTGGGCGCACTCTGACTCCTGCGGGGGAGTCCCACTACTGAGGACGCAGCAGCAGGTCCGACGGAAGCTTTTACTGCAGAGTTTGGCCACTTTGTCCCTGCTCGTCTCTGCCGGTCCAGATTCGCCCGTGGGGCCTCCAGTAAAGGGCCTCCACTCCCTGCTGTCCCTGGAGGACGGGGTTCTGGACAGGGCCATGGAGGAGGAAGCGCTTAGCCGACAGGGAGCCCCCCTGCTGTCCAGTCCCAGAGTGAGGGGCTGGCCGTGACCCTGTGCTTGACACTGTCCTGCACTCAGATGATGATGTTGATGGTGTGGTCTGGGGTTCTTTCTCAGACAGTGAACTCCGAGTAAACTCTGGAAGGCTTTCTTAAACTCCTGGTTGGAGCACGGGTAGATTATGGGGTTGATGCAGCTGTTGAAGTAACCGAGCCAGAAGGTGATCTTGAAGACGGTGTCCGAAGGTCTGTATGCGGGAAAGATGGAGCCTGTAGGCATACAAGGGTTTACGTCAACACTACAACAGAAGGAATGACAATATCCAAACTGAACTGAAAGAGTCATGATACGATACGATACGATACGATACGATACGATACGACACGACACGACATGATATGACACGACATGATACGACACGATATGATATGACATGATACGAAACGATACGATACGATACGATACGATACGATACGATACGATACGATACGATACGACACGACACGACATGATACGACACGATATGATACGAAGCGATGCGATGCGATGCGATGCGATGCGATGCGATGCGATGCGATGCGATGCGATGCAATGCGATACGATACGATACGATACGATATCAAATCATATCGTATCGAATCGTAGACGCAGGTGTGTGTCAACAAAAAAATTAGAACACCCATCCAACAATTATTAAGATATTTCAGTCTGGACCAAAGTGGTAAACTGACCGAACAACACATTAACACATGGCCTGCAACAACTGAGAGAAACATATAATTGCTATGATTTACATCCTCTTAATTTGACTAATAGTGTAATGTAGTTCCGACTAAAAAAAAAACCTCCCTACTTTCCATTAAGGTGATGGATTTTATTCAAATTGGCAGCATAAATTGTGCTGCTTGTGATTCACAGCAGAAAGCGTGAGTGGGATCCTAAATGAAGAAGCTGAGAAAGTGGCTTAACTGGCACATTATATGCAGTCCTGTTAGTCACTGTAAATATGACTCTTCACATATCCAGTGACTACATTAGATTAATTAAATCTATCTACTGTATCTATCTATCTACTGTATCTATCTATCTATCTATCTATCTACTGTATCTATCTCTCTATTTCTCTATCTCTCTATCTATCTATCTATCTATCTATCTATCTATCTATCCATCTATCCCATAGAGGTAAGGGGAGAAACTGTCTTGTGAAATGCTTTATTGGATGGGCTGTTACAGACGGTTAAACGTGGGTTGTTGACAAATGAGACCGTGATATAGAGATGGATAGAAAGAAGAGGTGGAAAGAGCCTGAGAGAAAATTATTTTCAGCCTGGCTCCAGCTCATACGTTTTATCCCCAGCTGTGACAAAAAGAACAATTCTTTTATTACATTGAAGACCTACTAGAAAAACAAGAAGGGTATTGCAGCTGTTTGATAAACATATTGTTGTCCAAAATCAATAAAACATCGCTGGCTGTTGTTCGTATGAAAACTGTTGCTGTCAATTAAAGCACAACGTGTTTTGGGTTGACAAATTTCTATGACAGCTTGGCTGACGAACCCTATGAAGAACTGTTGGATGTCCTGCAAAATGCTGTGTGGTCTGTCTATTAAAAAGACATGTGTGAAATAAGACTTACAGTTTTTCTCATTGACTTTTGCTTTTTTTTTCAAAACAGTAAGTTCAAATCTCTTACCAATTAGTTTGTTGTTCACAATAGATTATAATTTCTCATTCATTCAAGCAAATTGCATGTGTTTTGGCACATGTGCAAAAGAGTAAGCACAATAATCACTTGCACATGTATATAACTTTACATGAAAGATCAAAGGTGAATTTTCTGTTCACAGTACATGTAACACATTGTTACATGTGCTGTATACATACAAATGTACAAATCCTTTTTCTGTGCACTACAGTAGGCCTATTGACTTTCAGTAAACTTTGACCTCTGTGGAATGTAATCTAAACAGCTCAGTGCGATACACGACAGCATCCAGCTGGATATAACTGGCATTGTTGTGCAGTACAGTAAGCAGTCATTGTCAAAAAAAATTAGATCAAAACAGAGATTTGTATATAAGAAACATTTCCAAGGTTGATGGTGAAAAAAACATTTTGACCAGTACGGCTCACACGATAACAAAACAACTTTTCATTTTGGTGGTGTTGGCCAACTTACTGACACAATAACTAGGTTTAGAGGCATGAATGAAGTGTTTTGGGTGAGTTACTACCTTTTGCAGACATGCAATAGAGTTGTGATGTCCCATCAAATCGTTGTGACAACTGCACTTAAAGTTTAGAGAAAGTTAAGACTCTTTTGAAAAATTTGCCAAAGCGAATGAGAAAACCTGTATTTGACTTTTGGCCACTCTTGGGTAGCAGAACAAAACACTACATGGAAATATTTCCACCTAATAGTTGTTGTGGTGAACGTGTTAGCAAACAGTTTTCTTTTTTATTCATATTATATATTTTTATCATATTCTATTTATTTTCTATTTACACGTAATAAAGATCCTTATTTTATTTGACTTTTTCCTCATCACTGATTGGCTCTTGTTTTCACCCTTTGACACCCCTCATTAACCTGATTAAGTTCACCTGATCACTCCTTATTTAAAGATTGCACTCCCTTTCACTCCCCTTTTTTCATTTTCACATGAAGTGACAGGCTAGTAAGATGAGTTTCTTATTCTATATGTCAATGTTAGTTTCAGATATACCAGTCCATTTGTGCTCCCTTTAAGTTCATAAATGCAACTACGTGAGTTCTGGAGAAAATCAACTTTGTTCAGATGAAAATTCCTGACTTTTTCCTATGCATTCTGATCAGATGCCCATGATGATGGTCAATTTATCTTTCTGAACCTCCTAATTACAGTTTTTCTCATTCGCTTTGGCTCAATTCTCGAAAGAGGATTATTTCTTTCAAAACGACGACCTCAAATCTCTGAACACTTAGTTTGTTGTTGACAACAGATTAGTTGGGCACCGGTCGAGGCAGATGGCCGCCCACCCTGCAGAGCCTGGTTCTGCTCTAGGTTTCTACCCGTTAAACAGGAAGCTTTTCCATGGCCATAGCGCGTTGCAATGCTCTTGGTGGGATCTCTTGTTGGGTCTCTAAACTATAGAGTACGGTCTAAGACCTGCTCTATATATAAAGCGTCTCGAGATAACTTCTGTTATGATTTGATGCAATATAAAAATAAATTGAATTGAATTGAATTGAATTAGAATTTCTCATTCATTCAAGCAAATTGCACGTGTTTTGGCACGCGTGTGCTAAAGAGTAAGTCTACAATTTGCACAATAACCACTTGCACATGTCTTGCTGATCAAAACTGATGAGTTGACTCTGAAATTGTCGTCCTCTTCTAAACAACTTCTAAACATTCTTTCATCGTTTGAGCCGTCACATGCAAAATGATCCATTCAATTATCAACATCTGTCAGACGTATATTCCATAAATGTCTATGACTTGGTGTTACATAATGTGAGGAGGTACAATTAGGTGTTTTTTACTTGGATGTCATTTTGTGGCAATTTTTCTGTTCACTGTATATACAGTAACTTTACATGAAAGATTACTGTAAAGGGGAATTTTCTGATTACAGTGCATGTAGGCCTAACATATTGCTGTATCAAATCAAAAAAGCTCAGAGTGGTATACAACAGCATTCAGCTAGACAAAACTGACATTCTTGTATCGTACAGTAAGCAGTCAGTGTCAACTAAAAAATAGAACAAAACAGAGATTGACTGCTATGGTGAAAAAACATCTAAACATTTTGACCAGTACGGCTCACACGATGACAAAACAACTTTTCATTTTGGTGGCGTTGGTCAACTTACTGACACAATAACTAGGTTTAGAAGCATGAAGTGTTTTGGGTGAGTTACTACCTTTTGCAGAAATGCAATAGAGTTATGATGTCCCGTCAAACAGTTGTGACGATTGCACTTACAGTTTAGAGAAAGTTAAGACTGTTTCGAAAAATGATCCAAAGCGATTGAGAAAAACTGTAACATCGTACATCCTTCAGATAAAACACTAGCATTCATTTTGAATAGTTTACGTCCACCTGTCTCCACCAACTCCTGAGAGAAATATCTGATATAGCAGCTCCACTATGATCACCAGCTGACTCCATCTGTCTGCTATTTAGTGCTACACATGCAGTGTATAGGCTATAGTGGGGTTGTTAGCTGAAAACAGCTGTGGCCTAAAATGACGTTGATGAGAACAGTAACATTGCAGGCTGTAAAACCAAAATTATCATCTGATAGATGCTGAGCTGCTTAGTAGAGTGGAGGGGAATTGCAGATGTGGGTGATTATTATCTGTGGGTTCGTCCCTATGAGTGACCCCTGTCACATTTGACCCATTGTTCATGTAAAAATGTTGATTAGTGCAGCTTTAAAAAGACACGTAACACCAACTGAAAACCTTTTTTTAATCTCTTTTTAACCCTCCTGCTGTGATGTAACGGTGTACTCCAGGGTGTGTCAGTACACTGTGACATCACTTATTACGTATGGTTACATGTGCAACAGAGCACATTTCTGACACACCTAGAGGTAAACCGTTCAACCACAGGGTGCTGAAACACGGCCTGTTTCTTTTTCTTTTTTAAATAATGACCCAATTAAGTTATTCTTTAAATTAGCAATGGCTTGCTTTACACATCTTTATAGTCCCTGAGAAGGACTTCTGAAATGTCAAGGAGAGAAGAGGATAATCCCCAAACAAACACAGAGCTGAAACAACTCATCTTTTTTTTTGACGTGATCAAATTCCCACGATTAATTTTCCTCAAAATGTTTATTTCAATAAACCAAATCAGACAATCGTGACATATCCAGCTCTACGCGTCAATACCAGACCATTGCCTGCTGATTCACTGATAAATCCTTGTTGTTGTTTCATTGTCCAGAGACTTATGTGGCAGCAGTATGCGGTCAGACGCCAGCATTAGTAAGGGAGCAATGGTAAGCTGAGGCTTTTCCTCATTTCCCAGTCAGGAAAGGAAAAAGCCGAATAGCATCTATATTTACAGGCATGAGAGCATGGAATACATAAAAAACCCAGAGGGATTTGAGGGTTTTGTCACATCTCATATATACTTGGTTCAGATTTCCTTCTCACATTCTCTCCATATTAACACCGGCATGTATAGTTGCAAAGCCGTGTGAATTCCCCTCAAGCTCACTTCCGGGACAGTCGTGAAGGGAACATCAAATAAGGTCTGACATCAATGTGATAGCTTTATCTGTCAGGCCTCTGGACTGGCATTGTGATGAAGTGAGTTGCAGACATAAGGGAGAGAGGAAGGAGCAGAGAAATGACTTCATTCAAAGATCTGTGTCTGAAATATATGTTGGTCTGAAGTGCTGTGCTTTTGCTTACATACAGGGGAGCACTGGAGGCTGTCAGATGTCTAAAAGTTTTATTGCGCCTATTTATAGAACGTCTACCTGGCGGAGTCGAAGCATTTACTACGCTGCTCCAGAGGCCACAAGGCTCGCCTGGATGATAGTAAATTCCGTGTGTGTGCGACCACAGAGGAGCAATTCAATTAACATCATCAGACTCGCCACCAGCACTTAAAAAGCTGTCAGCGGAATGAATCAATGAATGGATCTGTAAAATGAATTAACACACAAGTTAAATAGCTTTCTATAGAAGTGGTCTGACTCATATGTGTGCATATGAGTCAGATGATTAAATAATATATGAATAATATATAAAAAGTCAAACCAGTTGTGCTGTGCATCTTTAAAGGAATCGTGACATTGTGGGAAACATGCATATTGTCTTTGTTACCGAGACGAGAGTTGGATGAGTATACCACTCTCATATCTGTCCGTTCAATATGAATCTGGAGACAGTTAGCCTCTAAAGCTCACTAAGGACTCTAGGAAGTTAGGCTACTGCGCACAGCCAAGAAATAGTTCGTCACACAACCCCCCACAAAACCACAACTTGTTGTTTTTACTAACCAGCTCTAATTAATTTGTGAGAATTAGAAGTGCTGATAGGTGGATTATTTCACCTTTAGAGATAACCAGACTATCTTTTTCCAGTCTTTATGCTAAACTAAGTTAACCCGGTACTGGCTGTAGCTTCATATTTACTGTATTTACTGTCATGAGTCGTATCAATCTACTCATCTAACTCTCAGCAAGAAAGCGAATAAGCTTCTCTCCCAAAATGTTGAATTATTCCTTTAACATTCATCATGTAGCCTAAAGTAATGACTGACGTAAAAGTGATATTGTTATCATATTGATTGTTTCATTAAAGGTGCTGAATTCTAAATTTAGAGCGTTTCCATTGCCTCCACATGGCTCTCAACATGGCGACGGCTGAACCGGTGGCTAGCAGCTAACTGTGGTAACAGCTCGAGCAGTGCAAACAACGGCAACAGTGCTGACAGTGTTAATCTCTGGGGGTGATTGGGGGCCAAAGGTTGGGTGCAGGAAGACATTACTTCACTATATCTTTATCAAATAGTTGTTTGCCGCTTAATGAATTTCTCTGAATTTCAATTGTTGCTTTGCCCAGACAATTGCTACAGAGATCATCTTAAATCACATACAAGATGAACATACTCACCGATGGGTAGCGCCAGGAAAAAGGGCAGCCAGCACAACACGAAGCAGCCGACCACAATGCCCAAGGTCTTGGCGGCCTTCTTCTCACGTGAGAACTTGAGCAGTCGCAGGGCGAAATGTGTGCGGCTGCGCAGCGCCTCGTCCTCTAACACAGTCGTGTTGCCTCTGTGTATCCTGAGTATCACACACTCTGAATCGGACTTCTCTGTTTTTTGGCCCTCCCTGAGGCCCCGGCTCTCCCTGTGCGCTACCACATAAACCCGACAGTACATGGCCAGAATGATGGCCAGAGGGAGGTAGAAAGAGCCCACAGCAGAGAAGATAGCGTAGGCCGGCTCCTCTGTGATCTTGCAGATGGATTCGTCCTCAGGTTCTGGCTCTTTCCAGCCAAACAAAGGTCCAATAGATATGACTATAGACAGCACCCACAGCAGCATCACCGCCAGCAGCGCCCTGTGTTTTGTCATTATGGTTGGGTAGCGAAGAGGGTAACTGACCCCGATGTAGCGGTCAACAGAGATCACGCAGAGGCTCATGATGGAGGCGGTGCAGCAGAGCACATCCACAGCTGCCCAAACATTGCAAAAGGCCCGTCCAAACACCCAACGATCCACAATCTCAAAAATGGCAGAGAAGGGTAATACAGTGGAGCTCAGCAGCAAATCCGCCACCGCCAGATTAACTATGAAATAATGCGTGACTGTCCGCAGGTGTCGATGGCAAACCACCGAGAGGATTACCAGGATGTTTCCCACAATTCCAAACACAATGAAGCCGCCAAGCACCAGGCCTAAAACCACAGCCTTGACCACGTTGAGCTCCGGGACTAAAACCTGGCTGCAGTTGGAGCAGTTTTGCGTCAGAGGAGCTGGGGTCATATTGTCCAGCACAGGAACCATCTGTTCCCAATACTAAGCTGATGTTTCGACACTGTCCCGCGCAGCAAAGGTGGACTGTAACGCTCACCTTTTTTATTTTGTGTCACGAGTAAAGGGACATAAGGGCATTCTCATAAAAACCCATTAGAGTAATGATCACATTAAGTCTGTCTTGTCACAACATCATTTGAATGATGATGCCTCTGGCAAATGAGCCATTACGCCTGGCAATGCATCAAGAAAAATAAAACTACAGGATGCATGCAGAAACACTGAGAGAGAAGTATAATATATGCAGACTACTGTGCTGAAATCAGGTAATCCATCTTGGAAATTTTAGTGATGTTAAAACTGGCTGTGATTATGCAGCTGGTATAAAAACGCTGTTAGAAAAGCACAACAGATGGGATACACATATGGGTGTACACATCTAGAAAAATCTTTGCACGTTCGTTGAACCAAAAAACTGCAGTTTGGGAACAAAAGTCCTTAAAAGTCTTAAAAATTGAGGTCAGAACCCACTTGTTTGGGTAAAATGGTGGGTGAGCAGTAGTTGACATCCAGGCTTTTCCTGTTGAACCCTGCTGCAGATTCAGCTTCAACAGCAACAGTATGCAGCGCCTTTGAAAAGAAAGACAGAAGAATCTGCTTTGAGAAAATTGACACATCCATCACATACAGAAAAAACTCAAACGCATTCATCCATTCTTTTGTGTATTGTTTCATTTTTGCAGGTGTTTTCCGTGTTACGATGACTCAAATGTATCAAGACTGTGCGGCTTTGAGTCACAGTTGCTGTCAAATCAATGTTACCATCGCCTCATCTTTGCACTTTATCGACTATGTGAGGTTGAGGAATAAAGAAGCCGATTTCAGGACCGGTTGCCTTTTCCACAGAATCATCTGGGAACTAAAAACTCTAGATGGCATTGAGCCAAACCAGAATAGCTGGAGAGTCAACAATGCAACAGCCTCAGTCACAAGACCTTATGTGTATTTCAATGCCATTTTGTGGCGCTAATATGATCTTCAACTGACCTACACCAAGAAAAGCCTGGCCTCGTTCTTAATCCGTCCTCTAGACAAATCAATATCACCCTGTGAACTCTTTACCCCTTTATACATTAAATATAAAGCTACAGCCAGCAGGCAATTAACTTAGTTTAGCATAAAGACTGGAAACAGTTAGCCTGGGTCCGTCCAAACGTAACAAAATCTGCCTATTAGAACCTTTGGACGGAGCCATGCTAGCAGTTTCCCCCTGCTTTCAGTCTTTATGCTAAGCTAAGCTAATTGCCTGCTGGCTCTTATAGCCCTGGTCAGTTTTGGTAAACAAACCAGATATAATGTGTTAATTACTAGAGCTGCAAAGATTAATCGATTAATCAAATGGTCAACTATTAATCGCCAACCATTAATCGAATTTGAGTGCTTTTTTTCAGCAAAAAAAATCCAAATTCTCTGATTCCAGCTGCTTAAATGTGAATATTTTCTGGTTTATTTACTCCTCTATGACAGTAAACTGAATATTTTTGAGTTGTGGACAAAACAAGACATTTGAGGACGTCATCTTGGGCTTTAGGAAACAATGATCGACATTTTTCACCGTTTTCTGATATTTTATAGACCAATCAACTAATCGATTAATAAACTGCAACTGTAGACTCCTGATAGTACATAGTTGTTTTTTCTGCTTTGCTTTCTATAATGGCTATACGGTACAATCTCATTTCATTTAATAGGCATTTACTAGGCAGTTTCCATTGTATTATATAAAATGAAAAATGCTCAGTTGGATTTTTTGCTCCTCCAACAGTGTTGATTTTGACCCGATTCGCTCCCTCTGACTTTGATGCATCGAATTAATTTCATTTTGAATGCTCCGTCCTTTGACTCCAAAACAAATGTCTTCATTCCATGCAAATGTCCTCCACTTTGACAGATGTGAAATTAATCTTGTCTGAGCAGATTACTGACATTTTGTAATGTGGGTGTTCCTTACCTAAACGTGGATTAGATGGGACTAAAAAAAGTAGTGCAGCCATGTTGACGATTTTGGGATTTTGGTAAGCTGCTTTATTTGGGACTAAATTAAAAGTTCGACTGAGTTGCCCTCTTTTCTACTGAGCGTGCTTCCTATCCATCTATCCATCTATCCATCTATCCATCTATCCATCTATCTATCTATCCATCCATCTATCCATCTATCCATCTATCTATTTAAATATCTATCTATCTATCTATCTATCTATCTATCTATCCATCTATCTATCTATCTATCTATCTATCTATCTATCTATCTATCTATCCATCTATCTATCTATCTATCTATCTATCCATCCATCTATCTAGACTGTGCAAAGACAACAGTGAGGACACGTCTTCAGCCCTCTCCCCTCCTCCATTGCTCCTCGCCACACTACTCCATGTAATCACTGGCTGACCTTTTCCTCTGTGCCCCGCAGACCTCTGCTCCTCACCGGATGTACACCTGTTTAACATCTTTAATGGAGGTTTATGTCTCTGGGTTCTAGCTGCTGGCACGGTGCGGCAAAAGCCTGCGCCCAGCAGCACATCATCATAACGCAGCACCTGAGAGCTTCTCTCGCCCACTCAAGCAGAGGAAGGAGGTGGACGGGCTGTGGTGCCTCTAATGCAATTATGAAAGTAAGAGTTACATGTTTATCCGCAAGAGCTCATTACACCGTCTTCATTTTGCACTGGGGAAAAGATTGAGTTACCTCAGCTTAAAACATTAAGTGTCCCTGCTGCATTCAAATTGTTTTGTTACTGTTATATTAAACGTACTGTGTTACAATGAACTGGAGAGAATAAGCTTGATGGATTTACTGTAAGACACGCTCAGTCATACTGACTGAACCCACATATTGCTCTTCTCTTTATTCTCTCAGTGCTAAACAGGCAGATGTTTATGTCGATGCCAGTAATAAGATGTACTGTAGATACATTTGTGGTGACTTTATTACATTAAAACATGAAGAATATATGAGTAGAGATTGAAATGGTTATCTCTTACTAAGTTTTAAAGTTTGAATCTAATCGTCATGTTTATCTTATTTTCATTTTTATCAGAGGGAATGTGTTCACACTTGAAGAAAGACTTGACCCAATTGCATGTTGGGAAGATTTCCAATGACAAAACCTAATTTGATTAATTCTTGCAGCTCATATACTTTATAATCACAAGACTTAAACTCTTAATTAAAACCATTAATTTGGGGGTAAATTAAAGCTTATATTACAAAGGGGTTCCTGATAACAGACCTTTTGATATCACTAAATCGCAATGCAAGCTCTAGGAGTATTGGATTTCAATTGGGATGCATTCATCCAGGTGCAGTAAAGTAATGTACACTGGTGAGGCTCGTTCCCAGCATCGATCTGTTTAATATTCATGCAGAGTAACACACATCGACAGTGGGTGTTTCCCGGTGAAAGAGCAAGGTGTAGTGAGGGGCGACCGAACCAATGAGCAGCTGTAATGAAGTAGCTGGACGCAGATTGCTCCAAGACATGAGGCAGTAATTTGTCTTTACTTTACAAGCATGTTTCACCCAGCAGAATAATCATTAAGTGTGTGTTCTTGGCTGTTTCCCGGGCAGACAGACACTCAATTTTGTGTTGATGTGTGTCTGCTGCTGAGGTTTTCGACAGGAATCCACAATAATGTTGAGGACAGAGGGAGACTTGCAGCCTCTCTGTGTCTGAAGCTATTTTAATTGGCCAGGAGAGTAAATATCCACTCTGGCTCTGTTATCTCAGCCTCTTCACCGGTGTGTGTGTGTGTGTGTGTGTGTGTGTGTGTGTGTGTGTGTGTGTGTGTGTGTGTGCTGCTGGGTAATTCCCAGCTCTGTAAGATGAAGAAGGACTGTAGGTGATACCTGACAGACAGTGAAATCCACCTTTAATGAAATGGTAGAGACAGGGACTTGTGATTGTCAGCAGACATTAGAGACTAGAAGGATGGTACTTCATCATCTTTAGGAATGAAGTCCAACAGATGGATTAAGACAGATTTTAATGCAACAGAAGCAGCCTCATATAAAATGCACTATTTATAGATCAGTGCATCCCAGCCTTAATATTTTTAGACAGGCAACTCCCGACTAGAAATATATATATATATATATTCGAGATAAATCATATGCTTAGCTGTTTTATTATTATTATTATTATTATTATTATTATTATTATTATTTGTTTTTATTCTAACGTTTTTATCTATTATACTGTTTACTTGCACCAACAAAACCAAAGCAAATTCCTAGTATAAACCTCTTACACCTGGCAATAAACACGATTCTGTTTCTGATTTACAAATTACAGCCTATACAGTGAAATTGAAATATAAATTAAATAAGCATTATTTCTGCCTATACTTCTGCGCAATCTAGATGATAACCAAGACATTTTCTCTTTTTTAAACAAAAAGTCCGCCCATGTGGTCAGAAACAATGAACATCTGCATTACACGTATACAGCAAATTAAGAAATCAATTAAATGAGCTATATATATATATATTTTTTTTAATCAAGAGAGAGAAAAAAATCAACTATCCACTCAAAGTGCCACAATTAAATGCTATAAAATGAAATGTTTCTGGTACTCACCTCAACTTTGAGTTTGATTTTCACATCCAGACGACTCGGTTGTGACTGCTGAGTCGCACGCGGAGACGGTGGAAGAGAAAGTGCGCTCATCGTGGAGAGAGAGAGAGAGAGTCCTCCTCACATCTGCCGGCAGAGAGACGGCCGATCGACCTTCAGGTGCCCCAAGTCTCTTCACATGATGATGATGATGAGGATGATGTGTTGCTTAATGACTCACTGCTTTCTCCTCGAACCACTATAGACTACCCCCCCTACTACCACCACCAACTGCACCACCACCACCCAACCATCCTCATCCTCTTCCTCACCCCCCTTCAGCATCACTCCCTATGCGTCATCACAACCAGTCACTGTCTACCCTACATGAATTTCATTCACAAATGTTTCATCAACGACCGTCACGTTGCCAGCTGAAGAAAAAAAGTTTGGTCATTTTAGTGTCCATTAAATATTTGGGTGAGTTGTCATAAAGTGGGACACTGCCTAATGTGGGACACCTATAAGCTCTGGTGGGTGTATAGGTCTTCCTCAAACAGATAAAATAGTCAATAAAACTATTGATATTTATTTATATCTTTTATTTATCTATTATTTATAGTCTTGTTTCTTCGATGTTCAATTCTCCATGTAACATCCACACATAAACCTAGGTTTTGTAACAGCAATAACACTGTTGTACATAAGGGTGAGTTGCAGTAAAGTGGGACACTGCCTAATGTGGGACACCTATAAGATCTGGTGGATCTTCCTCAAACAGATAAAAGTCAATAAAAGTATTGATATTTAATGTCTTTCTAACATGCTTAAATGCTTCAAAACTATTATAGTCTTTATTCATTTATTTATATCTCTATTTATCTATTATTATTTATAGTCTTGTTTGTTTTCGATGTTCGATTCTCCATGTAACATCCACACATATCCACACATATTCACCGTTGCCAGCTGAAGAAAAAAGTTTGGTCATTGTAGTGTCCATTTAATATTTTGTACATAAGTGTGGTAAAGTGGGACATTGCCTAATGTGGGACATCTATAAGCTCTGGTGGGTGTAGGTCTTCCTCAAACAAATAAAAGTCTATAAAACTATTGATATTTAAGATCTAACATGCTTAAATGCTTCAAAACGATTCTAGTCTCTATTCATTTATTTATATACGATACGATACGATACAACTTTATTGTCAGTTTGCACTGAAATTCATTTTGCATCCATAGGCAGCTCAGTTTGAGAAAAAGTACACATACAATAGACATACTGTTACCATAGACAGACAGACAAGTAAGACTCATCAGACAACAAAACACCACCATTATTCATACATAACCCATTACAAAATGACCATCTGTCCTCTGGATTTACATGTCTTTAGCAGCACATTCATTATTATTTAACAACAAGATGGACTGATGGACAATATCTTTATCTATCTATTATTATTTATAGTCTTGTTTGTTTTTGATGTTCGATTCTCCATGTAGTATCCACACATAAACCTAGGTTTTGTAACAGCAATAACACTGTAAATTGTAAAATTACTGAACATGGGATTGCACAATTAGCCTTGAGTGTTTTCTACATTAATTTAGGTGATTTTTAGGCCTTTTAACAGACTTTTCCGTTTCCCACATTTCGGACATAACTGTCCCACATTAGAAAATCAAGATTTGTCTGAGAAAACTTGGCATTAGAGTGCTGATATGTCTATCATTTCTTTTATGAGTGATATAAATCTGAAATGCAAAATATGTCCCATGTTAGGCTAATTCACCCTACAGGTTATGCTACCAATACATTACTAACTGAAAACTACACTGTACTTAGCCAACAATGTGAAAGGGCTAAACAAGTGATTGACTCTATAATAATGGAGCTCACGCTCACATTTACTCTGATGCTAGTGCACTAATCACTTAAAGATAATGGCCATTACCTCAGCTAGAACTACTAATGCATGCTGTAAAGAACTCATAAATGTCAAAGAACCTGTCATTTGTCGAATTAATGAATAAGTTCGCTACACTTTTCTTTATACTGTGTGTTGTCGAATAAAGTTTGTAAAATGTATTTGGCTTTTTAATTCTTTATGATCTGACGATATGATATAAAAGGACATAAAAGCTCTTATCTACTGTTCCCCATCAGCATTTAATCATCATTTTAAAATCGTACAGATATTTTTTTTTATAGTTATCAAGCTACACCCTTCTTCCCAGGATGTTCCCCAGCAGGAACAATAATGTATAGGCTACAGTAGTAATATGTTTTCTATATCTATAAACTATATTTCTTATGTTGTGTGTTAGTGTTACCCCCTTTCTATAGTTTAGTAACAATGTACTGTAACTGTAATTCAATTCAATTAAATAGTACTTAGTGTGATTTATTTCTATATCATTTGCACAGAATAAACCTTTAAGTTGTTACAAAGTAGTATTTGGATAGAATTAAGTTTTATTTTGAAACATTAGGTCCATCCCTAGTTTCCTGTTAACATACAGAGAGAGTTGGGACTCTTTTTAAAATTATATTATTTTTTAAGGAGATCAGGCAGGTAGGAAGGGGCGTGTCCTTTTACAATTTAAAGTCTGATCTGACATGGATAAGTAGCCAAGTTTTCACAGCAAAACAAAAAAGCACTCCTAGTCCTGAGTGTGTGTGTGTGCGCATCTGAAAAAAGCATAAAACGTAAACTGTGATCATTCAGAAACTGTAAGAGATATCAAAAAGCTGACTGACAGTTTTAAGTTTAAGTTCAAAGTGCAGTAGGTTTAAGAGGATTTGAGGATGCATTTCCATACACTGTAAAATAAATCCTGTTGTTTATATGGGAAAAAAAGTGGCAGCTGTTGTTGCTTATTGTACATTCTTTTCAGTTTAACTGAAAAATAGCAAACAAAGACACAGTAAAACTGTGAAAGCCTCATTATAAGACTGTCATTTAACTGAATTTGTCTGCAAAATCAAAATTTGTTTATAATGTAGAGTCTTTTTCAGCATTACTGACAACTTTTACAGTAAAAGCAACATCTAAATACTGCAACTTAAATTTCTGTAAAAATGTAATCATTACAAGTTTACATAAAATCCTGTTCCCGCAACTCCTATCAATCTCAAATATATAGTTTTTATTTTTCATTGCCTGTTAGGATTATTGCTCAGTGTCTTAGACAATATTATTTTAAACTTATACTTAAAGATGTTACTTTTACCAGAAATGTGAAAAATGTAACCCAGTGTACACAGATAAGACACTTAAAATTTGAAATGCAAAGCCAGATATATCTTAAGAGTTACTGTACTGAAAGATAAAAAAAAAGATCCAATAATAACTTGCCTTTCCAAGAATTTATTTACCTCAAAACAGCAACAATAACATCTGTCATTTCTCAACATATATATTCGTAATATGTACATTACAAAACATAAGAATAGAAAGCATGTGACCGATAAGTAATCATTCAAAAATGTCTCATAAGGGGTTATTTTCTGATGAGTAAATGATAAATTGTTAACATCCTTTAAAGCTTACAGCATTTCAAATGTACCATTATATTCAATCAAGCTATTTAAAGGGTACAGGCATAGGAGATTAGTGATGATGATATGCAATAAAACTAACAATTTCATCTGAAACTAATACTTGCTTCACAAGCTTGAAGAGCTGAGCAGATGAGCTGAAACTAACCTTCAAACTGTGAATGAGACACATCGTCACATGCCATACATCTTTAATCCATATTCAGACATCACGCCACTCATGATCTGAAAGTTCCTGAATCAGGTTAAGGACTCTCGGGTTCACGTGTGGGTCGTCACCACTTTAGTGTCCTTCTCTGGGCTGATGGAGAAAAAATCACCTTCGGAAACAGAAGAAAAACAGTAAAATAGCTTTATTAGCAACAAAAAACTAAACATCATATTCTTTTTTATTTTTTCAAGGCCACTTATAAAAGCTATAAAGGTATAATGACAAGTCCCTTAACCCCAAAGTCCTTGCAGCAGCTACTTTTGTATTTGTTTCAGTTGAATAAAATATTAGATAAAGCAAATCCAAAAAGACACACCTCTGCAGAAACTCCAGGGTTGATGCCAGCTCTGATGGGTAATGGATGTTAAAGCAATAATAGCTACCAAACATCATGCACAGGGCAGAAACGAAGGAGGGAATGTAGTCATGTACAATGTTTTGATACACACGGCATGAACAGTATTGAAGAGTAGCTGGATCGTCCTAAAAAAATTGTCTTTCTGAAACATTTCACAAAACAATTTGAGCATATATGTTTTCATTTTTCAAGAATTGTTAAATTGCTTACCATCAAATACAAAAATCTGTGTATGTGCAGGTTTAGGGGACAGAATTGCATGACCTTTGACTGACCTTAAGAGCTTACAGTAACAAAAAAATGTTTTGGATTGGATTTGATTGGATTGACAATTTCAAATGCATTCGGGTGCAGAATTAGCTTCAGGCATCCTGGATTTTCAATGAGGAACTGGTTGGATTTAAAGTTTTGTCCATCACTTGTGTCACCCAAAACATCAGAGTCTGTTTCACAAGACTGTTGTGACACTGAATTCCAATAAGCTATTTACTGTTTGTTTCACAGGTATGTAGTAAGCAAACCTTTGTGTCACATTTTCATCATTTCCTGAATTTCATGTGACCTTCTATGTATTTGAACATCCTTTTGAAGGTCTAAGATCTTGAATGTGTTGTTCTCAGTGGTCCCTGATGGTAGACAGAGAACGGATCTGAATCCTTCACACAATCACAGATTTTTGGCAATATAGCATCATCTGTCAGACAAATGTCATTTTTTAAAAATGAACGTAGTTTACTTAAAGTGTAACCCTGTCCCAACTCATGCACATTTTGCATCTCTTTGACAATAGTCTGTATTGTTGAAGCTGGAAGAAGGAGCTGCCCTTGCAGTTTTAGGTAAAATAAACATACATTCTTAAAAAAGAAATCCTGTGGCAATTTAGTGCTTTCATTTGTTGTTGCATCAGACATTTTTCACAGCGCACGGTACATTGATTTATTTTCTTTTTTGGGCTGATTTGTTTCTTCCCACAGTGGACAAATCCTCGGTTTAGCCAGTCGGTGCAGTATTTGTTTTCCAGATGGGTCCAGATATGAAGGCATCACCTGGGGCTGCTGCCGGCTCACAGTCAGAGATGATAAGCCCGTCTGTGAAGTAAACGTTTGACCGTTTCAAGTACAGCTCCTCTGCTCAATCAATGAGCGTACTTTGATCGCACAATGCTCTGTGTCTTTGTGCCTGCTGTTATACCCTGTGGACAAATCTACTTTGTCATGTCGAAAGCAAAATCACAAGCACACCTCTGAACTCTCTGAAAGTACAATCACATCAGCATAGACATTTCTATTTTGTGTGCACCATAAATGGATTATTTTATAACAGCGAATCTCACAAATGGAGTGTTTTTTAAAATTGAAAAGCAATTTAGGTTAAAATTATCATAACATTTAGGGAGATTTAGTGTCATTATTGTGCATGACTGTCTTGCACTGACACAGACAGACCACTTTCTGAATACTGCAACAACAGATCCATTATTGTGTAATTATATTTGCATTAGAAAACAAGCCATACTGAAAAGAGATTACAAACATAATGAAACAGTGAGATGATGCGTTTCTCCTGTCCTTGTTGTTTGCTGTGTATTTGCATCTTGTTAGGGTCTATCGTGCTATCTAACCTGCTGGAAAAGCAATTACCTGTCTGAGCCGCCCATGCAGTGAGGCGGGATGCTGAGTTTGAAAGATACCGAAATCAATATCTCTGCAATGGGAGAAACATTTCCTGTCATGGAGGCAACAAGCCTGAGCTGAGCATTTGCAACTAATGTTGACATTTACAGTGACATTCACCTTAATTGCATATCAAGAGATTTCCTCTCCTATGGTTCTGACTTTGACAAAATTAAAACAGAAAAGAGGCAAAGATTTCAGTCAGCGGAGCAGGTAAATGCAAACAGCTAACACTATGCTGCAGGACACTGATTTGTTTGACTAACCGTGAAATGGTACATAGCTTTAGAATAAACTGATATGAAATGCTTTCCATTTCAAAGACAAGTGAAATATGGAAACAGCTACTTCATGTGTCATGTTGTAATCATATTCTTGAAGCCACTGAACCGTTGCGCTTTTTTTTTTTCATAGACTGAAGGAACAAACTGAGATGACATTGTGAAGTAAAGGTGACCGACTCCGTCATCGCTGATGAAGCTCCTCCTGTAGAGCGTCCTTCAGCAGTCAGCTCTCCACCCACACACAAACACAGCCAACCTGAAATTCAGATTAAAGAGAAAAGAACACTTGACTGATCATTTGCAAAAGACAGAGTTACAAGACATTACTGTAACTTGCTGCAACCATCCTGTACGACATACAGTACAGATTAGTAGGGCACTAGATGAAAGGTCAGGGGATCACCGAAGTTATTATAATTTATCCTGAGGGGAACATGAATGTCTGTACCAAATTTTATGGCAATCCATCCAATAGTTGTTGTGACATTTTACTGGAAGCCACAAATATCAACGTCATGGTGGTGCTAGAGGAAAAGTCGAGGGATCAACAAAGTCATTAGTATCCATCATCTGGGATCCATGGTTGTCTGTGCCAATCCATTTAGAAGATACTGAGATAATTCACTGGATGAGAGAAAACTGTGACCAACTGGAGGCATAGAGGAAAACCAGTGGGATTCATCCTTAAAATCCTTAAAATGTCAATCCGTCCAATAGTTGTTGTGATATTTCAGTATGGACCAAAGCGATGGACTGACTGACTGACATTGCCATCCACCGAGCCATGCCGCAAGAGTGGCTAATGATAAAAACAGACCTTATCCATACACATAATTCCACCTACATAAATATTACTGTTCGTTGTATGTTCAATATATGAAAACAAATACAGGCAAAGTACAAATCAGCTCAATCCTTTATTTCCTCCACCCCGTGTGGCTCGACAAGCCTAAAAATAAAGGAGTTATTATATTAGTCAGTGCGAGCTTATTTCAAATTTGGAAAAGCTTCTTGCACAGCAGCACCTGTGCACCGCCCACATGCCAGATTTTATTATTTCTGAAAAACGGTGGGTTTAAAAGTAAAAAAAGGGCTGTGCCGCGGGGAGATTGCATGATGTTCAAGTGGTATAATGGTTCAGCCTTTTATTGAGCTCCAGTCGTGGTGCTATCTGCAATTGCTGTAATGAAGACAGACCTAATTATCTCAGCAGACAGAACTCCACTCTGAACAGGACTCTAATTATGACCTAAATGCTGCTCTCTCACTGTTCAGTGTCATACCCGGGGGTTATAGCGGGGCGACTGCTGCGGTCTTTTCTCACCATGCCTTACACACACACACACACACACACACACACACACACAAACACACACACACCCTGAGGACTCAATGTGCCTAGCTGATGCTCTTCTGTGCAGGCAGTATGGCCTATAGTGGCAGGGATTATCTAGTATGGCAACCTGCACACTCTGCCCCCCTCTGACCAGTGACAGTCTATAATCTGATTAATAAATCACAACTCCAGATGTCACTTTCAATTTGTATTGTGAGGTACTTTGCACCAATATTTTACAGGAAAATCCTACTGAAATCCTAAAACCCACATGTATGTCAGCAAAAAAAAAGAGACAAACTAGATAATACATGAAGTAATGTCTGAAAAAGAACAAAAAGGGCAACAGGGTTACCAACAGATGGATTGCTCCAGTCCCATTCTGAGCCCATTCATTTTGAATTTATGAATGTAAAATAATATTGCATTTTTATCCGCACTTGTGTTATTGTCGATGAGGAGCGAGTAAATTAAAATGCCATGTTTCTAAATTCAGACCGAGGAAGGGTAAGCGGCTTGCGCAGTGACCTTCATTGTAGGTATTGAGGAGACGGGACAGATAAGGGGGGAAGTATTTGGGCGTGCAAAGGAATATGCACCGGTGACGCAGTGTTGGTGTCGGCTAATGAGTGCAGCCAACAAGCGATCACACAGCACAGTGAGATATGAGTGAGGAAATTGGTACTGTTAATGAAGAAAAGGGCAAAGTTGACCTCTGTTATTGTCAGTAACAGATACAAAGAAGATGGCAGCATGCACATGTCTGCACAATCAGTTATTTCTGAAGGCATTTAAGTGGCTTATATGATGGTTTGTGGGAGGGACCATATTTGTGCACTGTAATTCGTAACACTGATGCATTTTAAAGTGGCCAATAAAAGAAAAAACACATTTGTTTAATCTCCCTTAAACAAAGATGAAACCCAGTTGTATCCAGGATAGATTTATAGAGATTAAGTCTTGCAGAGGCTATTTGTAAATGCTGTATATGCATCAGAACATTGAACAAGAAGAGAGAACATAGAGAGCACATAATGTACAGTGATTCATCTTAAATGCAGTGGAAAAACAACAAGAATATGAAACACAGGTTTAAATCCCTCCAGAGATCAACAGTATGGCCTTAAACTACAGCAATGCGACTTGAAGTCAAGGTCACTGAGCGTACAAATGATCACTTGAGACTCATTCTCTGCCAACATTAAAGGCAACATGAGCGTATTATTGATGCTGCCTGCACATCTCATAAGAATATGCATTTACTTTATGATTACTGCTCTTCAACAGAGCGGCGTATTTCTCGATTATTGACTTACTGTGGGCATTTATCCTTGACTGTATACCGCGCAAGGCTCTGGCAGAAGTCTACAATCACTATGATCCACTGTTGTAGCAGCTTCAGGGCCAGGAAGCTATATCTGAATTCTGCCTACAGGAGAGTCTATATTTGTCTATGTGACAGTCCAATTTTCCACAGACCAGCAGGGGGATGTGAAAAAAAGGGAAAAAATACAGCAGCTTTAATTATTCATTTCAGGGGAATTGTCAGCAAATGTCATTTTTTTGTGTTTTGTCTATTTCACGGTCAGTCATCCACAGGCTGGTTATTGCCTTGCATGACTAGAGACATGACAACATCTGGCAGAGATAACATGGCATACACTAACGAATGAAGGTGCTCCTCCCAAAGTTGACACTCAGAAAACAAATTAAAAATATACAACAACTAGATTTTGCAATTAATAGTTTTGGATATTGAGATTTATTAATGTGTCATTTTTGGAGAAAAGCAGCAGATTTAGTACATTGTTTTTTGAAATAAATGTGATTTTAATCTAGTGGACTTTGCCTATGCTTATATTTTCTGTTTTGTAAAAAAATGTCCATGCAAATGTGAAATAGATATTGTTTGATTATGCAAGATTGCATTCCTGGCTAAAAACAGCCAGGACTGTATGTGTAGCTATCAAAAATCTGCAGCCCAGACAGAAATCCAATCTTCAGGGAACACAGCGTGATTATAAAGCTGGCCTGGAAGAACACCTCAGGATATGAACAGCCACAAAAAGAGATGAATCTTGACACCAGGGTGTCAATCTGCTGCACACTGTGTGACCCTGGTCATTTATACTGGAAGAAGACTCAATATTGCTCTCTTGTGGTGGATTTGGAGCGGTGCAAAATCACCATTAGGAAAACAATTCATCAGAATATAGTAGATTTGAGAATTTTTCAATTATGTAATTCCCTTAAAGGGGACATATTATAAAAAAGTGAGATTCTCATGTTTTTTTTATTATAAATATAAATACTGTGAAAGTATCGAAACACTCAATCCACAGGGAAATACACACAGCCCGTATTCAGAAACTCTGTATTTGAAACAAGCTGTCAGGATTTCTGTCCATTTGTGATGTCACGAATATACAATATTTAGACCCTTTACGCAGTTTTAAACATAGACGTTCTAAATGTGTCCCAGTTTATTCCTGGTTGCAGTGTATGTGAATGTCATCAACTGACAGGAAGTACACATGGACCCAAGCTGTTGCCTAGCAATGCAATCCTGCTGCATTACGTCGCAATTACGTCGAAATGCGCTAAAACGGAGTGTTTCAGTCAGAGGGTAAATACAGGCATATTCAGGCCGACAGTATGAGGAAAATAAAGTTTTTTTTGAACATTACAGCATGTAAACATGTTCTAGTAGAAACACAAAATACAAATATGAACCTGAAAATGAGCATGATATGGGACCTTTAAAACGATTTTAATCTTGCATCGCACTCATGACACTTTAAGCTTCTTCCTTCGTGCAGCTGTCAGACTCCACAACCAGCACTGCTCCCAGTAGACCACTTACACACCAGAAAACTGACAATAACCTGATATTTTCAGGTGGAATTTCATTCATTCATTCATTCATTCATTCATTCATTCATTCATTCATTCATTCTCACTGTGCAATATCATTTTTCTACTCTGTTAACCTTGTGCAATTTTGTTAATAGTCTGTTTAATGTCAATACTGTATATACTGCTCCTATTTTTATACTTCCTTCTATTTAAATGGTTCATATTTTGTTACACTTTGTTTAGCTCTTTTTTTACTGTGTTAGCTGATGCATCTTGTTTTTTGCACTATCCCCTTTGCTGCTGTACACTGCAAATTTCCCCACTGCGGGACTAATAAAGGAATATCTTATTTTATCTTATCTTATCTTATTTTGAAATTACATGTTTTGGTTTGAGCTTTCATCAGTATCTGGTAATGACGCTTCGGGTTTGCGCATGCGCATTACAGCGTGAGGCGAATACACGGAAGTCCCATGTTAGAAGATACTAAACAGACAACACCCACAACACCGCGCTGTAATCTCTTCTTTAAACTATCTTTAGGTTATAAGAAGGGTCCATACATCAGATCGGGTGTCATATTTTACCTGACTCTGGCTCTGACAGCGTGTGAGTGATGATGGTGTGGATAAAGCTTCTGTAGCCTCATTGAAACACTGAAAACAAACCTGTTAGTAAAGCTACTGAGCAGCTGAAGAAAGATGCCAGCTCGGAACCTCGTGTCCAACGGGATCAATAACAGCAAGGTTAAGTACTCCAGGTTGGCCTCTGATGATGACGGCTACATTGATTTACAGGTAAGAGTTTAATGTTAGTGTTAACCCACTGTGAGCTCAGTTTACCAATACACAAATGACCTATGTTGGATGAGAAGAGGGTCTTAATTTCTAGGAGCAAACTCAATCAGTGCTTCTCAGGCATTATAATATAATCTATTTTATATAATTACATTTTTTTTAATCAGTGGTGGTTGCCCTATTGTGATTATAGACTGAAGGTCATAGGTCACCAACTTCTACAAGTTCATGACAGCAAATCTGGACTTCACTGCATTAGAGTACAGTATAATGAACTTTTAAGTAAGTAAGTAAGTAAAGCTTTATTTATATAGCACCTTTTAAAACACACCGTTACAAAGTGCTTCACACACAAATGGAAGATTGTGGCCGACCCCTCCCATCCTGGACACCATCTTTTTCAGACTCTGCCATCTGGCAGGAGGTTAAGGTCCATCAGGACCAAAACCTCACGTCACAAAAACAGTTTCTTCCCCATGGCAGTGGGGCTCTCCAACAGCCCATCCGCCCCCCTGTGACTGTCTCTCCCTCACACACACACTACTGCCCCCCTCCCCCGCTGCCGACACTGACTCTCCCCCCTCTCTCAATATTTGCACTATCTTTATATCATGTTTATAGCTTATTTGTAATTTGTAAATTGTACATTTTTATTATTTTATTCTAACGTTTTTATCTATTCTTTTGTTATTATACAGTTTGTCTCGCACCAATAATGCCAAAGAAAATTCCTAGTGTATACCTCTTACACCTGGCAATAAACACCATTCTGATTCTGATTCTGATTCTGATTCAAATGAAACATCAAACAATGATGTAAACCAGGAAAAATTACAATATGAAACACAGAACAGTGAGAAACAGATCAAACAAAAACAGACAAACACACATGTGGATGAGGCCTATAGAGAGGCGTGCCTATAGAGATGGGTTTTTAGAAGCCGCTTAAAACAGTCCAGAGATTCAGCAGCTCTAATAGATTAAGGAGGAGGTGATTCCAGAGAGTTGGGGCTAAGACAGAAAAGGCCCGATCACCTTTTGTTTTGCAGTTTGAATGTAGTAGAGTCAAGCTCCGAAACCACTTGATCCTACATTTCCCACATTGCAACTCCATATATGTCTTGCGTGTTGGTAAATGCCCACTTCTTTCAAACTCCATGCCCTCACTTTCTACCACATTTCCTTTTTGTTATGATTTTGTAGTCCCCAGCCCAAACTGAGATAACCCTAATGACATCATCAACGTTATTTTTCTCGTACTAGGAAAAAGTTCCTTCAGAGTCACAGGAGTAATGATATAAGTGTTTTCACAGGCTGAAAAAAAGGCCCTTTCCACAGCAGCTATATTGACATGTTGTTGCAGGGTGTAATTAATAACATTAGTTATGGCTCTATTCCATTTAGGTGGACCAGGGTTGCGTTCGAATAGTCCTTTTTGCTTAGGAATGTTCCTAATGGAGTGAAATGACCCGGAAGTACCTAAGTAGCAGCCATGACAAGAGCTGTTCGAATTCACCAAATGCTAAGGAAAGGAGCTTCAATGCTTCCTTTATTATCTCCTTTAGCATAGGATACACTCGACCATCCTTTACCAAAGGAAAAGAGAGAATTACATCCCACAATTCCTTGCGGCCGCAGCATTTAAAGCGACGCACCATTCGGCCGTTCATGATAACAAACAATATGCTTATCTTGCATATTATTTTCATGCGCTCATAAATTAACACAAATTACATTGCCAAGACGGTTCAGTGAATGTTCAGTACACTATTCAGTCACAAGGAATGCAATGCGTAACCAACGCATTTACATCTTCAAACACATAATGTAACATGACAGTTTCATGGCTCACACAGTCAGTCAGCTTCCTTTGATCTGTCAACCCGTCACAGACGTTCACTTTTCCAAGAAGTACATTATGAGCCAGGCTCATTTTGCTTGTCCAGTTCAGTACATAAGTGGGAAACTGGCATTGCCATAGAAAGCCTGCTGTGTCATTGAAAAGTGTTTTTAATTAAATATTTCTCCTCCTCTGCAGTTCAAAAGGAGCCCACCCAAAGTCCCATACAAAGCCATAGCACTAGCCACAGTACTCTTCTTAATCGGCTCTCTGCTAATCATCATTGGCTCCCTTCTCCTGGCTGGATACTTTGGAGTCACTGTGAGTACTTGTATAAGGCACAATTTGTACAGTATGAACAGTATACAGTATATTCCTCTATCAAAATGAATGTTTTCTCTCTTTCAGCACTCAGACCGAACCGTGCCTGTCCTTATCATTGGGATCCTCGTCTTCCTGCCTGGAATTTACCACCTACGAATAGCTTACTATGCATCAAGAGGCTACCGAGGCTACTCCTATGACGACATCCCGGACTTTGATGACTAATAAACACCACAGCTTCAGCCGCAGTCTTCCTGTACACACATGTACTCCTTGTACTCTGCTTGTTCCTATTTAAATGCACTGATATTTTGAGAGGAAATAAGCTTAAATAGATACTGTAAATTACTTTCATTTAAATCTGAATGATTTTGATGTTATTGTCAAAGGGTTATATGCCGAGGTAGTTGATGGCAGCCTGCCTGTTATGAAGCCAAATCAATATCAGACATTGTTTGATTTGTATATTTCTTTTGCTAGCTTGATAAATTAATAAAACTGTAATTTGATCAGTATCTTTTATTTGTATAATGTTATCTGTATCATTGAGATCATCTATACTCAGTGAGACAACAACTTTACACTGAGTTGGTCTGAAATAAAACACATTTGAGCTTATAGTTCAATATGTAGAGGAATTCAACCAATGTGGCTACTTACGTACCGAAACAGGACTGATAATTGTACACACTTGTCGAGCCAATTCTCAAAATCAAATCATTTTCATGCCAAATAAAACTGAAATTATATTCAGTGGGTACTTTAATTTGAGGTGATCCACCCGCCTGTTTAATGGTAGGGAAAACTAATAAAAACGGGTTTGCAATTAATTAATTTATAGTACAATTTAGATGAATATGTTCAAAGATTTCAGGCAATACACACACTAAATGATTTGCATCATACATCATTGTATATCTTGCCTGGCAGATAACCGATATTTAATAAAAGGCTATTATTGTTGTGTCCACAATATGATCAATATACTACATAACACAGTTTGCCTTACCCTCGAGTTAATTCTTCCTTACTCTTCAGAGTGGTTCTTGCTTGGAGGACTTCATCTCATTAATGCCAATCCTTTGATCTCCATATGGTGCACCTGGCCTGTGAGAGTAAACACTGTCAAACAGGAAGTACACAAGCTATTAAGACCTTACACTCTGTTAACCTTCGTGAAAAACCTTTCCTCCACTAATCTGCGCCATTAACTCATCAATTTCAACGGAAAGGCGAGGCTACCACCTCCATTTCCTTTGCAGGATAATGTAATGTGTGCTGTCTAATCCTTGATTCTAATTATATGAATTATTACTATACAGGCAGACAATACAATGACATAAGCATTCATAAACACTCCTGTACAAGTAGTGCAGTATTATAGTAATTTAACAGTCTCCACAGTTGAGATTATATTAATTAATAACATTGTCATGTCACAAGTCATTAAGGCAAAATCATTGTAAACTAGTAATCAGGGTCTGAAATTCTTTTTTAGTAGAAATATGGAATATATTATGTAACCTTAATCCCTGACTATTTTTAACTCAGGAATTGCCTTTTAAAAATAATATTTCTTAATATAAGGAAATCCTATCTGCCATGGTGTTAGAAAGGGTGACGCGATATATACAGTAGGCATTGACAATAACAAATGAAATATTGATATCATGTTAATAATACACTATGAAAATATTGTATAAACAATTCAGCGCCTCTTAAATCATTATGTACAGTTATGGTTACAGACTCAATCTACCTCCCTACTTGTATTTTGAGTGTAATTAATTTGCCTAAAAAAAGAGACAAAACTCAACAAAACAAAGTTAAAGAAGAACTTGACTGATAGCTTTTTTTTTTAAATTTTTCTATAGATATCTCAATAATATTATCATGAATTATATTGGCCACAATAATTGTGAAAATGTGATATTGTGTCAGCCCTAGTGGCAGGTGACCTGAACTTCTTACCTGCCACAGCCAACATTTAGCCTGTATTTGGCAGGTGGCATGTGCTAATTTCATTCCCTGCTAGTAATACAAGTCTCCAGTGCTAAATCATGTCCAAGCTATATTTTATTTATTTTCTGTGTCACTCTGCATCATGCTCTGCATCAATATACAAGCAGCTGCCATGAACCATTTTTCCCTGGTTGACAGTATCACCCTCTTGTGGTGATCCAGACTGTCTGGCACTGGATTGGCTATTTCAAACTGAAGGGTAAACAAGAAAGAGCAACATCCCATCAGCTCATTATGTGAAACACTAGTAGATTTCCAGTTCATTTTAGGAGGAAAAGACGTGGTTTTGAGGTAAGATAATGAAAATCTTGATAGAAAAGTTACAAACTCTCTTTTAACAAGGTTCATTATAATTATATGAAGGGTAAACCAAATTAGATTGCAAACAAACAACAAAAAGATGACAAATAAAGTTACTTTTATATATATATTTTATATATACTTTTATCTCTGACAGCTAAAAATAAATAGTTTTGACAGAAGTGCCCCCCAAAGAACAAAGAAGTGAACAATCAATCAGTAAATTATGAATGAGTCTTCTAATTAGCATATAGCAATATTAGCAATAGCATAATGCTAGCCAAACTCAATATTAGGTACAATAACATCTCAGTTAACAAAATAACAGCTGAGTTACTAACACTAGCTGGTTTACGTCTTTGGTAATATATGTATAATTATAATAACAGTTAGCTAATGTAAGGTTTATGAAAAGAATAATCTCTTGTTAGCTTGAGCAGTTAGCTAACGGAAAGCTAACTAGCATTAGCTAGCTTAGCTTCATTTGAATGTTTGTTATGGCGGGTAAGGTTAGGTTACATTTAATGACATTCAGGTTTGTTATAAGAGAAAACAGACTTTATTATTATTAATAAGGCGTCTTAGTTTCCCATTTGATCAAAAAGTTGTTGTTCCCGTGTGGTATTATTATGGTTATTACCAGAAAATGAAATTAGCAGCTGCCACCTGCCAAATAAATAACAGGGTAAATGTTGGTTGTGGCAATTCCTAAATTAAATATATGGTAACACTTCATTTTACAGGTCTGCAAATTTCATGGTAATTAGCTGATAATTAGCAAGTAACACATTTGAAATTTCTGCCAAATTACCCCAATATTTACCTCAAAATGTATTGAAAATGACTTTGTTATAAACATTATTTAATAATTATATTCCACTATTTCCCACTAGCTGGTAATTAATTCAACACATTTCCAGGAAAAAAGAATACAAAGTTAATTGATCTACTTTATTTCCTTGTCTGCCCGTAAATAGATAATAATTAGCAAATAACTTCTTTAAAATGTCTTAATAAACTCCCTGAATCATGGCATTAATGACATCAGCTACCAGGTTACATCTGTGTAGACAATCAGTCACACAATGCTGATCAGAAGAGTCTTCTATTAGTTTGAAGAGCAGCCTCTTCTCAAGCCTCAGGGCCCTATTTTAACCATTATATGCTATGTTAGTATATAATTATTAGATATTGTTTATAATAAAGTAATTTTTGATAAATGTTGAGGTAAATTTTGGGGTAATTTGGCAGAAATTCCAAAGAAATTTCAAATGTGTTACTTGCTAATTATCACCTAAATACCATGAAATTTGCAGACCTGTAAAATTAAGTGTTACCAATTAAAGTCATGCATTAAGGTTACATGATATATTACATAATTCTACAGTCTGGTACCACTGACTCAGTGTTTACAATTTTAAAGCCCTCTACTTGGATTTTCATTTTGAATATATCATATAAATTTCACATACTGGAGAATTGTTGTTTTAACTGGACATTTGGAGGTATCTCCTAATAACATGTGTTTTTGTTACATATGCTGGATGCCGCACCAAAACGACTCTGAGAGTCAAATGTGTCCTTAAGGTGTGTGTTTGCCTTTTGTTACGATCCCAAGTCTCTTCCCACGAAAAGGCGCTTTTGTCTGAGGCGCTTAAGTACCAGCAGCATCCAGCATGGCATCAAGTCGCACAGAGACAGCTGGCACATAAACGGAAGTGGGTTATTTTAACTTCAACATAAAAGCGTTTGTTTTTTTGGATGAAGGATTCACAGACTTTGACCCACAGACTGTGTTTACTCTATACACTATCTCACAGCCTTTACAAAACATAATCTTGTTTGTCTGAAGTCCTTATTTATAGCACCACTACAAATTACGTCTGATATTGAAATAGCCTACGTGCAGGGTCTGAAATGAATTTTTTTCGCTTCCTGCCACAGTGACAGACAAGTATTTTTTTTGTCTGCCACTCAGAAATTGTATCTGCCACTTTTGAAATCTCTGCGCTAAATGAAGGAATAACATGCTAGATGTGATTAGTTCAATATATTTTACACAATAAAACATTACATACATGGTAAATTACAGTGTTGTAATTACACCGTGGCTTCCGGGGAGCCCTTTTTATTCGGGGCAGGGAGGGTACTGTACACAGTACTGTACTGTACTTTGTTATTGTCATATATAGTGGTTGTTTTCATAAAAACACACAATTCAAATGATTATGATTATTTAAAATAGGGTGCGGTGCGTCCCTCGGGTTTAGTAGCGCCATGCTGTTGAGCACTTTTTTTTCTCTCCGCCGTGTCTCCGGTCCAAAACAAACATGATACAGCATGCTTATGCATCATTGTGCATGTGTAACTGTGGGATAGCTTCAATACAGAGGAATCGATTGTCACAGAGGCATGAGATACCAAGGAATCTGACCAGTTCTCTATTCCCATCACTGGCGTTTTCCCTGTTTGCCAAAGTGGCGGATAGCCTGCCAATTTTACCTGCCACTGCCAACAATTTACCCGCATTTGGCGGGTGGCAGGTACTAATTTCAGACCCTGCCTACGTGGCTCTAAATGTGAAGAGTATAGGCCTAGGTATGGGAAACATGCAGCAATTTTCATTCATTTTAAACCAGGGCTGCACTAACAATTATTTTCAATAAGTCCTTTTCATGACATTCATTTTGAATTGTCATAGCAGGAAAAGCAAAGGTGTTACTAATAACATTAATGATGGCTCCGTTCTGTTCAAGCGTCCCAGAAAGCCACGACAGTGAGCCAGCATGAACAATATCAGGACCCTGAAACTGAAGCAGCTAACTGGAATTCAGTCATCATTTATTTTAGTATTTACACCTGTAACATTTCTAAATGTCTTCTGTATAAAAAAAAAAAAAAAAAAGGGCCTTTTTTGATTAATCTGTTGATTATTTTTGGAATTATCAATAATTCAAGTTGTCCTTAAAATTGTTGAACATGTCCATCACAATTTCCCTCAGCCCAAGGTGACATATTTGACATCAGTGTATGTAAAGATATTCAATTAAAAAATAAATAAATTATTGCAATTTAGAAGCAAGAGACACAAAATATTAATATTTATCCTTAATAAATGACTGAAACTATTTATGGGTTAGATAGATAGATAGATAGATAGATAGATAGATAGATAGTAAGTAACTTTATTGATCCCGAGGGAAATTCAAGTTTCCAGCATCACAAGGCAAGGCAAGGCAGCTTTATTTGTATAGCACATTTCAGCAACAGGGCAATTCAAAGTGCTTTACATAAACATTCAAGAACATTGCGACAAAGTGCAAAAGAACATTAAGACATAATTAAAACAGTTATAAAAACATAAAAACAGTTCCATAGTGCAAAACATGTTAGTAAACAGGCAGTAAAAACATTAGTAGTGCAAAGTACAAAGCACAAAAAAGTATGCCAGATATATAAATACAAGGAGATGAAGAAAACTGTTAAAGGTGAACATAGTGCAGGGTAACAGCTGTGATACACGACTATTAAAAAGGTGAATATAGTGCAGAAGAGACTGTTAAAAATGAGTATAGTGCAGGGTAACTCCAGTAGCTTAGTCTATGAAAGTGCACTGTGTGCATTATTATCTGTCCTGCAGACCGTCCTCCTTTACTGAAATTGCTCAATAAAGCGCTTAATTGATTAATGGTTGTAGCACTATTTACACATTTAACAATGGATCTGTTTCTTTTACCAATTTTGTTCATCAGTGTGACTTTATTTTGAAAGGTATAAGAGGAAGTGTAGTGGTTGTATTCTGTGTGACTTGATGGTGGGTCAAACAGCGGCTGTAGTAGGAGGAGGAGTGAATGGTAATAATGGGAGGAGAGACACGGAGTGAGTATCAACAGCAGGGCTCTAACTAAACGTGCAGTGTGTTGCTCTCTTTCTGATGAAACTTGATGATAAATGTGCACTGCGTCGACCGAGGGGCCATTTCTACACATTTATGGAGTTAATTATAAACTCTGACTTATGATTAAAGGAACTTCCAGCAAGTTTGGACAAAGACGACATGAAAGCCAAGGCGTGGAAACTTTAAATGGACTTTAACTGGGCTGATGTTGGACTCGTGAAGGTGGACTGGGTTTATGGATTTTATTGAAACCTCAAAGTGTTTTTTTTTTTAAGGAAGTCTGATGGATGCCGAGGATTTATAATTTAATTTCAGACTGAGAACAAAATGTAACCACCTGCGTTTTACCCAACACTTGCTTCTTTTTATTTTACAAGCTGTGTTTTTTTTTTTTTTAAATCTGACTTCTTCTTCTCCCTGAAGAGAGAGAGAGGAATGAAAGGTTAAATTTAGTCTGCAAGACGAGTCTAAAAGAAGAGCATCAATGGATTGAAATATTATACTTTCAGCTTTCAAGTGAAAAAGTGCCTCAAGCAAGGTAAGAAGCTGTGCAGGCAGAGCTAAAGCATCCTCTAGGGTCTGTATTTTGATAGGATATTAGTGTCCCTGCAAAACCTACTGTAGTAATGCTGAGATACACTGAGATATCACCCCTTTGTTTATGTTTAGTGTATCACATGCACCACTTGTAATCTGGGAATGAGTATTTTTTATTCTAATACCTTAGTGAATAGGTTTAACTGTAATGACCCAAAAGTGCACTCTGTTCCCACTCCCAGGATTAAAATTATGAGAACAATAGTCAGTCAGAATAGTGTTTTTTATTTTTTTTTATTCATGTTCCCTCCTCTCAGCTGGTACCAGACTCAGTGAGTCAGACAAAAGATGCACCTGTTTTGTCTTACAGGAGGGGTGCTGAGGACTGAACATCACAATTCACTGTAGGGGTGCAGAATTAAAGAGCTTGAGGCTTGTTGTCTGTTGTGTATGGCCCAGGCCATTTGCCTGCTGCTCCACATGGTGCCTTGTGCTGGGCAGAACCTAATTTTAGCTGTTTTTGTACAGAGGAGTGCAGCCGTCTTGTGCATTTTACATCATCATACTCCCTGCTAGTGTTTCCCCTTCCTTTGTTTTTGTTGTGCTTGTTAATTCTGGTTTGTGAGACGTGAGGTGCACAGAGGCACACATCACTCTGGATGCCTGTAATCCCTTGTATTGAGCCATAAGACTGTATAGGGACAATGTTTACTTTAAGAAATATAAGCTTCCTTCGTTGTTAATCAGCTTGTAGGTTGCCAAAGGTTTTAGTTGACTTTAAAAAAACATAAATTGTAATGTGTTATTTCCTCAAAGAATACACCAGAGAAAAATATAGACTTCCAGTCTAGCCCTCATGGCAAACACTAAATTGTAAGTCTGTTTTTGTGATTGCCTTTGCATTATTTACAGGGTGACAGCTTTGTTCAAGAAGCCAGAAGTAAATGTTGAGCATATCATCCAGGCCCTCCAGCTTAACAAAGTCTGTGCATGTTAGATACCAACTCAGGTATAATTTTACACAGTTATAACCCACATAATTCAACATTTAGCATGTCTTGACATTTCACCAGTATATTCAAAACACTGTGGCCAACTGCACCCTTTAGGAAGATTGTCTTGCTGGAGGAAATTCATTGTATTGAGAAACAAATTATTCATGACTTGAAGGTGGTTACTCCAAATTGCTGCGTTATTGGTGGTAAAGATAGAGTCTGTTTGCCTTTACCATAAAAACATGTAATTAACACCATGTTGAAGCTCATGGAGCACCAAAGAACATACAAAAATGCAAAAAAAAAAACACAAATAAGTGAAGAAATGTGGTAAACCAAAGCTAAGGGAGATTGGAGAAAGTGCCTTATAAAGTTTAAGGGCCATGCAGTGTACCATAAATGGTCACCATTGTATGCTTTACGTCTCATTAATGTTGACCTGTCTGAAAGAGCCTTTTACATCTGGGCAGTAACCGATGGCCGCTAAGAGAAGAAATGAGAACCATATCAGTGAGGTTAAATATTTAGGATTTGTTTAGGATCCGGGATAACGTCTCTTGCTGATCTTCAGGTTTTTAAAATAAAATCCCGTGCCATGCTTCAACAGTAGATTCCAGCTCTTGAGGTCGGTACCTTTGGCTTTTGACCCTCAGTTCCTCCCACTGTCGTGACTTGAAAGTAGCTTTATGGGACTGACCTGTTCCCGGGAGTCGGGGGCAGGGAAGGACAAAGACTCGGGACTTAGAAGAAGGATATTAGATGCTTTGCTTTCACTAGACTCATGTCATTTTCCCACTCCCATGAGACCAATAAGCTATATGAAATCTTCCTGGGGGGGAAAAAAATATATGAAATCAGTGCACTTGTGATTGGAGCATAATGTAGGTGATTTATTTATGTAATTTGCAGTATTGTTCAATTGCTGCAAAATTGCACAGTAAAGGTAGCACTATTCAAGTTTCTCTGTGTGAGTAAATTAAAAACATTCATTGCTCATCTGTCAATATTGTTACAGTATACCCTGTAGCACCATGTGTTAGGTTACGAGGGATCAGTATGTTAATCCATATACAGTAGGCTTTCCCCCCCTCGAGACCATAAAGCTTCTCTCGCGTGCCCACTGTGTGCCCAGTTCATTTCCTTTAGTTAAAATACATGTCAATACAGATGCTAAATTGGGTTGCAGTGCCAGGGACACAATCCATGAATTGATTGCTGTGTTGTGTTGGCTGGTCCAACCAGTCACGTTTGGATTGATGGTTTACAACCTAGTCCCATTGTAAATAACTGTCGCATGTACTATTTGTGCAGGTCTGTTGTCTTTTTCTGTGGTCAGTCGTGTGATATTTCTGCCTCTGTATGAGATTGTTCTGTTCACCTGTAAAGGTTTCTGCTCAAGTAACATTTGTAGTTCTTGCTAAATTGCTACAGGCTTTTTTTTTTTGCACTAAGGCTACGGCCTCTGTCAGGATTAACAAGGATTACTAAGAGAGTAATGCTACTTCTTATCAGGCCTGTATCTCTCGCTAACATCACTGATAGTTCTGCTTAGGTGCTGAGGGATAAAACACACACACACTCTCACACACATTACGTCAACAGTTGAATATTTGTGTGTTGGGTTTTTCTGTGAGTGTCAGAGAAGACTGAAAAGAGCAACTAATGATTTAATTGTCATTTATCAAGTGAACAAGACGGCAGAAAAGACCACTGCACTGCTCGAGTTTACTCCCGCGCAGTGTAACCCTTTACAAAGTGCATCCTTAACCTTTGCATTATTCAGTTTATGCCTCCTGATCAGTTAATTCTACTGTGATTCAGAGGAGATGCATATGGAGAAATCAGGCTTACCGGCTGTTGTAGCTGACAGTTTAGAATCAGCTGTTTACTTGCATTCAACACAACACATCTATCCATCTAAATACTCATTTGAATGAAACACTTTTTTGCTAATTATTTAATGAAATTAAGAGGGTTTTTACAGATTTCCACATTGCGCAATTGATGGTTTGAGTCTGCATTTATAAAGTTATTACTTGGCAGTGGAGATGAGAAAAGTAGCTTCTACAACAGAGGTCTATCAGTGATCTGTTATAGAGGATGCCTACGGGTACAAATAAAGTCACCTGAACCTGATCACTGATACATTAGGTTCATTTTACTGAGTCAAGGTTGCTTTCTGTTACCTGTGGTCCCCATAAAATGTGGACAACACAACCGGCTTGCTCTACACCGTCCGTGTTATCGCCACCAACGTTTGTGGACTCCCAGCAATCAGAATAATCTGGAGTGTTTCAGTGACTTGATTTACCAGTTGATTGATCACTACACAGCCAGATGACAAGAGTGTCCTTGATTTGCCTCACCAATTTGATCTCTAATTCAATTACACTATTAACACTCAGACCAGCAGGGCAGGATTAACCTGGGTGTTACAAATGTCCAGTCCAGAAGGCTAAGTCATGACTAGATCTAAAGCAATTTGTGTCATTGAAATCCAGCGAAACATCGGACCAGTGAACTGCGTCCACACGTGTGTGTTACTGAGCTAAACTGAGTGGTGATGAGCTTGTTTGTATCGTCACTTTTTTACCTTTAAATCTCATTATTAAAGTGCCAAAGATCACTCAGGTCCTCTCTATTACACTGCTGATGTCCGTCCCATTTGCACAACTTAATGTCAAGTGAAGAAGTTTTGTGATGCAGTCGGTCTTCTCTCTCTGCATGGTTATGTGCGACTTGCGAGCAGTTGCTAATTAATAATATGTCAACTTTCCCTCAGATATCCTTGTGGGGAGATTAATGTGCACCTCTCACATGCTCAAGTAGGAGCTGTCCACAGTTATTCTTTCTTTGTAAGTTACTTGAAAGATGAAAACCATAATTGCCTACACGGTCTGCAAGTGTCTATTATCACATTGCTGTCAGGTAAATAGCAAAAGCTCTGCTGCTTGGCTGTTTTTGTCTTGTCACAGAATCCATGTTCTGTTTTAAACATCTGAGCTCTTCTCTGAGGCCTTCTCTGTGTTCATGTCAATTAATTGGCCCCTTGCTCTGCTCTGCTCTGCTGCCTGAGGAAATAACCTGGTTGTCTTGCACCTACTCCTGCACCTGCAGAAAAAAGCCGCCCTCCAGGCTTCCTCTGTAATATGGCGGCTCAGTGTGGGCGTCTGTCTGTTGCCACAAGCCAGTCATATATTCTGGTGTGGAGGCAGAGCAGAGCAGGCAGGAGCAAAGACAAGATTTGTTATATCTTGAGGTTGTCAAAAGTTACTTGAGGTCTGGATGTGAGCTAGAATCATAGATATATGATAGGATTTGCTCATTACTTTAGCTGTCATGTCATTAAAATGACTGTGAAGATGACAGGCAAGATGATGCAGTGATGTGCAATCACTTCCATCATTTTTTTGACTGCTGGAGGTGACACAGAATTTATTAGACGGAAAAGATTTCTTTTTTTTCTAATCCATTATAAGAGTCCTGTTTATTCCGACACCCCCAATGAGCGAATAATGTTTGCTCAGTAGGAGTAATCCTTTCCTCATTAACAAACATTCTGTCATGCAAAAAGCTTCCAAACCTCAGCCTTTATTCATGCTCTACCACCCTCCCTTCTTCATCAGCTTTTACTGTAAAGCCAACCCCACTCTAATTGTCCCTCTCCTCTTCTTCAGTGCATGTGTAACATTGGTTTTGTCTTTCTGCTTCTTTTGGAAAGGTGCTAAGCAAAAGTTATTACAGTGCTTCACGGCCAGCTCCAGCAGCAACCGTCTCAACCCTGCGTCGGTCAAGTGCAAGGACTTAAATGCATCTTTCTGCTGCTCTATTCTGGGATGTTTGTTTACTCAAGTGCAAACTGCTAAGAGACTAAACATGTCCCTCATTTGATTCAGTTATCCTGTGTTTCTACAGTGCATCCGTGGTTATAGCAGCAGCTAATATCCAACACCTACTTGCTCTCTAAGAATAGCCTCCTTCTTATATTACTTAAATGAACTTGAAGTAATAAGCTGGTATTAGGGGTACTGAATGGAGTGATTTAAGGGGAGGGGGCGAGGTCTTCCATTATGTTTGAAGGGCAGCAACTTAAATTTGTGCCTTAAATCCAATTTAAGGTGGAGGGCCTCATGGGTTGCTACAGCTGCTCTCATCGTTCAGACTATAAAGTAGGCCCACAATTTGTGTAAGTGGAGTTTTGTTTGTGGGGATTGCGCTGGTGTGTTTGCATGCGCTGTTTGTGCATTTAATAGTCAGGTGAATCGCACTTGCTGCCGTCTGCTGCTAGACATGTACTTTACTCGATGGAGTCTTGAATACAGTTTAATTTAAAAACGTTGTGAAATGACAGTCTATTTATGCCACTTAAGTTGCTTTTTTAAGCAGTGGTAATAAGGTAACATCTGGACGTCAGGGAGACGCACCTTTCAATATTGCTGGTGTCACCTGTCAATTGCTGTTGGCCTATTTAGCGTGAGACGAGACCTTCTGGATGAGCTGAACCAATCACAAGCATGAGGTTAATCTGTACATACACTTACAGTACAACCTTGTCTTCTATGTGGACACACACATACACAAACAGTTTGGCGTAATCGGGCACTTGTTGGAATATCTCATTTGCCTTAATCCAACCACAGCTCAGACATGCAATTCTCCAGAGGATTAAGTGTTTCAAAGAATACAGTTATTTATTAACCAAGAAGCATCTGGAATTCAGTGTAGTTGTTGGATTATGAGTTGATGTTAACTTGAGGGATTACATGTGCCTGAGGGGGGACGTGAGGGATGTCCTTGTGCAGCGGTGAATCAGTGAATGGTACAGTGTTGTTGTGTTGAAGAGTGAACGGGATGTGTGGTCTTCTCTTCCAGGTCGGGAGATGTGTGGAGGAGTGTGACGGACGGCCATGGGACTGGAGAGACGGTGGCTTCAGGCTGTCACCACTGCTGTAGCCATCTGTCTGCTAAGTAAGTATGCTAATGCAAATATGGATCCATCGCATAAACTTACAATAAATTTCCATAATTCATTTCTCCTTCTTGAACTTTCAGAGTTTTTCCTCAAATGATTAGAGACATATCTCAGCTGTTGTCTTCGTCAAAGCTCTAAATAACTACGCTTAATGGTAAAATGCTTTTTCAAAAAAATGTTAATTCACACAATGCATTCTTACTATCAAAACATTAAAGACATTTCTCAAAATTGAGTAAGTCACAGACACAATTATGTAACACTGACATGTAAACATGACTTGGACACGTACAGCACAGACTAGCTGTGATGAAAGTCTGCTTTATGAGCATGATGATGGTAATGCTTTACAGTATGTCACTGTTTGTCTTCAGTCTTATTTCGAAGCACTTTCACCGCATTAGGTATTACAATATTTATAAATGCACTTTTAACTTTGCATTTTAGGTTTGGATTATGAGTTTGTGCTGTAAACTGTTTTAGTTTTGGATGAGTATGACTGAAAATGGATCTAGATTGAATTCAGTCAAATAATCCTTCACAGTCCACAAAGCAGGCTGTTTTACTAACCGCATGAAGTGATATTGAAAATAAGTCGCCAGTTGTTTTCCTGCATTTGTCAGCCATTTGTTTGCATAGCTTCACCAAAAGTTCATTGTTTACCAACTTCAACAAGACCTGCGGTATGTCCCTTATTATGGTAAAAGCATCGCAAAACTGTTGGCATATGTTGCCGTTTAGCTGCCTACATACAGTTTGAGTGACACCATGATGAATCTGGCACAGCTCCCATTGCCTTACATTGGAGAAAGTAAAGAGGAGGGGTTACAACATAGACTGGACGAGAGAAAATGGGGCCAAAATCCAAGTTAAATAATATCTCTGGGTGTGGATTTAGATCAATCTGGGATTTATGCTACCCTCATCCCTGGGCACGCTTTCCTGTGTGCGTGCATGTGTTTGTAAGGGGGGGGTGGTGGGATTGATTGTGCTGGTCCGCACACCATGTGTGGACCCCAGGGGGTGGTGGGAGGTCGGCTGGAGAGAGTACAGAAGGCCCTGCTGCCCTGCATCAGAGTATCACCACCCCCCCCCCCTTCTGAGATTAAAGTAATCACCAGGCCAGATGAGTAGCAGAGCAAACACTGGCACCCAGTTGCGCACACACCCACGCGAGCACATGGCAGCAAGGGAGAGGAGAGACTGCTCCAGGTGTCACTAATGGGATTGCTGTGTGTTTGCAAGCTTTACAGCTATATGATCTTGTCACCAAATGGCACACGGTTGTCTTACATGCCCTATGATGGCCCAGGTTTTATCAGGGAACACTCCGGGGATGTCGTAGTCACTGACTGATCCAGTTCAACATAAGCATTCATGGATTGTTGTTACTTCTTTCAGTGTGTTTGCCACCAACTTTTTTGTGTCCTCCTGACTTATTTTTGCCTGTGTTGTTTTGCTCTCTCCTCTCTATCCAAAGATATTGCTGCAAATGTTTTATGAACTCAGCATAGCAAACAATTTTCAATGACCAAAAAAATTCCAGTGAGGTTAATCCGGCCTCTATGGCAGCCATAAATCTCGTTAAAAAGCCCATATTTCTCAGGCTCCTGTAGAGCATGATTTATGTGTTTATTCTAATTTGTTTGGTTTATTGCCTTCTGTGCTATCAGCTAATGTTCACAGCGAACCTCATGCTTTATCTTGGTGTTATGCTGTTGCTTTTACAGGTGTGTCTCAAGGCGTTGCATCACTGGTTCATGCCAGAGAGGGAGGCTCTGCAGAACTGAGCTGCAATCTCACTCCAACATCCAAAGAAGCCACCTCCTCAAACCTCTTTCCTCTGCATGTGGTGGAGTGGGTGCGCCTCGGTTACAACGTTCCCATCCTCATCAAATTTGGAGTGTATGCTCCTCGGGTTCACCCAAACTACAAGGGTAAGAGTTATTCAGATGTGTTCAATTACACACTCCTTTCAGAAAACACACATGAAAAACACATGTTGTATCTGTAACAACACGTGTTACTTGACTGGAAGTCCTTTCCCATGAAGTAGACCTGTAAGACCTTTCTTTTTTCCAGTGCTTTAGTGATTTGACTGCACACAAGACCCTAAGTGGGGCTTTGAAAACATTTCTCAGTAGGACAAAGAAGAGTTGACTCTGGTAGTTTCTGAAAAGATTCCTGAGACTGACCACCAATTGACAGATTTCTCTAATTATGGTTCAGTAGATTTTAGGGAGGGGCGGGGAGGTGTCCATGTGGCAACATTTCTCTTTTACCTCAAGTAACATGCATCTGTCCTGTGTAGGCAAAGGTAGGCATAAGGAGGTTTAGGTTACACTGGTATTTATGAAGAATTGGGGAGGGGAAGTTTGGATGAAACAAAATCCCAAATAGGTAATCCATCCAAACCACAATCCCTGTAATTATTGCTGGTGTTCAGTCTGTGTGTGTCCAGACTGCAATTGCAGTGCAAGGAGAAGGGGAAGGGCGAGAATGGATGTGTTTTAATAGATGCAGTTAAAGGGGGGTGGGGTAGCTGAGCAAGAAGAAGGGGGGTACCAGTAACGCCGTGCATGGGGGGATTAGGAGTGTAGGTGGGGGCTTGGTGGTCTGATGACAGTGTTTTATTAGTATGCTGAGGGGTGACCCAGTAAGGGGAGATTGTTGTGCTGGAAGGAGGATGGATGAAGCATTGGGAATAATGGGAGTTTTCTTACTGGAGCCCTATAATCCTGTCATTGTCTGCCAGAGGACAAAAGACAAAGAGGGGTATCACAACCTCCCCTTGCTTTGCCAAAGCCAACAGGACTACTAGGACACCCAAAATCCCATACTGTCCCAACTAGGTCACTGAAATATACAGTGAACCTCTCTTAAAAGCCCTCCGCGTTTGTCGTATCAGAATTTATTTTAACAGAATCTCCCACGGAGAAGGAAAGCCTCTGATTCGGACACAAGTTTGCAGCATCGTGACAGTTCAGGAAACCACAAACCGGCTGCCGGACAATTGGGCTACATGTGTTTGGCATGTTAACCCTCTTGTAGACCGTTAACTATGTCATTGTTTAGGGGCAGTCATCTGATGCACACGCAGCCATAATGAAGTAAACAACATTGCAGAGATGTGGCTCAGAGTAGAAGACTGTTTGGGATGTCCTAATATTTTGCCACATATATCTATCCCTGGTGTGTACTTGTGTGTACTTGTCTTGCGTGGGCTTTACCCCTGCCCTGTCTGCCTCAGATCCTCATATCTCCCCTCCCACTGGAGGCAGATGGCAGCATGTGAAGCGTGTCAGCGCTGTGGGTCTGATGTATTCTACCCTCAAATTAAAATGTTGGGGGATTTCAGATTTAACCGCAAGACAGTCGAGTAGGCGACCGTTTCCTCATCTTTGTCTCGGCTTGTCTGAGATCAGGAATAAGAGAGCAGGGATGAGACCTGTACGGTTGTTCAGAGCTGGGTTGGATTTACAACATAATGGCTGCTTCCAATAAAGCTAAGCTCGATGTCAGACTTCAATATGTATTACTATATCTAAGTGCTTTGGTGTCCTTCCTTTGGTGGACTCATTGCATTGCAAATGCCGCACATTAAAGCAGACTAAATTAAAACATAAAAAGCATTCCCAAAGGCTGTCTGTCCTTGGTCTGCTGCTTTGTCTCAAGCTCACTGATGCTATTGGCCATTTTTAGAAACTGAGATGAAGGTATCAAAGCAAACGATATCTTGGATGACTATTTCAGTCGTCCATTAAACCAACAGTTTTTGATACGATATCAGGTGTATTTGAGATTGCACTCTGTATTTTAGGAGTGTCACGGCTATTAAGCGGCGTTCTTCCGGCGACCCCCTTAGACACCAGACTGTCTAGGTCTCAGAGAGCTTCTCCTGTCTGTGAGTTAGGAAGGTATTAGTACCCCTCATCCCACTTCCTCCCTGTTTCACACCCAGCATGCCCTGCAGGGCTGAACATTAGTCAACTCACAACAAAGAGGAAACAGCCGGATAAACTCTGACTGACACACTATTATAGTCTGTTTGAATTGTATTTGTTGAGACAATATGTTCAAGTCTTGCGGTGTCAGGATGGTTTACCGTTGCAGGGATAGATCAAATATCTCCCGTGTGCTGAAGTAAATCAGTAGAGACTGTGAGCAGGGGAGTCTGACCTGAGGTTAGAACGACAATGGGCGAACCCCCAGATCTCAGCAGGCCTCCATCACGCTCTCAGTGTGACCTCTGAACACTGGAGAAGTTAAGGCATGCATTTGTCACACACACATGCACAAGTCACGTACACTCACACACACTCAAATGTACCGATGCACACACACACACAAACCCTGAACTCTATAACCTTTGAACAACTAGCCTAAGCTTTTGCAAACATGCATCTACCTGCAGAAAATAGCCCAGTTGAAAGGTGAAACTGATCACCTTTATCCAACACCAACCAGTTTTTCAGCTATAACTAGACCAGGATGATGTATGGCAAACAATGACACAATAAGAGAAGAATAGGACTGCAACTTGGGGATTTTCCTTTTACAAAAGCTCTGTTACCTCATGCCTTAGGTGTGTCACTGGCCAGATTCCTATGAGGAACATGAGATCAGAGTCACAGTGCTGTGCTGGGCATTCATATCGGTGTTGTCCAAGTGTCTCTTCTGTCGATGAATATATCTACTGCTGTTAGATTACTTAAAAATAAATGAAGTTGGATTTAATTTATCAACATGGTCTACAATATTTTGAACAGTATAACAAGCTTGATGTTCACTAATGATGACGATTGTTCTCAGACACAGCATTTTCCTGATGGTCAACTGACTAACTAAAGCAAATTTTAGGGAACTATTAATTATTAACATCAGTGTTATCTCTTCCTGACCAGAAAACGAAGCTCAAGTTCTTTACTGGAAAACAGTTCAAACACCTCTCGTAGTCTCACTGAACCGAATTCCATATTTTAAAGTACTTTGCTCCCTGATCATGTACGAGGGGGCTAATGTCCGTGGCAAGTGGCCACTGTAGTGAAATTTGGCACGTGAGCTGTGTGTGTGCTTGCTTGTGCAGGGGGTTAACAGAGCTGGACAGAGCGAGAGGGACAGAGTTAACTGTAATCTATCTCACGACAAAGAGCTATTCATAAGAGGGTTAAACTGATTAGGGAGACAGGAGGATTGAAGAGAGAAATTTGGGGGAGTGGGAGGGGTGAGCTGTCAGAGGCAGGGGGCCGGTCCCAGACTTATGATTGTATTCAAATCAAAACACATCCCACAATGCACCGCCGCTCGGCTCCCTTATGCACATACGGATGGACAAAGAAAAGCAGCGCCGATGCTTCTCCAAACAGAATATACGGAAATTGGTCTTCCTCCATAGTTACTCCCGAGATTGTATCGCATGTAATTCACAATACCCCATGCATTACTACGTCAGTAAGCACCAGTGGGAGCCCCTAATACAAAAATCACATTCCTTTGGAACAATAAAATTCTTGTCCTGGAGCTTTAGTCGCCACAAAATTAAGAAAATATACATGCAATGAAAGTGTTGTAAATCTTAAATGTGACTGAACTTGGAAAATAATTATGTGGGTAAAAATGTATGCAGTGTAAAGTGTCCTCATCTCGGCTGCATTGCAGTGGCTTCACTTGCAGCAAAAGCCTCATAAATCTTGTCTTAAAAAAAAGAGAAGAAACAATAGGAGATCAGAAACCGTGACATAAGGCCAGCTCCTGGCCAGCGGCACGGCTCTGAAAGCTGAGTTATTCCTAACCTGCCACCCACTGGGCAAGAACCTGACTCTGGCTGATATAAAGAGGGTGCGTCTTAAGAGGTTCACACAGCACTGGTGGATTAGCGTTTCCATTTTCTACCCTTGGCTTCACTGCAGCTCAACCTGTTGGAAACAAGGGCTCATTTTAAGGTAGACTGGAGCTGTCATGTGATAGCTGCTGGAGGAAAAACAGTGAGGAGGAGGAGGAAGAGGGGGGTGGACACAAGAAAGGAGCTGCAGCTATTGTTTCAGCCTTTCTCTCCGTCCACCATAGAGTGTAATGATGTTTGTCTCCTGAGGAGGACTTGTGGACATTGTGCTAATGTAGAGCCAGGGGGAGTGATGAATGTGTCTGCCGGGGAGTTACGGAGCACATAGGTCAGAAAGGTCAACCTCTCATAGGCTGTCAGTGGATTATCGATGCACACAACTCGGGTAACCTCTCCGTAACCTCTCGCTCAATTTCCTCTTGGATTGAAAAACAGGGTGTGATTTTACTGATATGGTTGATCGTTTTTCATCTCTTGTGTTGTTGTTATTGAAGCATATTTTGCATTGTTTGTGTGCATCGGGCCATCGGAGAGAAAAGCAACCCTTTTTTGTGAACTCCCCTTCAGGGCAGAGCACCTGCCGAGTGCCTTTTGAGATTTCAGTTCAAGTCCAAAGATGCAACATTCAAATTTAAATAAAGCAACATTTGTCACACAGCGTCAGCCTTTTGTCTGCCCACAGGCTGAAAAGAAAACACTCCTCTTTTTTCTGCCTCTCATTTATTTCTCCCACTCTTCCTTTTCTGCCTCTTGTGCCGCTGGATGTGACACAAGACTGTTTTCTTCCAAATCTAAACATGTTTTTCCCCCACATGTAATTTCTCAAATCTCTGACAGAAGAAACCCACCCCCCCTGCGTGATCAACCCTCCCCTTCCCATGTTTGGCCCCGTCGTGTTTCTACAGCAACTGAATTCAAATCTAAACCTACAGCCCGGGCTTTTCTTGGTCTCATCGCTATGGTAACCTGAGAGAATGAGGAGTGGGTGGTTGGGGGGCTGCCGTCTCTTTGTAGTGATGGACAAGAGGGAGGCTACGGGAAAGGGTTAAGTGTTCGACAGCGAAACCAGAATTCCCCCGTGGAGACTCAGGGGGCAGGGCGCTCGCCAAATTTTGAAAATCAACATGAATACACCCACCCACGTGCTTCTGAACCCACAAGACCAGTGCACATGGTCAGTCCGAGGGATTTCCATATAGGCTGCGTTTCAGTCAGAATATAACGAGAGGTGCTATTAGTCACAGTGATCTCTAAGTATCCCATAATATATATACACACACAAGGATTAGGTGTGTGTTAAAGAGGGTTTGTGCGCTTATGCACGTGAAAGTGTTTTTCCTCTTGGCCTGCAGCGTGGCAGTTAATTCCATGTCCGACTGGGAAAAAGGTTGCGCAGGAAATGGGCAGCTCGGGGAGGATCCCTCGTGGAGAGATAAGAGGAGAATGCCTAAAGTTATCCCCACACCTGTTATCATCTGCCTGCACATTTCCTCTCTCCTGGCCCTGCCCAGTTGTTTGAAAGATGCTGACCGAAATGAGAGGCATTCATTTTATGGTGTCTCTCAAGTGAGCCCCCGCCCATCAAACACTGGCTAGCCTTTTAGGAGGTCAGTCAAACATTAAACCTAACTATTAAGCACAGCAACAGCCCCAGTCAGGAATGCAGGGTTAATTGTTAGCCATTGTTGTCTGCCTTTACTCTCAGTGTGTGTGTTTCACCCTGTCTTAAGGCCACGTAGAGAGTTGAATGAATTTCATAGCTTTTAGGCTCTGCTCCAGACACTGCTGTCTGGAGGGAAAGTGGTGTGAATGGCGAGGATATTGTGTTTCTCGTGATATTGTTGTTTCAGGGTCGCAGTACATTCAAGAATTCTCTGCTCTTATATACACTATGTCTTCTGGAATCAAATGAAGAGATGTTTTTTTTAGTTCATTTCTTTGCACGGAGCAAACTGTTAGCCGTTAACGGGGTATGATGAGATGCCGGAAACTTCTTCACATCGCCCCCTGTTTACTTTCAAACGGTTTTGGCCAGGGCCTGGTATGAGCAACGTGTGTGTTTCCCCCCTGCACGCATCCTCCTGTCGTTTAAAGCCCTGAGATTGAAGGGGGGAAAAAAGAGTTCATTGAGAGACAGAATAAAAGGAAGGGGGGTGGGTGGGGAAGGGTAACTTCAGTACCCTGAAAACAGGCTGCAGTCACCAGGCAACCAGCAGATCAAGTTTCAAAGCCTGACAAGGAGTTGTAAGAAGTACAGAGAGGAGGAGAGGGAGTGCGGTATGTGTGTGTCTGTGATAGGGAGATGTGTGTGTGCTCGTGCATAGATCTGTCTGTGTGTTTCAGAGCGGGCATCTGCCGTGCTCCAAGTTGTTTATCTCTTCCCAGTGTCCCTCATTGATAAACAAAAACAGACGACTCACTGAAAACTATTTTAGTGATTTAATGAAGCTGCCTTCAAGTATTCCTGGCATACTCATCCTAACTCTCAACCCTAAATGACAGGACACCAGCGTCATCTGTAATCTTGCAAATCATTACAATCATCACTTGAGTGATTCATGTGTTTGCACTTCAACTTGGGGCCACTGACTTCTCCTCCTCTGAGCTGCATAATTTGTCTGCCACCCTCCCGTATTTTCATAAATCATAATTACGTGGTTGGTTATTTGCAACAAACTTTACAGCAACAGTTGATGTTCACACTGTACATGGATTTGTCTGCTATAGTATAAAGTCTATGACTTTGACTGTGGCCTTTGTGACACTGGATGCCTGTGTCCTCTGCATGGTAAGCCCTCTTCCTGCATGTGCTGACTCTGCCTGTCTGGCTATGTGTGTGTGCTGACCCTCTCTCGCTCTCTCTCTCTCACCCCTTCCTCTTCGCCCTCCCACCCTCCCCCCTACAGGCCGCGTGTCTCTGACCCGGGGTGCCTCTCTGCTGGTGGATCGGCTGACCCTGGAGGACGAGGGCTGGTTCGAATGTCGCATCCTGCTTCTGGACAGCGAAAAAGACGACTTTAGAAACGGCACATGGACCTTCCTCTCCATCACAGGTGCAGCGCTGCAGGGTTTTGGGGACTCGGGAGCAGCTTCCTTCACTGCTCATCACTGGCACTGTCCTTGTTTAGACCAGCCACAGCATGGAGCCTGGCTGGGACTCTGGCATGCTGAGGTGTTATAGCAGTGTATCAGGGCGATCTGTGTGACGTTATGTGCGCAGGGTGATCACATCTTGTTTTTGTCTCTGCCTAGTCTGAGCTGATGTCAGCGTAGGAGTTGGTCTTAAGAATAACAGGAGCAGGACAGTGTTATGTGTGGCTTGTGTGGGCTAAAGATTAAAGTTAAATGCTAAAATCAGAGTCATTTTAACCCACCTACTTCCCACTCTCTGTCACACACACATACTCTAGTAATGCCACAATACAGTTCCATTGAGAGTGTGAAGTAGGGATTTGATATGATTGTACTACAGTGAATGAAAGACCTACATGTGCTGCATCAGGTTGCAGATGAACACTGGACACCTTTGTACATAATAATAGAATTACATCAGTGCACGTACTGAGTATCAAATTAATACATGTTACCTAAGAATATGTTTAGCAGTCCCAAAAACAAACTTGATACAGAGGCCTGTACATGGATGATGGCATATTTTATCCAAATCCCTTTGTTTCCAATTGAGTGCATATATTTTTTAGCATGGATGGTCCTATTGGAGAAAAGAACGTGACAGTGTGAGGTCCATATTCTCCCCCCAATAACACAGACAAAATTAAATGTACAACAAAACATACAGTTCTGTTAGTACAGGTTTGGTGGTATCCCAGTTATTGTGCTCCATTTACATTTGTGGTACTCAAAACAACACATTTGGAAGCATAAACAGGGTCTCTTTACAAATATGTTGATACAGTGGAGTACAAAATCTCTAAAGCGCGTTGTGAACAGTTTAAATGAGAACGTTACCTCCAAGTAGTATACCCACCAACTGTCCATGTCCACACAGAGGGCATTAAACTGCTCACAAGGTCTAGGGATCATCCAGATAAAGCAGATCTCAAAAGCATTAAACCAAGAACTACAGGTCGTACCTCTCACAGCAAATCGCACCAAAACTATTTAAGTTTTCCTTTTTAAGCATTTATTGGGGATGTTGTCCACCTTGAAGATGCCATAGTTGACTGTTGCCGTCCACATTTTGCAAATTCAAGTTACTGCTCTGACTGTCTTCTATGTCCCATTTGAATATGTAAATAGAAATCCATATTTAATCTGTGCTGTCTTTGTTCTAGCTCCACCTGTGTTCATCAAGACACCACCAACTTTCGTGGAGGTTCTGCTCGGAGACTCGCTGACTCTCAGCTGTGGAGCCCATGGCAACCCTCGACCAACTGTTGTCTGGCATAAAGATGAGAGCCGAATTGAGAAACATGAAAAAATAAAAGTGAGATTAACAGATGGCATTTGCAGTATTTTAATTATATACTTTATAATTATGATTAGCGTCTTGTGTATGAGTTGTAGCTTTGATGTTCCTTTTGAAGTAAACTGCTTTGTTGTCCTCTCCATGACAGCCTCATGATCGTCCTCCAACTTTTCTCTTTTGTCTCTGATCCTCTTACTCTTTACCTTTGCCCCCCTTTCAGGTACTCAATGGTACCTTGTCTATGGCCTCCGTCACAAGAAATATTTCAGGAGTGTACAAATGTCACGTGTCCAACTCAGAAGGGAACCTCACCCACTTTACGCAGCTGCAGGTCAAAGGTCAGTGTTGAACTGTCTATCATCAGGGAAGGGCAGAATGACTGCTTATCTTGTGTTCAGCACTTTGACGTTGTGTTCAGGTGAACGAGACACAGAATTAGTGCTTTTGAAAATAACATCTACCACATATGTTTTTCTGGGACAACCTCTGATCCCTGTTCTCTTCATAAGCTTCATGGTTTTGTCTGTGCTATCACAAACCCAGTGAACAGGTTGACTGTCATTCTTACAGAGTCTATACTGCCACCTACAGTCCATCCTTTGCTGTAGCATTGATTCAAGGCCTACCAGTACTCACCACTGATCTCTTTAATCCAGGTCATCAGACTGCATCACTATATAAACAACATCTTAACATTAGGGTATGTTATGTTTTCTTGTCAAAAGGGCCTCCAATCATCATCATCTCCCCAGAAGACACCACTCTCAACATGTCCCAGGATGCAGTTCTGCAGTGTCAAGCTGACGCCTACCCTTCTAACCTCACCTACGAGTGGGTGAAACAAGGACAGAATGTTTACCACATTGAGTGAGTATTTAAAGTGTAATGTATTCATGAACCCAAGATACTTAACATACTTTTTTATCTGTTGAATACAAAATATAGTTAATATGACGTAATCAATCACAGACAGTATCCTAATTTACTTTGGTGGAATACTGGGAAGAATATTTAAAGGAAGCCTTTTAAATAAACACAATGGAAAATCAATCTGGCATTTTTCCAAAGCGTGCTGCTAATACAATCAGTTCTAATTAGATTATTTATAAGACTATTGTATCGTGTGGTCATGAGCACGCTATGAACTCAAAACAAAGGCGATTACGGTTCAGATTATTGTGATAATTTCCATGCTCTGATAAATAACCTTCTCAAACGATCAGTTTCTATTCCCATTACAGTCAAATTTGTTTTCAATTTGATCACTTCTTAAATTGCACCATGTTTTGGCTTTAGGTCCCTGAAGTCCAGAGTGAAGATTTTGGTGGATGGAACACTTCTTATCCCTAATCTCATCCCAGAAGATGCTGGCAACTACACCTGTATCCCAACTAATGGGTTACTCACCCCTCCCTCAGCCTCTGCACACCTGAAAGTGAAACGTAAGGGTTTAGCCTGCTATGAGAGTGTATGGTTCCATACACCCATTATTTGTTTATAACTATAACCATTGCACGTGGCTTGAGCTTTCTCTGCATGTCCTGGGCAAGAACATCTTTACTTTTTGTGATCAATTCCTCTTCCTCCATCTCAGACCCTGCACGTGTGGTCCGAATGTCTCGGGAAACGTACTTGCCTGCTGGCATGGAGGGGGTCATTATCTGCCCAGTCCAGGCTGACCCCCCGGTGCTGTATGTCAACTGGACCAAAGATGGGAACAATTTGAATCTTGACAGGGTAAGCAACGCAGCATAGAAACACAATGTGTCACGCAGAGGAAATCGTCTCAAACTGCACACATGCCTCGTAAATCACTGTGCATAATTTTTTCTCTCCTTGTGACCTGTCCAGCTCCCAGGTTGGATAGTGAACTCCGAGGGCTCCGTTTTTATAGCAACAGCCAATGACAACGCTGTAGGCATGTACACATGTACGCCCTATAACAGTTATGGCACCATGGGACAGTCTGAACCCACCAACGTCATTTTACAGGTGAGGCTGGTGTTCTCAACTTCAGTTACAGAGAAAACCCTTTCCTATGAGTGTACACAGATATATACATGGGCAGAAGTAAAAAGGCTCTCTCTCTTCTCTAGGACCCGCCGTTATTTCGAGTGCCTCCTCGGCCCGAGTATCTCCAGGAGGTGGGCAGAGACTTAATCATCCCCTGTGAAGCCACTGGAGACCCCGCTCCAAACATAACGTGGAGCAAGGTACAGGCGATTTTCCACTCTGATAGGTAGAGGTGCTGCACAAACATGTCTTATTCATGCCTTATTTTAACCTGTTGCTGCCCTTCCTCACAGATTGGCACTACTCCTCGCTCCCTGTACACTGTGATGGCTAACGGCTCCCTCCTGCTGCGGCCGCTCAGTAAAGATCACCAGGGGGGCTGGGAGTGCTTGGCCACTAATCGTGTAGCAACTGTCGGTGCTGGCACTGTGATCATGGTGCTGGGTGAGTGGGCCGACATTATTTCTACAAACTTATATGTTGATATGTGACACTTGACCTGAGCGTATTCAAGCGTATTCAAACTTAACAAAGTGTTTTTCTGTTCCGCAGGCACCAGTCCTCATGTTGTGTCCTCCGTATTTGTCATCACGGAGATGAACCAGGCCAACGTGTCCTGGGTGCCTGGTTTTGATGGCGGATACACCCAGAAGTTCACTGTTTGGTCAGTAACATACAATACATACTGTATGATGCAGTTCTCAGCTGTCAACAACAATCTTGACTGTTTTATGCTCTGTCTTTATTTTGGCTGTTTTTAATTTTGTTCCAGGGTCAAGCAGGCATCAAGAGGGAAACATGAATGGGCGTCTTTGCCTGTGCCGACATCCAAAAACTACCTGTTGGTGACCGGGCTACTTGTCGGCACCGGCTATCAGTTCAGCGTCCTACCTCAGAATAAACTCGGCTCTGGACCTTTCAGTGAAATTGTTTCTGTGCGAACACTAGGTTTGTGCATGTGCTCTTATGTTCTGTTTGGAGTTTCCCTCACTCTCTCTAATGCTGTGTTGCTATAAGTATCAGTTTGAACTTATATTGGATCTTCTTATCAGCTGTGCCAACAGAAGCTCCTACAGTCGTCTCCACTCTCCCAACTTTGGATCCTCCAATGCTCCTGTCAGCCAACCGGACTGACCAAGGTGTTCTCCTCCAATGGTCACCTCCTGATGCTCCATCTTCTCCACTGACGGGCTATGTGCTGCAGGCCCGCAGGGATCAGGCCCACTGGGTCATCCTCAGCAGTGACATCAGTGCCAATCAGAGTGAACTACTTGTACAAGGACTGCTGAGGGTAATGATCAGTTCATTTCTTCTCTCTTAGCATCTGTACTTTCAAAAGATTCATCAATGTGGCCTCTGGGTTTCTTGCTTTCACAGCCTGGTTGCATGTAGATCTCATAGCTATTGTGCAGGAATTGTGTTATATCAAACTAATGTTGTGATTTATAATGAACATTTTTGAACTTTCATCACAAGCATACTAGTTTATATTGAGTCGAACGCCTGATCTGTCTTTCTCTCAGGACTCCAGTTATGACCTGAGGCTGATGTCTTGTAGCAACAAAGTTCTCAGTGAACCGAGTGAGTCTGTCAGTGTATCCACCACAGGTAAGTGGCTTCGTATAGATTACTGTGAGCATTACATGCATATTGAGTCGAGATCCGGCATATACAGTATATATATATATATATTAGTTTATTGACAAAATTAGCATTGGTTTTTAGGAGTGCATTTGCTTAATTGTCTCCGGTCCGATTACAGGGATGGAGATTTACCCCCTGCGGCCAGGTTTCTTGGAGTTCATCCCTGAGCCCCTGTTGGCTGGTGTGTTAGGAGGGGTGTGCTTCCTGTTCGTAGCCATCATCCTCTCGCTGGTGACAGCATGTTACATGAGTCAGAGGAGACGGCGTCGACGCAGAAAGAGAAGACAAGGTAGAACATCAGATTTAAAGATTTTATTATATTTATTTATTATATGATTGGACAATTTCAACTGTGCTGTTTGACATTTTAATCCTTCCTTCACCATTTCTTAGATCTCCCATCTGCCCTCCAGAAGGGCTCATCTCCAGCGTAAGTGTCCTCACCAGTACAGCTGTATATTTTCATTAAACATTTCTGTAATGTATCTATTGCTTATTTCTGCCTCTATTTTGGTAAAGCTTGAATATTTTTTAATTAATGTATCGTGCGTCATCGGTAGACTGTGGTGAAACACTTAACGTTCTTCATACTCTGCTACCAGCCATCTAACTCTGTAACTTGACTAAATTATATATGTAAGGGATAATGTACAACGAGTCGGTCATTGTTGTGAAATAAACCCCGACAGAGCGGTGCGGCACCTCGACACGAAGCGGTTTGCGTCGGTGGTCTTGCATCGCCCGGAAGGGGGCGACATTATCCCGTTTATTGCACGCTTGCTTACATAAGAAATCAATAATTTGACACTAAAACGATCCTCCTGAGTCCGAAATCAGAACTTTGTCCATAGTAACGGTCTGTTATAAATAACAACGGTCTGCTATAATGAAATAACAGACCGTAGAAGGCCATGATTTACCAATCAGAATCGAGTATTCAACAAAGCTGTGTAATAAATATTATATTACCTGATGACATTTTGTCTAGAAAACCAACAATGAAATGAAACTTCTTTACAAAGCCATCATTGCAATCTCATCTTTGATGTAGTATGTATCTGCAGAAAGTTACAAATTGCACCTTCAATCATTTCTTTTTAGAATCTGTGGTACTGTAAGGTTGTTTTAAGCAAAACAAATGTTTCTTGTCCATGTCTTTTTCAGAGCTCGCTCACCTCCTCGCAGCCCAGACAGTGTCCTAAAGCTGAAGCTGTGTCCGCCGCTTCCCTTCTTCCCCAACAACTCCTCCTCACAGACCGATCGGTCATCCTATGATAAAGGCAGCCGTGGGGAATACCACGACCAGCGGAAACAACTCCTGTCCAACTCGTCTCCACCACCACATTACACACTCTTTGAGAGTCACCTGGGCTCTCAGGACACCTCGCCAACTGCTCTGGAGTCTATCTCCAGAGGCCCAGATGGACGCTTCATTGTCCAAACTGTGCCAGAGGGTTCCATTCCCTCCAATAAAAAAAACTTGAGGAAGGAGGTCCTGCAAAGTAATGGTGGGGCAAGTGGCTCTGGGAGCAACAGGACGTCATTCAGGGACTCTCCAAAGTCAAGCATCTTGAGCTCCGAGAGGGACGAGAGGAAGGATTCTCCTCTCACTGTGGACGTCCCAGAGCTGAGCAGACCTCCTTCCTCTCCTGGAAGAGTACGGGCCATGGCCAGAAACTTCTCCCGTCACGGCTGCTTTTACTCTGACGACGAACAAAGCACAGAGGCTCTTTTGGAAAGAGCCAGCTTCTACTCTGACAACAGTGAGAAAAAACCCAGCGATGCTCTCAGGAGGTATCGCATGCCGGGCCATGGTGAAGATCTGTTCCCGAGTTTGGGGAGGAGAACAAAGCTGCTGGATAGAGATGGAGACAGACCACACCATTCAGGCTACCAGCCTATGGAGAGTCAGCTGACTAATAACAGTACTATGGTCTCACAACTTGACAGTGAGCTGGAGAGGGATAGTATTAACAAGTGTGCCCAATTGGCAAAGGAGAGGGAAGAAATGGAGAGGGAGCTGGAGAGCTATACAGCCGATCAAAGACGGCGTGGGAGAGACGAGCGACAGTCTAATAAGACAAAAAGCCCTCAAAGGGACACACCCAAGTCGGGGGACGAGCCTGTATGGAAGCCACAAGATGTTACCATCAGACAGAAAGACAGGCCCTCGGGTCAGACGACTCGGGTATCTGACTATCGGAGGGCGTGCTATTTTGGGAACACCAGCAGCCCCATGGACCGGCTCCCTGCGTCTCGCATACAGTGGGACATTAGCCCTGTTACATCAGTCACCAGCCTCATTCCTGTACGGAGCCCCCGGGAGACCACATCGCCCAGGTCACAGCAGACTCGCACATGTAGGGAAACCACAGAGGACTCTCTTGTTGTTGATTCATCACGCTCTCCGGTCACCCAGAACACCTCCCTCCCCATGCTCTCTCCTAACGTCACCTCAGAAAGTCCCCCTGTCCTGTGTCTAGAAACACCGGAGAGAGCCAGGTCATTGAGTCCTCCAAGAGAGGCAGATAGATGCAGGAAGTCCATGACTGAGCAGGGTTTAAGGGCAAAGCCAGAGAACGGAGGTGTTGCTTCAAGGTCCAGACATTCGTATGCTTATGCAACTCAGCCCTGGGATTCAGCTGCCAGAGGTCCTTCAGTTGATGATGAGAGGCCTGAAAGTTCAGCCTCTGCATCATATAATCAGCCTGAAAAATACTACACAGCCACAAGGGATCCCAGTCCATCAAGTTATTCTACCTTACCCTATGAACATCACGAAGTAGGGGCAAAGGCCAAAGAGAAAGACACTCAGGCCAGGAATGACCGACAGAGTTCGGGTTTTTACTCTGAGTTAGAGAGAGAGGGTGTGCGAACACGCTCCAGGAGAAGTGACAAATGTCTCTTCTCTCATAGTCCGAGCCCTGTTTCAACATTAACACTTGTAGAAGAGGTCGAGAGTGACCAGTCCCAATTTTCTGTCCCCGGCATGTCAGCGTCTTTCAAGGCCAAACCTGCAGCTCCATCGCCCCAAATGTCCCCACTGCAGACAAGTGCAATTCTTGAATACCTGAGCCTTCCGGGTTTCATTGAAATGAGCGTGGATGAGCCTGTGGAAGACGCTGCGGTCACAGACACTGCTGGACAAAGTTCAGAATTAAAACAAGAAAAATCCCCCGGGGTTAAGCCTGATGTAGTTCCTAGAAACTGGGAGGTTCATATACAGGAAACACACTCAAGCCACCATTCTGCTGGTGCTGCAGAAGCCAGCTTTTATGCTGGTAAAAAACAAGGCCATAAACGCTCCCTCCATGTGGAAGCTAGAGATTCTACACATAGAGTAAGATTTCCAGACGAGACAACGCCATCGTCATCCGGTCCAGAAAAAACTAGCAAGCAGCTCTATAATGAGAAAACACAAATTCGAGTTGGGAACAAAAGCACAGACAGACCTGAATCCAGACTGGGATCCAGGTCAGCTCAAACCTTGTTCAGTGCAGCTAGAGGAATGGCAGACATAGTGTCGAAACACTCACAGAGTTTTGGAGACAGTAGTGAGTCTTTATCAGAGCAATCCCAAAGAGCTTCTCAGGGCAGCAGGACTAATAACATTGCATCACGAATATGTCAAGCCCCTGTGCCATTTCTAAAGAAGTCCTTAAGCATGGGCCCTTGTAGGACGCTCTCAGGTATGGGACACCCTCGTCCTTTCCTAAAGAAATCCATCAGTTTAGGCTCACAGAGGTGGGAGCACTTCGAGAGCCCGAGGACGTATATTTCTGAGAGGTGTTACTGGGACGAGTTCCCAAACCCAGATGTCAGGGTGAAGTCGTACAGTTTGGGTCGCAGCCCGCCTTCCTTTCCCAGACCAGGCCCCTCCTGGAGGGAGTATGTCCCATTCAGACGCCCTAGCATGGGCAGCTTAGAGATGCCTCACCACGCACAGAGACCTTTAGCTAGTCCTTCCTACCTCACTCCTTCCATGTACCCACCCAGACAAACCTCAATGTCCCCGATGCTGGAACCCTCCGATCCACGACGGCAAGCCACTGTTTTCCCAGAGTCCTCCAGGTGGTCTCCCTCATATCAAGATACCATGAGGTCTGCCCAGCATAAATATGTCCCCATGCCCTCTTCCATCCCTGTCCCCCAGTACCAACACTGGCCAGGATCCAGAGGGGAAAGCATGAGACCCATGGAGCCCAGCAGAGGCCCTCCGAGGTCCTACCTGCCCAGGGGCATCAGCTGGCCCTCACCTTACTACGCCCCCTTCCCACCCAGAGAGGCAGAGAGTTACAGACAGCCAGACAGGATGATGATGAGGAGGGGAGGGGAGACAGAGACCAGGGAGGGAGGGAGGACCAGTTACGCCAGTCAGAGCAGCGGTAGAGGTAGCGCCGGCCTCTTCCGACAATCCCTGTCCATCACTCCCACGCTGCTCAGCTCCCCCGAAACCACAGAGGAAAGCGAGCGGCACAGAGCCGAGACGGAGCTGCCTGAGAGGAGAGCGAAAAGGTGAAACACCGCCACACCTGGAAAAAAATAACAACAAACTCACTGGAGTGTCTTCTTGGCAGAGGGATTTATTTATGTTGCCAAAATAACATTCATTTTTGTCGTTTTTGTTTCTCGTTTGTGATGTTATCTTAACCACTTGTTTTGTGTTATCTCATTAGAAGGAACACATCAGTAGATGAGAGTTATGAGTGGGACTCTGCTGATGCGTGTGTGGACTCGGAGGTCCTGGAGGCCATGAGGTTTGATCAGTCACAAACGGGTTTCCGGAAAGGCAGGGGGGAGCTCAGATATGATCAAGCTGCTGGCCTCCAGGACCAGCGACAGAAAGGTGATCATTACTTTTCCACTTTCTCATTGTTGTTTTTGATGTTGCATGTGTCATTGTGAGTGTAACGCTTTGATGTGATGGTGCCGCATGTGTTCACCCTGTTGCCCTTGTGTTGTGATGATTGTGAGCTTGTCCCATGACGTGCCCATCCATGCATTTCCTCTCCCTGATGCCCTCCCCAGGCCCGTGTCCCTCAGTCAGCCCGCCAGTTTCCAACCCGCCTCGCTGCCAGCTCAGCCGCTCCCTAAGCGAGGCGCGTTTCAACGCTCTCCGCCAGGAGTACCAAGAGTACAGGCAGGCTCAGGAATCCATCTGTTCCCGTGAGCCCTGCCTCAGCCCTGGCCACGATTCAGACTCTGACTCCGGCTCAGCACTGCTCTAGCAGCTTAACTCGGTCCGTTATTCTGCCTACCCTCTCACCTCTTTTTTCCCACCTCTCACTGCTCGCCTGCCTGCATCCTTTTCTTGCCTGCTTACTGTATCATCCATGTGCAGTGAAATTGTGCATGCTAAAAAACCTGTGCAGCTAGTTAAAATGTTTTAACCTTGTCCTTTTAGGAACTGTTTCTCTAATGCCATACTGATCTCTATCTCTGTCTTTCACAGGTACATCCAAGACAGATACCAAAAAGCAGTTTTAATGAACAGACGACAGCACTGTGGTCCTGGACGCCGTCACATCTCACTGGAGCTTTCTCAAGTGAAAGAACTCATTGTTTAAAAAAGTTTTTTATCCTCTGTTACAGAAAACTAAAGTAAAGCAATTTAAAGAGACAGCACCATATGTTGTACGCCATCAAATGTGACAGACTGCAACCCCTCAGTTGTTATCAGATGACATTTTCTTTTTTTTTGTTCCATTGTGCTTTGCATGATGAAACTGAGAAGGGATTATTTATTTTTCTAAGAAGCTCGTGCAACTGTATTTTGGGATTTTTCTTTTAGACCATGACAATCAGGCACACAGGGCCCCTTTGAGAAATGAAATGCTCACCCTCGACTAAGACAGGTTTACTGTTGAGAACAACCTGCTTTATAAAAGCAGCAGCATGCTACATAATTTCAAGTTATCGCATCAAAGACTTCCCTTTAATAATATAAAGGGATGCTAATGACAATTAAGTAGGTCTGTGTCCAAGATAACATCTGTTTGTGGAAATGTCTGTATCTGTAATGTTGCCAATCAAACAATGCTCAAAGCATTTTCACCCCCATCTCCCTTTGAATACGACAAAAGTACTTAATAGTACTCAAAGATCACATGATTAGGCAGCTCTGATTTTTTGTACTTTGGTACAAAATCTTGGATCAGTTCCCGATGTCCAACTGTGTTACTCCACAACAATAATTTACTGTATTTAAAATAAGAGTTTGTTTGTTATTTTCCACCGTGGTTTTCCTGTTGGTTACCTGAACTCATTTCCTTTTTTATATTATCGTTCACAATAACGTTCGACTGTTGAGACTTTATTAATCACATCCCTTCAAATAGCCTCCCAGTATTTGTTCAAAATGTACAAATGTTTATATGTACCTTAATGTGAATGAACCCTGCTGTATTGTATATTCCACTTCATCATTTCATCAGATTAGAAAATGCTACTTTTACTCCACCTGAATCGATCAAACCTCGTCTCTGTGATTAAATGACAGATATTGTAAAAACTTTATAAGAAACACAGGGAAAATGATTTCTGCCTTATTTTTGTTAATGTCACAAACACGCACTAGTTGATGGAACACGAAGCTGACGAGCTAAAATCAAATCGGATGATCGGAGGATTCAAAAAGATTGAAAAGTTGTACCTTTTTTACACAAGTTGTGCTCACATGATGAGTATTTCTGTATATTTATGAAGGTGAGATATGATATGCAACAATGTTTACAATTCACTTCATTGACGTGAAGGCAACACTGTGAATACTTCATGGACTTCTGATTCTGTATTTGAATTGCTGTGAAGTCTGTAATGAATTTTGTGCCCATTAGCCTACTTTTTTTTTACTCTTTTTTTTTTTACTGAAAAATGACAAAAGCTGTTTTTATTACGTCACCTGACAAACAGTTTTTAAGAATACCTTTGTAGCTAAGATTCAAGAGAGTTGTACTATATTTACTAATATAACCAAGATGAAAGTCCTCATATGGAGTGAGTATGCATTTCTTGATGATGGTTTTGGATGTTTTGTACAAACTGGAAATTTTTATAACTTGCCACCTGGTTGTTTTTGTCATTTTTATATGTTTGTAATGAATAAATTGTTTTATTCCGAATGCACCAGACTGAATGTGTCTCTGTTTTTGTGTTTTGAGGAAAATCATGTGACAATGAAGAATACAGTTTCTCTTTAACTTAGAGAAGTCAGCTAGTTAACTTAATTTCCAGAGCATTAACAAGTAAGCTTAATAAAGGGTTCTTCCACAAAAGTTGGGGTATGCATCTGCTCTCATGGAGGTCCATGACTACCTCCAGGTTTTACTCTTCTTTTCCATACCCTACTCCCAAATGGTGATTCTCTCCCTGACATATTTTGTTCTGCTGCACCCTCGGGTGGTGGATGACATCCTGATAGAGTACCCAGGACAGCTTCTCCAAACGGGGCATAACTGTTAAAGGGTAAGTGACCTTTCTTAATGACTGACGTGTCATTAATACTAATAAGACTTGGGCTGAATGTCCACTTTGCTCCATGATCGCATATTTTTACAGAAGTGTATGTTCATATATATATAAAACAACCTTTGGTCTTATCATCATCAATACAATGGCCAACCTTAGACAGAGTGGAGAAGCATTATACCAGTAAGTTGTCATTTTCAGACCCCAATTTGGCACAACATGCACATACTATCTGGAAATAAGCCCTTTGTTTGTAAGCGATAGAGTGAGAAAGGTATTTATACTCCTCACATATTCAAATCAAAAGGTATATTAAACTAGGTACCTAAGAGCTCGTTTTGACGTCCCAAAGACTGCCTTTTTCTCTTATCTACGTTAACACTCTGCCCTAAAATGTTATGACGGTCCACTAGTGTCTATGGGTTACTTTCTGATAAGTCACCCATTATGAAGAGTTTATAGGAATCATTTAAACAGGTACTGCACACTTTAACGTGTTTTTTTAAGTGTAAACTAAATGATATGACTGTACTGTGATGAAATACATCAATGCTAATGTTAATATTGATTAGAAATTCATAGAAATCAGAATTCCATGAGTTGAAAATGTCTGAAAACGCCACCTACTGTTTTAAATCAGTCCTGTATGTTGCAAGGCCAATGCTGACTATAGAGTCGACCGGTTGGGACTTATCATGTTAACACCCTCACACATCCACAACCTGGCATCCCAAAACGTATCATAAATGGCTTATAAATGATCTATAAAGAAAAAGTAAATGATATTAAAAATATTTTTAAAGTCTACAAAACACTAAGTCAGCTTAAGTCGGCTCTATTTCACCCCACCCTTAAATCTCCAGCTGTATTTCAACACACTGTAAGTGTGGAGACGGGTGAGTCACAGGTCTTACCGGGTCCCTCAGCAGGCGTGACAAACATTGCACAACATTGCCAGTAATTAATCATACTATTACTGTTTATTTCAAGGATTTGGGGAAGAGATTTAACATCTTAATCAGTGATATTGAGAGAATAATAACAGTAGTTTATGTCAACAGTACATACAAGGTGTAGCTCCTCATTCATTCAGCCGAAATGAGACCAAAGAAAAAAAATGTTGTACATCCTAAATTTGTTGCTGTAGTGTACTGTTTTAGTGGGGTTTTTTATGATCCAGAAGCAGTAGTGTAACAGCAACACTGTGACAAAAGATCACAATCAATTGTCATTTAACTGCTGACCTCATATTTACAAGGTCAGTGTTAGCTGTGATTACATGCAGAGGTGGTGCTTTCTGCTGTGTTACACAGATGTGTCACTGTGAGGACGATGAACTCCTCCCTGCCTGGTATGAGTAAGAAATAATGTCTCTAAAGTTAAAAACATGGGTTAAGGTAAATGGATAGTGACTCATGAGCCCCTCAGATGTGTAGATCTCCTCTCTGTACATGTAGACATATTAACCGAAACCATCAATTACACACGACAAGCCATTTGCTCTTTAACTAAAGCATATATATTGTTTCAAGTAGGAATTCATCACGATACAGAGGTGCACGTCGTACGTCAACACCAACTTCCTCTATTTCTTTCCCAGGCTGGAAATGTCACATCACTTGGTTGACATACGCATGACGTGTTTGACCATGGTCCCGATGCCATCAAAGATGTAGTGATAGTGATAATCTGTTTCCCACAAGAAGGAAGGAGTGCTGACCACTTTGTTCTTCTCATCCACATAGGCTTCGTAAAAGAAAGGGGTTAAGGTCAAAGCAAGAGTTATTTCACAACATAAGCAATGACAGGATGAACATGAATCTGTGTAGATTTAGTTAGCTGACACTGATAGCAAATAAAGAGAGCTCTGAAAGGATATATATGGCTCGCGGACTTGGTGGCGAGCGCCCATGCTCTTCACAGCCTGCACCATGCTTGTGTGAGGCCAGTTCCCCCAGCGAGTGTTGTCGTCTTTCTCGTAGCCCATGGTCACCTCGATGCTGGGCAGCACGCGGCAGGCCAGCACGGGAGCCATGCTGGCCAGTCTGAAAACAGGTGCACACAGTCAGTTGAGGTTTTTATTAAGTAGAGATTAAGAGACCAGACTGATCAGGGGCTGGGAATAATTGCCTTACCAGTATCCGACAGGAGAGATTCAAAGCCTGGGACCGCAGTTTATAAAACTACTATTACTGACCAAAAAGTATGAGGCAAGATTACAGATTGTCTGCTGTTTATTATCACCATTTGCCTATAAGTTAAACCATATTTGTGGGCGGACAACATCCCCCTATTTGAACAAAAACATACTCTGAACGGTAAGCTTGAATCACACACACACACACACACACACATACACACACTTGTACAAGGCAATTTGTGAGGTTTTAGTGAGATCCTACAGATTTAACTGAGTAGTTTAAATCAGTACGATCCCAATAATTGTAACTAACTGCCACTGGACATGACTACTGTTTCACTGACCAAGAATACAACACGGACCTGGAGTTGATGCTAACAGGAACTTCAATAACTTTATGATGTAACAAAGTGTTATTTAAAACCCCCACACACCTACAGTATGGACCGCCTACACAGGTGATTTCACTTGTTGTACATGACTGGAGTGGGTGTCGATGATATCTATCTCATCCTTCTGTTGTTTTTATTTGATGACTGACAGTAGAAACCGACATGAAACATGGGGACAGATCGAGGGCAACGACATGCAACAAAGGCTCCAAATTGAACCTTTATCGTCCTTATAAAGCAAAAACATCTGTGTGGGAGTGCTGTGCCTTTAAAGAAATACATGCGTATTTATGCGTATACTATTTATTGAAGATATCCAACAGCACAGTCCATCACAACTTGAAGTCTGCATATAAGTATGGTGCTTTTTTTTTTAACAAAGCAAGCAATTTCTGATGCACTGAGCATTTTTAAGAAATAATGTAATAACGGCGAGCTGTTTTAGTTGTCTGCCAGGCACTGAACATCTCGCCCCACTGGACTAGAGTGTTATCTTCCTTTAATCCTGTAAACCAATGTGTCTCATCTCCGGATGCTGCAAAGTGATTTACATCTCAACAAAGCCAAATCTGAAGTTTGACCCTTCCAACTTCCAACATAAATATTCTAAACAAAGCTGGTGTGAGCTGGTTCAAAGTGCAAACTTGCTTATTTCAGATGAACCTTGAGAGTGACAGTGAGCCAGCATGCACGATACCAGGACCCTGAAATCAAAGCAGCTAAATGGAGTTTAGACATCATTCATTTCATTATTTACACCTGTGCTTTTTCCTACTGCGACAAGTCAAAATGTCGTCCGTGAAAAAGGCCTATATAGATTTAAATTGTGTCTTTTATACTCTTAAATCAAAGAGGAGTGAAACACTGATGAAATCAGAAGAAACACATGAGGGGAGGAGCTGCAGCTGGAGGGTTTGTACTGCGGAGGAGCTGCAGAGAAGCGTTAAGAGTTTACCACCGGGGGCTTAATTATTGCTTTTAGAAACGTTGTCTGATTCTAAATTTATACACCGCTTGTTTTGTTGACAGAACAGAACAATGGAGGCTGTGTTTATCTGTGAATCACAGTGATACTGACTCCTACATTACACAACAATGCCCTTTATTATCACTTGTGGGGTAAAAAAAAAGAATTGGCATTGTTCTCAATCCTCTTTTCACTGTACAGTATATTGATTTCTCGATAAAGTTATCTCTAATGGCTCAAACTCTCTATAAGCATTAATGGCAATAGGAAAGGATTATGCTGGTATTATCCTTTAAATGACAGTTGGGTTCAGGTCAAAACTGAACATTTGTTTCATCCTCTTCCTCCTCCTCTGCTGCCAACCCCACTTCCTGTAATCCTGCATCTTCTGTCATCTCCGCACATGGCCACCAGGTGTCACCTCACCTGACCTCACCTGACCTCACCTGTCCTCACCTGTCTGCACAGCTGTCACCTCATCACCTCATCACTCCATGTGCGCCAACGTAGTGGCCAAAGGATCAGTCACTCTCTATCACGTCACAGTCTACTGTATGATGCCTCAGTGTCGGAGCCTTCATGCTGTCCTGCTCGCTTTAACCCTTTTAGGATTTGACTGCCTTCATGATGCCTAATGTGAGCTCTCCTCTGATTTTCTCACACTTGCTCTAACTAATGTGCGGAGACTCTCAGCAGGTGGCCCCTTAAACGGTGCATCAACTTGCCCTTTAATTCTTTCCTGGCTTTACTTTAGCTATAAAGATTTTTATTACATGTTCAGATTTTTGTGAAAATTTTATTTTGCACATTTTGCGAATGTTTTAACAGATGTATCTTCACAGAAATATGACATGACTATTGCCATAATGACTTTTAGTGGTAGTATATGTGGTAAAAGTACAATTTATTTTCTAGGAAACACTGTACTTACTTTGTGAAAGCAAATACAATTGACAATAGATGATACTATTAGCCTACTAGCAGGTCTTGTAATGTCACTATTGATGATAATAATAATGATAATAATAACACATTTATCAGTAATAGGATATATTTATCCAAACTTAATAACTGCAACAAGCTACATTTATTTATTTATTTATTTATCTACATCTAGAAACAGCTCAGTAGTCATTGTCTGACTTTTTTCCTTTTCTACAGTTGCTCCAATGCCCCAATTCCATTACGGGGATTGTTTAAATCTTGTGTGTTTATCTAGTTTGAGGTAATCTGATTTAAAGTGCTATATGAACCAATGACCGTCTGCAATTTAACCTCATGCTTGGATTTAAAATATGAATTTTAAGTTTAAAAAAAAGCCACCCAAAGCCACAATGTCACACACTACTGTCTTAATACATAAACCTATTGATTTTACATAAGTAGAGTTACACAGTATTGTGCCTTCAGTACTGACAGATTGAATAGTGAGCAAATGATACATACCCAATAGGCTTGCGTGAGCGGTGGAACTCTTTAAGCACCCTTTCCACATCGTTGTGCAGCTTGCAGTCTTTGCCATCCTTCACAAAAGAGGACCTAAAGAGTTGATTTATACAGTATATTAGTTCTCCATCTTCACCATGCCAACTTTGTATATCATTTTACACTACTCAGTCTCAAAGTGATTACTTCATATTTCATTATTCCTCACAGATTCTTTGTGACGCCGTGGCCTCCTGGAAAGATGACAGCATCAAAGCTGTTGACGTCCAGCTTGGACAGGTCTTGCATTTGCATATTTCCTTGACCGTGACTGAAGCGAGCTGACTCCATCATCATGTTCCTATGTGATGGCCAGAAATAATCATAAATACTGCCTCATGAAATTAATCAAGTCAGGTGTGTAAACTATACAACTTGAAACAACAAGCCACTAAGACCTGTCTATGATCCATCTGAGAGTGAATCATTGTGTTTCCTAACAAGCCTACCGGTTCTCCCCAGAGCCGGGCTGCTTCTTCATGTGGTCCATCACATGCATCTGCTGCTGATTTGGAGCGAACATCTGGAAGCGAGCACCGTTACGGCTCAGGTGGTACATGGTGCTGAAGACAAGAGTTGTAAGTTACTATCTCTGCTTGGTGATGTGTTCATGCGATGATGATGATATTTCTGATACTCACTACACTCCCTCATGGACATCAGTCCCATCCCACCAGCCACATCCTGAGAAAACCTGGATCACATTGTGATTCACAAACCAAAATGTGATTCACAAATCACAATAATGCCCACACTTAATGCCATATTGTCCCATATTGATATGTTTCACTTACCACTGCAATGTTGGTATTTCCCCAGTTGCCATAGTCACCCTGGTGAACAAAGCAGGCAGGCTGGCGAGAGAGAACAGTCAGTGTCTGTTTTGACAGCAAAGTCCTGGATGCCTGCATGATTAAGCTTCAATCTCACTGTTTCAGGAGGAGAATGTAACTTTAAAGTTCTGTAGCGAAGAGCCTGTAGACTTTGAGTGGTAGAAATATCGCTGTGCCTGTATATATACCGTCAGAGTGTGGCCAAGTGACGTTACCACGTAAGCTCTATTTCCTGAGAATAGCCGTCGCTCCACTGCCTTGAATGGCCTATTCCCCCGATAAACACCCTTCCCTATTAATACCTTGTTTATTCACCTGATTAACTTAAGTCATTTGGCTACCGAGTGATACTTGAGCTCTGGAGGGTATGCTAAACATGTTGTCCATTAACCCATGAAATATCTTGACCCATTTACAATGTAACTCTTAGCATGGTATGTAGATGGAGAAACCTGCAGATATAATGCTAAATGTTGTTTTTTTATATAGTTTTATATGTCAGGGCACTTTTTTACAAAACACTCTGCATCCATGTGCAGTTTTTGGAAATGCTTCTTATTGTATTTGTACAAAGGTAGCAGTGGATGCAACACCTTCATACAGTACAAGACATACTCTATGCCCTTTAAAGTCTCATTAGGTTGTAAGGCTCTTACTCGCTGTAATGCCATGTTGCGTCTACAACGTCTAGACTATAAACCCCAAAGTACCCCGGTCAGACGGAAACGTCAAAGTCAATATACAGTCAAATCAAAACTACAGCTCCTATCTGAAGGCTGCATTTTGGTGAGGAAGCCAAGATTCAGTACAGATGACAAGCAGGAAGCAAAATATGGCATTAATTTTTATTATGACCACTTTTTATGTAGAAACAATCAATATTTACATACTGGTGTTGAAAGTATATTATGACAATTTGAGGAACAAAATGCAGAAATGGAGTAAAACAGAACAATATACACCCAACTAGAGTCACCACATCAATCACAATTTTAAGCCTCAGCTGGCACCTTGATGTGAGATGTTCTCAAACAATTCTGCCTGATGGTTTAAAATTTGCACACGAACGAAACTCATGCATTTAAAAAAAACACATACTGAAACGGTCAGGTATGGTAAATCACAAAGCACAAATAGTTTCTGTTTTTAAAAAATCAAATACAAGAAACGTGTCGTGACAAACTTATGCGGTGAGGTTCCTGTTACTAAATGTCTCTTATTGTGAAACATGTTTCTCAATTTCTCCGTGGCTGATGGTTCTCGATGCCATAATCCTTTTTAAAACACCACAAAGATGGGTCTCACATTTTTTTTTTGACAATTTTTAAGTACTATTTCAAATAAAAGATGTGATTAATTAATAAGACTAAACCTGTGACGGGTGTCTACAAAGCAAAAGAAAAGGAAAATAAGATGCAGCACAGACAACTAAATAATAAATAATCAGGTCCATTTGATACTTTATATGAAAAATGTCTTATACAATCTTCTCAGTGTATTTCTGCATTTTTGATGCATCAGTAAAATAACATCATACACACCGCAAGCATGTCAAAATCTAAATCAAAATGATGCTTAACAAAGCTTCATCCTTGATCCGACCCAGAGCAATACAGCCGCTGACAATCTGCCGACAGCCCAGCCTCAATAAATTGGCACTGATCGGGCTGCGGCTATTTCATCAATTACTTATGATGAACCATGTTGAGCACTCCTCGCAGTTTAGTTTGCTTTACATGTAAGAACCAAATCCTAAAAGCCATTTACATGCAAATCCCTAACCACTTCAGTGGTGAAAGTAAGAATCATCTCCTAAATGTCTGCCACCACAAAAGAAAGCTTTTCATGCACCCAAGCACTGTCAGTCAGTCAAGGAGTTTGTGCACTAACTGTGCACGCCGTGTTCATTATGGAGATAGTATTTGCGAAGATATCCATTTGATAAAGAGTGGGGTTTGCTCATCGAGCCAATAGCCGTGCTGAGAGAGAGAGAGAGAAGCGAGTGTTAACAAGGCCAGTCTGGCGGCATTAGGGCGTGTAGGCAGGCGGCGGCTGAAACTGATTGGCAATGTCATAATCGGCAGGAAAAGTTTCACTGCTGTCCTCCATCTCTGAGAGCAGCACTAAAGCCTGCTCCTCCTCCTCGGTGGGGTAGTGGCGCAGCAGGTTCGCGGCTGTGGCGAGGATAGAGGCTCCGCCTGCCCCTGCCACCAGGTAGAAGCTGATGGCAAAAGTGACGTATATGAGGGAGCCGTGGTACTTTTTGTGTTGCTGCTGTAGTGACAAGATGAGCTCCGAGGCCCAGTAGCAGAAGCCTATGACTGTGGCACACTGCAACACTGATGAGAGAGAAAGAAAACAAATTAAGTAGACAAAAATGACATAGTTCCTTTTCAAAAAAAGAAAGGTTTATTGTTTATTTATTTCGCACAGTTTATGACTATACAACATAACAAAAAAAATAAATGAATAATATAAAGTGCAGGAAGAGGCAAAAAAACCCACTGGGCTTATCTGAAGCCTCCACCTAGAGACAAGATTAATATAAAGAAATAATATGACTACATAATAGTGATAAACAATGAACACGGTGCTGAAAAGAACCCCAGTATGACAAATACCTGTGAGAATATGTGCAAATGCATATCTGCGTGTGATCTTTAGTGCAGGGTGCTTTGGTCCGAACACATCCAAGAGGAAAGCAATCAGACTGCACAGGATTCCCAGGAAACAGAAGGCAGCGATCACTCTCATCAGCAAGATGGTCTGCGGGTTCACACAGTAATCTGGAGGACACAGACAGAGACAATCACAAAGCAATTACAGGTGGTGAGCTACCAGATTCATCTCTGCTGTTTGTTTGTTTGTTTGTTTGTTTATTAAGATCCCCATTAGCTTTTGCATAGCAGCAGCTATTCTTCCTGGGGTCTACATAGTTTACATGGTGACAATACAAAATTACACATTCACACTGCTCATCATACACTAACATAACACATCGTAATACACATTAAAAAAAAAAAACACAAAGAAAATAGAAAGGCTCCGACTGAATCTATCAAGATCTAACAGATAAATATCATCATTTAACATGAAATGCCCATAATACCCTGACACACCCAACAATACTTATTAATTACTAAAGTTTCTTCTTAAGTAATGCTCTTTTAGTGTGTGTTTTAAAACCATATATAGTATTTTGTTGTGTAATATGATTTGAGAGTGAATGCCATCCTTGCATTTCTCTGTATATTGCTGTACTTTGACCTGATTTGGTTTTGGATCTTGGTAAAGTAAAACAACCTGCAGCAGCATGCCTTGTGGAATAATTGTGTGTATTTGTACTAAAGGATAGTTTTTTCATAAATGTTTCTTGTTTATTAACCTTATATTATTCCATGATTTATCCCTATCTGATTTATGGTAATGTTGTTTGGGCAAAAACATACCCCTCCAATCTTCATAAACTTTATTTTTTGCAAAAACGATTTGTAAGATTGGCAACTTTGTCAAACTCTAAGGAGGCCTCTGCTTTACTGTTCAGGAAACTGATCATTCTTTCAGTTTATGACATAAATATTCATCAGATATGTGTGTTTATATATAAATATATGTTCTTGCCTTCTTCTTTACCATCATCGTTTAGCAACTTCTTTAAATCTAATTCTCAAATTCATTCACATAATAATAGACAGGTTAATCATCTTCACCTGGACATGGCCAGTACTCCCTCAGATATCGTGGTGTACAAATACGGAACACCAAAATACCTGTTATCAAGAGCTCATTATCCTTAGAGCATTTTAAAAGGAAATTATCATCACATTTAATTCATCATGTCTAATTATCTTTTGATATGTTTAGATATGGGTTTTTTTCTTCTGTACTGTTATTTTGTATGTATTTAATTGTTTTTATTGGATTGTTTTCCACTGTTTGGTTAGGTTTTTCTGCACATTTTGTGTACTTCTTGTTGTTGTTTAACTTTTGTTGTATTTTTAAAATGATGATAATTAAATCTTTCTTCATTTTTTGTTATTGTTGTTTTCTCTCCTGGGAAAGGTGGGAAGTCCTTTGTATAAGCCTAAAGGCTTCTTGACCTCTTCTGTCACATTTCTTGTTTTTTTTTCATTGACTGGATTTTGTGCAGTTTTATATATGTGCAAATATATATGTGTAAATAAATAAATAAATAAAAAATAGATGGAGTCTTTGTTGTTATAGCATTCTTGATGAAAAGTGCAACTTTGTTTACATTTTATTTATTACATCTACCCTACATATTTTACAAGTGCAATTACCTCTGTTTACATTACATCTATTTTTATATTTTATACTTCTAGTGTAACACTTCCGTTTATATTTATTTATTACATCTGCTTTACCTGTTTTATATTACTTTATAACTGTGTGTGTTTTACCTGTTATATGTTTTATCTGCCTCGTTTAGTCTTGTCAAGTATTTGTTTTAAAGCAATGACCAGAAGTGGCAACTGTGAATCTCGTTGTATTTAATACAATGACAATAAAGCTTTCTATTCTAAAACCATCAAATGTTTCCTCTAACATTTTTAAGGATATATATTATGTTTGTATTTTTATTTTGTATGTATTTAATTGTTTTTATTGGATTGTTTTCCACTGTTTGGTTAGTTTTTCTGCACATTTTGTGTACTTCTTGTTGTTGTTTAACTTTTTATTTTTTAAATTATGTTAGTTTAGATCTTTCTCCCTTTTTTGTTATTGTTTTTTTTCTCCTGGGGTTGGGGAGAGGCCCTTTGTATAAGTCTGTGGCTTTTTGACCTCTCCTGACACATTTCTTGTTTGTTTTTTTCATTGACCGGATTTTGTACAGTTTTATATATGTGCAAATAAATAAATAAATAAAAATATTTGGAGTCTTTGTTGTTATAACATTCTTAATGAAAACCATCAAATGTTTCCTCTAACATTTTTAAGGATATATATTATGTTTGTATTGTTATTTTGTATGTATTTCATTGTTTTTATTGGATTGTTTTCCACTGTTTGGTTAGGTTTTTCTGCACATTTTGTGTACTTCTTGTTGTTGTTTAACTTTTGTTTTATTTTTATAATTATGTTAGTTTAGATCTTTCTTTCTTTTTTTGTTATTGTTTTTTTTTCAGGTCCTTTGTATAAGCCTGTGGCTTCTTGACCTCTCCTGGCACATTTCTTGTTTGTTTTTTTCATTGGCTGGATTTTGTGCAGTTTTATATATGTGCAAATAAATAAATAAATAAATAGAAAATAGATGTAGTCTTTGTTGTTATAACATTCTTAATGTAAACCATCTCTAATAGTTTTAAGGATATATATTATGTTGTGTATTGTAGGGTTTAAATGCACACTGTGCTGCTGTTTCCTCACCATCCAGTAGCTTGGGGTCGATGTAGCCCAGCACATCCGCCACCCCGAGCTCTTGTCTCGGACAGGTCCCTCCGTGGACCCGGAGCCAGGCCGGTTCGGCCAGCGCTGTGCACAGCGCCGTGATGGACAGAGCTCCGGGCAGAGCCGACACCAGGCTCCGCTCCGGCTGCTTCGGCAGAGAGGTCCCTCCTCTCCTCCTCCGGCCTCCCGGTACAGCTGAACCCGGCGGGGCGTACATGCTCATCCAATCTCACTACCGACTTGTTGTGGTGTCTGTTAGCCGGGTACAGGTAGCGTTACCTGGGCGACGAACAGGTGACAGCAGCCTGGAGCTTTGTTCTGTGGTGTCTATCTAATGCGGCCTGTTAGCTCCGCTGTTAGCTCACTGCTAACTAATGTCACCAAACTGTCATACAGACATTAACTTAACAGAAACAAAGAAGATGAATAGATAACCTGTTAACTAATCTAGCGAACTAGTCTGGTGAGAAATGACTCGTATTAAGTCGATAGAGAAAACAAAACAAAAGGCAGCTTAACGCTGGCTTCCTGTAAGATACTCACTTCCTTGTTCACAACACTTCTTCGTGGCTTCAATAAGCTGCAGTCTAGATGTGAGGAGTGGAGGTCAGTGCTGCCACCTACTGGTGACAGCTGCTGGTGACAACTGCAGTAAACATGCTATTCCACTTTATTCTACATGATTTGTTTTGCGATTGTAAGGTTTAGAAGTTAATTCATATATTTGAGTTAAGTTACTAAAAATATATTTACAATGTTTACACAGTTATTTACATATTTATGTTAACAGGATTATTATTTACATATTTACATGTTCACATATTGGAACTAGTTATAATAATATCTTGAATCTGCCTGTAAGTATCTTCCTGACATTTACCTTAGTCCAGGTCTTTCTAGCCTCTGATTGGTAAGTTCTACGACAGGTGAGTTAGGAACAAGGAAGTGTTGTTGTTGTTGTGAAACTGATTAAGTGGGAAGAACAGTAAAGTGGCTGTTTAAAAAGTTATCCATCTCCTGCATGTTTATTCTCCTAAAGAGTGATCCTCAACCACACAACGAACTCTCACGTTACACGATTATACATTTTTTTTATAAACCACACACTTAAAGGTGGAGGTAACAAGTGATTTTTGATTGGATAGCATCACCATGTGGCCATTTATAAAGCCCCTTATATTTTGGCTGTTAACTCCTGAAATATGAGGTCTTTTTTAATGAGATGCCAGGTTGTGGATGTGTGAGGCAGGAGTTGATCAGTGACATCCCCTGGCCTCTGATTAGAGGGTGTTAACAAGACATATATAAGTCCCAACCAGTCGACTCTATAGTCAGCATTGGCCTTGCAACAATCAGGGCTGCTTCAATGATCCCATATTATAAAAAAGTGAGATTTTCACAATTGGAGATCACTGCTGGCGCCTACTGGTGACACAACTAAACAACCGCAGTAAATATGCTATTCCACCTTGTTCTACATGATTTGTATTGCGATTATACTTTTTGTTTTATAAGCCACACACTTAAATGTGGATGGAACAAGTATTTTTTGATGGGATAGCACCACTATGTGGCCATTTATAAAGCCCTTTATATATTTTGGCTGTTAACTCCTGAAATATAAAATTTGCAGCGTAAAGCACCAAAGGGGATAGTGCAAAAAACAAGATGCATCAGCTAACACAGTAAAAAAAGAGCTAAACAAAGTGTAACAAAATATGAACCATTTAAATAGAAGGAAGTATAAAAATAGGAGCAGTATATACAGTATTGACAATAAACAGTATATTAACAAAATTGCACAAGTGGAAAATGATATTGCACAGTGAGAATGAATGAATGAATGAAACTAGTAAAGATCTGCTGGCAAGCTGAAATAAAAAAGATTTTTAAAGAAATAGAAAAGTGTGATGAGGAAAACAGCATTCAAAGTTGCACAAATTCATTAGGATCTCAAATATATATTATTTGTGATCTTTTTTTTATTGACAGCATTCATTCAATACAGGCATATTACTGATACTGAGTAACTATCTGATGGTGTGAAAAGTCCCTCTGGCAGAAAGAGGAGTAAGGTTTGTGAATGGCTTACCCAGGTCAAAAGGTAGTATACTGTAAATATAGTTTAAGTATATTAAAGCTATTACAAGTATATTTGTACTTTTGGTGCTTAAATTAAAGTATATTTAACATCTCAGAATTGATTAGTACTTGAGTAAATGTACTTAGTTACATTCCACCACTGATGACAGTTATGAAGCTGTGACACACAGTAGACTGTTCAGATATAATCTGTGTGTCAGATTATTTGATTTGAGACAGAACCCCCCCCCCCAAAAAAAAAAAAAATGCTCTGAACCCTGAATCTCACCTGGAGTCTACCTGCCAGTGGAGCATATCCTCCGTGCACACGCACGTCCATGCCTGGCAGCTAGACTCTGAAACAAGGCTGAGGCCTGGCGCCTACGTGCCAGTGGAGCAGCATGCGTGTGCATGCTGCTCCACTACCACCCTGCTCTCAGGACACTTCGTGCACCGCAGCACGCCCATGCCTGGCAGTTCCGCCACGGATCCTCTGTTCAACCTCGGGTTGCGATCAGACGATTTAGCCCGTGGCGAGGTACAGCCTCCTCTGCCGAGACTCACAGCCTTGTCTCTGGCGTCTGACAGAGATGTTCAGAGCTCTCCAGGTCTCCACAAAGGGAGACCTGGAGCTTAGAGGAAGGAGAGAAACGGGTCCTATAGGTAAACTCGGTTTTGGGCGCACATGACGTCACATATGACGTTTTGCTCACACATGACATCACATATGACGTTTTGGTCACACATGACGTCACATATGACGTCACACATGACGCGAAACATAAGCCCCGCCCAATAACTTGTAGTACTGCTAACCTCCTCTGTGACGTCGTACATGACATCAAGGAACATAAGATTTTTTTATTTTTTTTTTATTTCAAAATTACAGTATACATAGTAACAGCAGAAAACATTAAACACATTTACATACAAAAGAAGCATAGCGAAAACATAAACAAAGAGCGGTGTCAAACATAAAAGGACAACAGAAATGAAACAAAACAAACATTCAACACATAAAAAAAACACACAATAAAAATAAATAAATAAGTAGATAATAATAATAAAAAAGAATATGCGAGAGTATGACAATAATTTCACCTAAAAACTTTAAAGATATTGCATACATTCATTGTTTTCATTGCTCTTTTGTTATGTGAGGAAGAAATTGTTGACAGATATATTTCCATTTCTTTCATAAATACAAAGAAATTAGGCTTTTTTTTGTAAATTCACACTTTTTAAATTAAATTAAAAATTAAATTAATAAGAAAAAATGCATTACTATCTTTGTCACTGTAATCATAGCAGCCAAATATAATATTTCTATAGTACAGTGCAAAATCGGAGAAAATGTTAACAAGTATAAAATTATTGACATCTTTCCACAATTGACATGTAAATTTACAGGACCAGAATAACCAGACATTCTGGTTATATATATATAAATATTTTTTTATTTTATTTTTTATAAACCACACACTTAAATGCAGAGGTAACAAGTGATTTTTGATTGGATAGCATCACTATGTGGCCATTTATAAAGCCCTTTATATATTTTGGCTGTTAACTCCTTAAATATAAAATTTGCAGCGTAAAGCACCAAAGGGGATAGTGCAAAAAACAAGATGCATCAGCTAACACAGTAAAAAAAGAGCTAAACAAAGTGTAACAAAATATGAACCATTTAAATATATGGAAGTATAAAAATAGGAGCAGTATATACAGTATTGACATTAAACAGTATATTAACAAAATTGCACAAGTGGGAAATGATATTGCACAGTGAGAATGAATGAATGAATGAAACTAGTAAAGATCTGCTGGCAAGCTGAAATAAAAAAGATTTTTAAAAGAAATAGAAGAGTGTGATGAGGAAAACAGCATTCAAAGTTGCACAAATTCCTTAGGATCTCAAATATATATTATTTGTGATCTTTTTTTGTATTAACATCATTCATTCAATACAGGCATATTACTGATACTGAGTAACTATCTGATGGTGTGAAAAGTCCCTCTGGCAGAAAGAGGAGTAAGGCTTTGTGAATGGCTTACCCAGGTCAAAAGGTAGTATACTGTAAATATAGTTTAAGTAGATTAAAGCTATTACAAGTATATTTGTACTTTTGGTGCTTAAATTAAAGTATATTTAACATCTCAGAATTGATTAGTACTTGAGTAAATGTACTTAGTTACATTCCACCACTGGTGACAGTTATGAAGCTGTGACACACAGTAGACTGTTCAGATATAATCTGTGTGTCAGATTATTTGATTTGAGACAGAACCCCCCCCCCCCAAAAAAAAAAAAAATGCTCTGAACCCTGAATCTCACCTGGAGTCTACCTGCCAGTGGAGCATATCCTCCGTGCACACGCACGTCCATGCCTGGCAGCTAGACTCTGAAACAAGGCTGAGGCCTGGCGCCTACGTGCCAGTGGAGCAGCATGCGTGTGCATGCTGCTCCACTACCACCCTGCTCTCAGGACACTTCGTGCACCGCAGCACGCCCATGCCTGGCAGTTCCGCCACGGATCCTCTGTTCAACCTCGGGTTGCGATCAGACGATTTAGCCCGTGGCGAGGTAGACCCGCCTCTGCCGAGACTCACAGCCTTGTCTCCGGCGTCTGACAGAGATGTTCAGAGCTCTCCAGGTCTCCACAATGGGAGACCTGGAGCTTAGAGGAAGGAGAGAAACGGGTCCTATAAGTAAACTCGGTTTTGGGTGGCCAGGACGTCACATATGACGTTTTGCTCACACATGACGTCACATATGACGTCACACATGACGCGAAACATAAGCCCCGCCCAATAACTTGTAGTACTGCTAACCTCCTCTGTGACGTCGTACATGACATCAAGGAACATAAGATTTTTTTATTTTTTTTATTTCAAAATTACAGTATACATAGTAACAGCAGAAAACATTAAACACATTTACATACAAAAGAAGCATAGCGAAAACATAAACAAAGAGTGGTATCAAACATAAAAGGACAACAGAAATGAAACAAAACAAACATTCAACACATAAAAAAACACACAATAAAAATAAAAATAAATAAATAAGTAGATAATAATGATAAAAAAGAATATGCGAGAGTATGACAATAATTTCACCTAAAAACTTTAAAGATATTGCATACATTCATTGTTTTCATTGCTCTTTTGTTATGTGAGGAAGAAATTGTTGACAGATATATTTCCATTTCTTTCATAAATACAAAGAAATTAGGCTTTTTTTTTGTAAATTCACACTTTTTAAATTAAATTAAAAATTAAATTAATAAGAAAAAATGCATTATTATCTTTGTCACTGTAATCATAGCAGCCAAATATAATATTTCTATAGCACAGTGCAAAATCTGAGAAAATGTTAACAAGTATAAAATTATTGACATCTTTCCACAATTCACATGTAAATTTACAGGACCAGAATAACCAGACATTCTTCTTCGTGGCTTCAATAAACTGCAGTCTAGATGTGAGGAGTGGAGGTCAGTGCTGCCACCTATCGGTGACAGCTGCTGGTAACAACCGCAGTAAATATGCTATTCCACCTTATACTACATGATTTGTATTGCGATTATTATTATAATATATATATATATATATATATATATATATATATATATTATATAAATATTTTTTTATTTTATTTTTTATACACCACACACTTAAAGGCGGAGGTAACAAGTGATTTTTGATTGGATAGCATCACCATGTGGCCATTTATAAAGCCCCTTATATTTTGGCTGTTAACTCCTGAAATATGAGGTCTTTTTTTAATGAGATGCCAGGTTGTGGATGTGTGAGGCAGGAGTTGATCAGTGACATCCCCTGGCCTCTGATTAGAGGGTGTTAACAAGACATATATAAGTCCCAACCAGTCGACTCTATAGTCAGCATTGGCCTTGCAACAATCAGGGCTGCTTCAATGATCCCATATTATAAAAAAGTGATTTTTTCACAATTGGAGATCACTGCTGGTGCCTACTGGTGACACAACTAAACAACCGCAGTAAATATGCTATTGCACCTTATTCTACATGATTTGTATTGCGATTATACTTTTTTTTTATAAGCCACACACATGTGGATGGAACAAGTATTTTTTGATGGGATAGCACCACTATGTGGCCATTTATAAAGCCCTTTATATATTTTGGCTGTTAACTCCTGAAATATAAAATTTGCAGTGTAAAGCACCAAAGGGGATAGTGCAAAAAACAAGATGCATCAGCTAACACAGTAAAAAAAGAGCTAAACAAAGTGTAACAAAATATGAACCATTTAAATAGAAGGAAGTATAAAAATAGGAGCAGTATATACAGTATTGACAATAAACAGTATATTAACAAAATTGCACAAGTGGGAAATGATATTGCACAGTGAGAATGAATGAATGAATGAAACTAGTAAAGATCTGCTGGCAAGCTGAAATAAAAAAGATTTTTAAAAGAAATAGAAAAGTGTGATGAGAAAAACAGCATTCAAAGTTGCACAAATTCATTAAGACCTCCAAAATATATTATTTGTGATCATTTTTTTTTTATTGACAGCATTCATTCAATACAGGCATATTACTGATACTGAGTAACTATCTGATGGTGTGAAAAGTCCCTCTGGCAGAAAGAGGAGTAAGGTTTGTGAATGGCTTTACCCAGGTCAAAAGGTAGTGTACTGTAAATATAGTTTAAGTATATTAAAGCTATTACAAGTATACTTGTACTTTTTGTGCTTAATTAAAGTATATTTAACATCTCAGAATTGATTAGTACTTGAGTAAATGTACTTAGTTACATTCCACCACCGGTGACAGTTATGAAGCTGTGACACACAGTAGACTGTTCAGATATAATCTGTGTGTCAGATTATTTGATTTGAGACAGAACCCCCCCCCCCAAAAAAAAAAAAAAATGCTCTGAACCCTGAATCTCACCTGGAGTCTACCTGCCAGTGGAGCATATCCTCCGTGCACACGCACGTCCATGCCTGGCAGCTAGACTCTGAAACAAGGCTGAGGCCTGGCGCCTACGTGCCAGTGGAGCACCATGCGTGTGCATGCTGCTCCACTACCACCCTGCTCTCAGGACACTTCGTGCACCGCAGCACGCCCATGCCTGGCAGTTCCGCCACGGATCCTCTGTTCAACCTCGGGTTGCGATCAGACGATTTAGCCCGTGGCGAGGTACAGCCTCCTCTGCCGAGACTCACAGCCTTGTCTCTGGCGTCTGACAGAGATGTTCAGAGCTCTCCAGGTCTCCACAAAGGGAGACCTGGAGCTTAGAGGAAGGAGAGAAACGGGTCCTATAGGTAAACTCGGTTTTGGGCGCACATGACGTCACATATGACGTTTTGCTCACACATGACATCACATATGACGTTTTGGTCACACATGACGTCACATATGACGTCACACATGACGCGAAACATAAGCCCCGCCCAATAACTTGTAGTACTGCTAACCTCCTCTGTGACGTCGTACATGACATCAAGGAAGATAAGAATTGTTTATTTTTTTTATTTCAAAATTACAGTATACGTAGTAACAGCAGAAAACATTAAACACATTTACATACAAAAGAAGCATAGCGAAAACATAAACAAAGAGCGGTGTCAAACATAAAAGGACAACAGAAATGAAACAAAACAAACATTCAACACATAAAAAAACACACAATAAAAATAAATAAATAAGTAGATAATAATAATAAAAAAGAATATGCAAGAGTATGACAATAGTTTCACCTAAAATCTTTAAAGATATTGCATACATTCATTGTTTTCATTGCTCTTTTGTTATGTGAGGAAGAAATTGTTGACAGATATATTTCCATTTCTTTCATAAATACAAAGAAATTAGGCTTTTTTTTGTAAATTCACACTTTTTAAATTAAATTAAAAATTAAATTAATAAGAAAAAATGCATTACTATCTTTGTCACTGTAATCATAGCAGCCAAATATAATATTTCTATAGTACAGTGCAAAATCTGAGAAAATGTTAACAAGTATAAAATTATTGACATCTTTCCACAATTGACATGTAAATTTACAGGACCAGAATAACCAGACATTCTGGTTATATATATATAAATATTTTTTTATTTTATTTTTTATAAACCACACACTTAAATGCAGAGGTAACAAGTGATTTTTGATTGGATAGCATCACCATGTGGCCATTTATAAAGCCCTTTATATATTTTGGCTGTTAACTCCTTAAATATAAAATTTGCAGCGTAAAGCACCAAAGGGGATAGTGCAAAAAACAAGATGCATCAGCTAACACAGTAAAAAAAGAGCTAAACAAAGTGTAACAAAATATGAACCATTTAAATATATGGAAGTATAAAAATAGGAGCAGTATATACAGTATTGACAATAAACAGTATATTAACAAAATTGCACAAGTGGGAAATGATATTGCACAGTGAGAATGAATGAATGAATGAAACTAGTAAAGATCTGCTGGCAAGCTGAAATAAAAAAGATTTTTAAAAGAAATAGAAGAGTGTGATGAGGAAAACAGCATTTAAAGTTGCACAAATTCCTTAGGATCTCAAATATATATTATTTGTGATCTTTTTTTGTATTGACACCATTCATTCAATACAGGCATATTACTGATACTGAGTAACTATCTGATGGTGTGAAAAGTCCCTCTGGCAGAAAGAGGAGTAAGGCTTTGTGAATGGCTTACCCAGGTCAAAAGGTAGTATACTGTAAATATAGTTAAAGTAGATTAAAGCTATTACAAGTATATTTGTACTTTTGGTGCTTAAATTAAAGTATATTTAACATCTCAGAATTGATTAGTACTTGAGTAAATGTACTTAGTTACATTCCACCACTGGTGACAGTTATGAAGCTGTGACACACAGTAGACTGTTCAGATATAATCTGTGTGTCAGATTATTTGATTTGAGACAGAACCCCCCCCCCCAAAAAAAAAAAAATGCTCTGAACCCTGAATCTCACCTGGAGTCTACCTGCCAGTGGAGCATATCCTCCGTGCACACGCACGTCCATGCCTGGCAGCTAGACTCTGAAACAAGGCTGAGGCCTGGCGCCTACGTGCCAGTGGAGCACCATGCGTGTGCATGCTGCTCCACTACCACCCTGCTCTCAGGACACTTCGTGCACCGCAGCACGCCCATGCCTGGCAGTTCCGCCACGGATCCTCTGTTCAACCTCGGGTTGCGATCAGACGATTTAGCCCGTGGCGAGGTAGACCCGCCTCTGCCGAGACTCACAGCCTTGTCTCTGGCGTCTGACAGAGATGTTCAGAGCTCTCCAGGTCTCCACAATGGGAGACCTGGAGCTTAGAGGAACGAGAGAAACGGGTCCTATAGGTAAACTCGGTTTTGGGCGCACATGACGTCACATATGACGTTTTGCTCACACATGACATCACATATGACGTTTTGCTCACACATGACGTCACATATGACGTCACACATGACGCGAAACATAAGCCCCGCCCAATAACTTGTAGTACTGCTAACCTCCTCTGTGACGTCGTACATGACATCAAGGAAGATAAGAATTTTTTATTTTTTTTATTTCAAAATTACAGTATACGTAGTAACAGCAGAAAACATTAAACACATTTACATACAAAAGAAGCATAGCGAAAACATAAACAAAGAGCGGTGTCAAACATAAAAGGACAACAGAAATGAAACAAAACAAACATTCAACACATAAAAAAAACACACAATAAAAATAAATAAATAAGTAGATAATAATAATAAAAAAAGACTATGCGAGAGTATGACAATAATTTCACCTAAAAACTTTAAAGATATTGCATACATTCATTGTTTTCATTGCTTTTTTGTTATGTGAGGAAGAAATTGTTGACATATATATTTCCATTTCTTTCATAAATACAAAGAAATTAGGCATTTTTTTTGTAAATTCACACTTTTTAAATTAAATTAAAAATTAAATTAATAAGAAAAAATGCATTACTATCTTTGTCACTGTAATCATAGCCGCCAAATATAATATTTCTATAGTACAGTGCAAAATCTGAGAAAATTTTAACAAGTAGAAAAAATTATTGACATCTTTCCACAATTCACATGTAAATTTACAGGACCAGAATAACCAGACATTCTGGTTATATATATATAAATATTTTTTAATTTTATTTTTTATACACCACACACTTAAATGGAGAGGTAACAAGTGATTTTTGATTGGATAGCATCACCATGTGGCCATTTATAAAGCCCCTTATATTTTGGCTGTTAACTACTGAAATATGAGGTCTTTTTTTAATGAGATGCCAGGTTGTGGATGTGTGAGGCAGGAGTTGATCAGTGACATCCCCTGGCCTCTGATTAGAGGGTGTTAACAAGACATATATAAGTCCCAACCAGTCGACTCTATAGTCAGCATTGGCCTTGCAACAATCAGGGCTGCTTCAATGATCCCATATTATAAAAAAGTGAGATTTTCACAATTGGCGATCACTGCTGGCGTCTACTGGTGACACAGCTAAACAACCGCAGTAAATATGCTATTCCACCTTATTCTACATGATTTGTATTGCGATTATACTTTTTTTTTTATAAGCCACACACTTAAATGTGGATGGAACAATTATTTTTTGATGGGATAGCACCACTATGTGGCCATTTATAAAGCCTTTTATATAATTTGGCTGTTAACTCCTGAAATATAAAATTTGCAGTGTAAAGCACCAAAGGGGATAGTGCAAAAAACAAGATGCATCAGCTAACACAGTAAAAAAAGAGCTAAACAAAGTGTAACAAAATATGAACCATTTAAATAGAAGGAAGTATAAAAATAGGAGCAGTATATACAGTATTGACAATAAACAGTATATTAACAAAATTGCACAAGTGGAAAATGATATTGCACAGTGAGAATGAATGAATGAATGAAACTAGTAAAGATCTGCTGGCAAGCTGAAATAAAAAAGATTTTTAAAAGAAATAGAAAAGTGTGATGAGGAAAACAGCATTCAAAGTTGCACAAATTCATTAGGATCTCAAATATATATTATTTGTGATCTTTTTTTGTATTGACACCATTCATTCAATACAGGCATATTACTGATACTGAGTAACTATCTGATGGTGTGAAAAGTCCCTCTGGCAGAAAGAGGAGTAAGGTTTGTGAATGGCTTACCCAGGTCAAAAGGTAGTATACTGTAAATATAGTTTAAGTATATTAAAGCTATTACAAGTATATTTGTACTTTTGGTGCTTAAATTAAAGTATATTTAACATCTCAGAATTGATTAGTACTTGAGTAAATGTACTTAGTTACATTCCACCACTGGTGACAGTTATGAAGCTGTGACACACAGTAGACTGTTCAGATATAATCTGTGTGTCAGATTATTTGATTTGAGACAGAACCCCCCCCCCCAAAAAAAAAAAAAATGCTCTGAACCCTGAATCTCACCTGGAGTCTACCTGCCAGTGGAGCATATCCTCCGTGCACACGCACGTCCATGCCTGGCAGCTAGACTCTGAAACAAGGCTGAGGCCTGGCGCCTACGTGCCAGTGGAGCAGCATGCGTGTGCATGCTGCTCCACTACCACCCTGCTCTCAGGACACTTCGTGCACCGCAGCACGCCCATGCCTGGCACTTCCGCCACGGATCCTCTGTTCAACCTCGGGTTGCGATCAGACGATTTAGCCCGTGGCGAGGTACAGCCTCCTCTGCCGAGACTCACAGCCTTGTCTCTGGCGTCTGACAGAGATGTTCAGAGCTCTCCAGGTCTCCACAATGGGAGACCTGGAGCTTAGAGGAATGAGAGAAACGGGTCCTATAAGTAAACTCGGTTTTGGGTGGCCACGACGTCACATATGACGTTTTGCTCACACATGACGTCACATATGACGTCACACATGACGCGAAACATAAGCCCCGCCCAATAACTTGTAGTACTGCCAACCTCCTCTGTGACGTCGTACATGACATCAAGGAACATAAGAATTTTTTATTTTTTTTATTTCAAAATTACAGTATACATAGTAACAGCAGAAAACATTAAACACATTTACATACAAAAGAAGCATAGCGAAAACATAAACAAAGAGCGGTGTCAAACATAAAAGGACAACAGAAATGAAACAAAACAAACATTCAACACATAAAAAAACACAATAAAAATAAAAATAAATAAATAAGTAGATAATAATAATAAAAAAGAATATGCGAGAGTATGACAATAATTTCACCTAAAAACTTTAAAGATATTGCATACATTCATTGTTTTCATTGCTCTTTTGTTATGTGAGGAAGAAATTGTTGACAGATATATTTCCATTTCTTTCATAAATACAAAGAAATTAGGCTTTTTTTTGTAAATTCACACTTTTTAAATTAAATTAAAAATTAAAGTAATAAGAAAAAATGCATTACTATCTTTGTCACTGTAATCATAGCAGCCAAATATAATATTTCTATAGTACAGTGCAAAATCTGAGAAAATCTTAACAAGTATAAAATTATTGACATCTTTCCACAATTGACATGTAAATTTACAGGACCAGAATAACCAGACATTCTGGTTAAATATATATAAATATTTTTTTATTTTATTTTTTATACACCACACACTTAAAGCCGGAGGTAACAAGTGATTTTTGATTGGATAGCATCACCATGTGGCCATTTATAAAGCCCCTTATATTTTGGCTGTTAACTCCTGAAATATGAGGTCTTTTTTTAAAGAGATGCCAGGTTGTGGATGTGTGAGGCAGGAGTTGATCAGTGACATCCCCTGGCCTCTGATTAGAGGGTGTTAACAAGACATATATAAGTCCCAACCAGTCGACTCTATAGTCAGCAATGGCCTTGCAACAATCAGGGCTGCTTCAATGATCCCATATTATAAAAAAGTGAGATTTTCACAATTGGCGATCACTGCTGGCGCCTACTGGTGACACAGCTAAACAACCGCAGTAAATATGCTATTGCACCTTATTCTACATGATTTGTATTGCGATTATACTTTTTGTTTTATAAGCCACACACTTAAATGTGGATGGAACAAGTATTTTTTGATGGGATAGCACCACTATGTGGCCATTTATAAAGCCCTTTATATATTTTGGCTGTTAACTCCTGAAATATAAAATTTGCAGTGTAAAGCACCAAAGGGGATAGTGCAAAAAACAAGATGCATCAGCTAACACAGTAAAAAAAGAGCTAAACAAAGTGTAACAAAATATGAACCATTTAAATAGAAGGAAGTATAAAAATAGGAGCAGTATATACAGTATTGACAATAAACAGTATATTAACAAAATTGCACAAGTGGGAAATGATATTGCACAGTGAGAATGAATGAATGAAACTAGTAAAGATCTGCTGGCAAGCTGAAATAAAAAAGATTTTTAAAAGAAATAGAAAAGTGTGATGAGGAAAACAGCATTCAAAGTTGCACAAATTCATTAGGATCTCAAATATATATTATTTGTGATCTTTTTTTGTATTAACACCATTCATTCAATACAGGCATATTACTGATACTGAGTAACTATCTGATGGTGTGAAAAGTCCCTCTGGCAGAAAGAGGAGTAAGGTTTGTGAATGGCTTACCCAGGTCAAAAGGTAGTATACTGTAAATATAGTTTAAGTATATTAAAGCTATTACAAGTATATTTGTACATTTGGTGCTTAAATTAAAGTATATTTAACATCTCAGAATTGATTAGTACTTGAGTAAAGTACTTAGTTACATTCCACCACTGATGACAGTTATGAAGCTGTGACACACAGTAGACTGTTCAGATATAATCTGTGTGTCAGATTATTTGATTTGAGACAGAACCCCCCCCCCCAAAAAAAAAAAAAAATGCTCTGAACCCTGAATCTCACCTGGAGTCTACCTGCCAGTGGAGCATATCCTCCGTGCACACGCACGTCCATGCCTGGCAGCTAGACTCTGAAACAAGGCTGAGGCCTGGCGCCTACGTGCCAGTGGAGCACCATGCGTGTGCATGCTGCTCCACTACCACCCTGCTCTCAGGACACTTCGTGCACCGCAGCACGCCCATGCCTGGCAGTTCCGCCACGGATCCTCTGTTCAACCTCGGGTTGCGATCAGACGATTTAGCCCGTGGCGAGGTACACCCGCCTCTGCCGAGACTCACAGCCTTGTCTCTGGCGTCTGACAGAGATGTTCAGAGCTCTCCAGGTCTCCACAAAGGGAGACCTGGAGCTTAGAGGAAGGAGAGAAACGGGTCCTATAAGTAAACTCGGTTTTGGGTGGCCAGGACGTCACTTATGACGTTTTGCTCACACATGACATCACATATGACGTTTTGCTCGCACATGACGTCACATATGACGTCACACATGACGCGAAACATAAGCCCCGCCCAATAACTTGTAGTACTGCTAACCTCCTCTGTGACGTCGTACATGACATCAAGGAACATAAGATTTTTTTATTTTTTTTTATTTCAAAATTACAGTATACGTAGTAACAGCAGAAAACATTAAACACATTTACATACAAAAGAAGCATAGCGAAAACATAAACAAAGAGCGGTGTCAAACATAAAAGGACAACAGAAATGAAACAAAACAAACATTCAATACATAAAAAAAACACACAATAAAAATAAATAAATAAGTAGATAATAATAATAATAAAAAAGAATATGCAAGAGTATGACAATAGTTTCACCTAAAAACTTTAAAGATATTGCATTCATTCATTGTTTTCATTGCTTTTTCGTTATGTGAGGAAGAAATTGTTGACAGATATATTTCCATTTCTTTCATAAATACAAAGAAATTAGGCTTTTTTTTTGTAAATTCACACTTTTTAAATTAAATTAAAAATTAAATTAATAAGAAAAAATGCATTACTATCTTTGTCACTGTAATCATAGCAGCCAAATATAATATTTCTATAGCACAGTGCAAAATCTGAGAAAATTTTAACAAGTATAAAATTATTGACATCTTTCCACAATTGACATGTAAATTTACAGGACCAGAATAACCAGACATTCTTCTTCGTGGCTTCAATAAACTGCAGTCTAGATGTGAGGAATGGAGGTCAGTGCTGCCACCTATCGGTGACAGCTGCTGGTAACAACCGCAGTAAATATGCTATTCCACCTTATACTACATGATTTGTATTGCGATTATTATTATAATATATGTATATATATATATATATATATTATATAAATATTTTTTTATTTTATTTTTTATAAACCACACACTTAAAGGCGGAGGTAACAAGTGATTTTTGATTGGATAGCATCACCATGTGGCCATTTATAAAGCCCCTTATATTTTGGCTGTTAACTCCTGAAATATGAGGTCTTTTTTTAATGAGATGCCAGGTTGTGGATGTGTGAGGCAGGAGTTGATCAGTGACATCCCCTGGCCTCTGATTAGAGGGTGTTAACAAGACATATATAAGTCCCAACCAGTCGACTCTATAGTCAGCATTGGCCTTGCAACAATCAGGGCTGCTTCAATGATCCCATATTATAAAAAAGTGAGATTTTCACAATTGGAGATCACTGCTGGCGCCTACTGGTGACACAACTAAACAACCGCAGTAAATATGCTATTCCACCTTATTCTACATGATTTGTATTGCGATTATACTTTTTTTTTATAAGCCACACACATGTGGATGGAACAAGTATTTTTTGATGGGATAGCACCACTATGTGGCCATTTATAAAGCCCTTTATATATTTTGGCTGTTAACTCCTGAAATATAAAATTTGCAGTGTAAAGCACCAAAGGGGATAGTGCAAAAAACAAGATGCATCAGCTAACACAGTAAAAAAAGAGCTAAACAAAGTGTAACAAAATATGAACCATTTAAATAGAAGGAAGTATAAAAATAGGAGCAGTATATACAGTATTGACAATAAACAGTATATTAACAAAATTGCACAAGTGGGAAATGATATTGCACAGTGAGAATGAATGAATGAAACTAGTAAAGATCTGCTGGCAAGCTGAAATAAAAAAGATTTTTAAAGGAATAGAAAAGTGTGATGAGGAAAACAGCATTCAAAGTTGCACAAATTCATTAGGATCTCAAATATATATTATTTGTGATCTTTTTTTGTATTGACATCATTCATTCAATACAGGCATATTACTGATACTGAGTAACTATCTGATGGTGTGAAAAGTCCCTCTGGCAGAAAGAGGAGTAAGGCTTTGTGAATGGCTTTACCCAGGTCAAAAGGTAGTATACTGTAAATATAGTTTAAGTATATTAAAGCTATTACAAGTACATTTGTACTTTTGGTGCTTAAATTAAAGTATATTTAACATCTCAGAATTGATTAGTACTTGAGTAAATGTACTTAGTTACATTCCACCACTGGTGACAGTTATGAAGCTGTGACACACAGTAGACTGTTCAGATATAATCTGTGTGTCAGATTATTTGATTTGAGACAGAACCCCCCCCCCAAAAAAAAAAAAAAAATGCTCTGAACCCTGAATCTCACCTGGAGTCTACCTGCCAGTGGAGCATATCCTCCGTGCACACGCACGTCCATGCCTGGCAGCTAGACTCTGAAACAAGGCTGAGGCCTGGCGCCTACGTGCCAGTGGAGCACCATGCGTGTGCATGCTGCTCCACTACCACCCTGCTCTCAGGACACTTCGTGCACCGCAGCACGCCCATGCCTGGCAGTTCCGCCACGGATCCTCTGTTCAACCTCGGGTTGCGATCAGACGATTTAGCCCGTGGCGAGGTACAGCCTCCTCTGCCGAGACTCACAGCCTTGTCTCTGGCGTCTGACAGAGATGTTCAGAGCTCTCCAGGTCTCCACAAAGGGAGACCTGGAGCTTAGAGGAAGGAGAGAAACGGGTCCTATAAGTAAACTCGGTTTTGGGCGCACATGACGTCACATATGACGTTTTGCTCACACATGACATCACATATGACGTTTTGCTCACACATGACGTCACATATGACGTCACACATGACGCGAAACATAAGCCCCGCCCAATAACTTGTAGTACTGCTAACCTCCTCTGTGACGTCGTACATGACATCAAGGAAGATAAGAATTTTTAATTTTTTTTATTTCAAAATTACAGTATACATAGTAACAGCAGAAAACATTAAACACATTTACATACAAAAGAAGCATAGCGAAAACATAAACAAAGAGCGGTGTCAAACATAAAAGGACAACAGAAATGAAACAAAACAAACATTCAACACATAAAAAAACACACAATAAAAATAAATAAATAAGTAGATAATAATAATAAAAAAGAATATGCGAGAGTATGACAATAATTTCACCTAAAAACTTTAAAGATATTGCATACATTCATTGTTTTCATTGCTCTTTTGTTATGTGAGGAAGAAATTGTTGACAGATATATTTCCATTTCTTTCATAAATACAAAGAAATTAGGCTTTTTTTTGTAAATTCACACTTTTTAAATTAAATTAAAAATTAAATTAATAAGAAAAAATGCATTACTATCTTTGTCACTGTAATCATAGCAGCCAAATATAATATTTCTATAGTACAGTGCAAAATCTGAGAAAATTTTAACAAGTATAAAATTATTGACATCTTTCCACAATTCACATGTAAATTTACAGGACCAGAATAACCAGACATTCTTCTTCGTGGCTTCAATAAACTGCAGTCTAGATGTGAGGAGTGGAGGTCAGTGCTGCCACCTATCGGTGACAGCTGCTGGTAACAACCGCAGTAAATATGCTATTCCACCTTATACTACATGATTTGTATTGCGATTATTATTATAATATATATATATATATATATATATATATATATATATTATATAAATATTTTTTTATTTTATTTTTTATAAGCCACACACTTAAAGGTGGAGGTAACAAGTGATTTTTGATTGGATAGCATCACCATGTGGCCATTTATAAAGCCCCTTATATTTTGTCTGTTAACTCCTGAAATATGAGGTCTTTTTTTAATGAGATGCCAGGTTGTGGATGTGTGAGGCAAGAGTTGATCAGTGACATCCCCTGGCCTCTGATTAGAGGGTGTTAACAAGACATATATAAGTCCCAACCAGTCGACTCTATAGTCAGCAATGGCCTTGCAACAATCAGGGCTGCTTCAATGATCCCATATTATAAAAAAGTGAGATTTTCACAATTGGCGATCACTGCTGGCGCCTACTGGTGACACAGCTAAACAACCGCAGTAAATATGCTATTGCACCTTATTCTACATGATTTGTATTGCGATTATACTTTTTGTTTTATAAGCCACACACTTAAATGTGGATGGAACAAGTATTTTTTGATGGGATAGCACCACTATGTGGCCATTTATAAAGCCCTTTATATATTTTGGCTGTTAACTCCTGAAATATAAAATTTGCAGTGTAAAGCACCAAAGGGGATAGTGCAAAAAACAAGATGCATCAGCTAACACAGTAAAAAAAGAGCTAAACAAAGTGTAACAAAATATGAACCATTTAAATAGAAGGAAGTATAAAAATAGGAGCAGTATATACAGTATTGACAATAAACAGTATATTAACAAAATTGCACAAGTGGAAAATGATATTGCACAGTGAGAATGAATGAATGAAACTAGTAAAGATCTGCTGGCAAGCTGAAATAAAAAAGATTTTTAAAAGAAATAGAAAAGTGTGATGAGGAAAACAGCATTCAAAGTTGCACAAATTCCTTAGGATCTCAAATATATATTATTTGTGATCATTTTTTTTTTATTGACAGCATTCATTCAATACAGGCATATTACTGATACTGAGTAACTATCTGATGGTGTGAAAAGTCCCTCTGGCAGAAAGAGGAGTAAGGTTTGGGAATGGCTTTACCCAGGTCAAAAGGTAGTATACTGTAAATATAGTTTAAGCATATTAAAGCTATTACAAGTATACTTGTACTTTTGGTGCTTAAATTAAAGTATATTTAACATCTCAGAATTGATTAGTACTTGAGTAAATGTACTTAGTTACATTCCACCACTGGTGACAGTTATGAAGCTGTGACACACAGTAGACTGTTCAGATATAGCTAATCTGTGTGTCAGATTATTTGATTTGAGACAGAACCCCCCCCCCCAAAAAAAAAAAAATGCTCTGAACCCTGAATCTCACCTGGAGTCTACCTGCCAGTGGAGCATATCCTCCGTGCACACGCACGTCCATGCCTGGCAGCTAGACTCTGAAACAAGGCTGAGGCCTGGCGCCTACGTGCCAGTGGAGCAGCATGCGTGTGCATGCTGCTCCACTACCACCCTGCTCTCAGGACACTTCGTGCACCGCAGCACGCCCATGCCTGGCAGTTCCGCCACGGATCCTCTGTTCAACCTCGGGTTGCGATCAGACGATTTAGCCCGTGGCGAGGTACAGCCTCCTCTGCCGAGACTCACAGCCTTGTCTCTGGCGTCTGACAGAGATGTTCAGAGCTCTCCAGGTCTCCACAAAGGGAGACCTGGAGCTTAGAGGAAGGAGAGAAACGGGTCCTATAAGTAAACTCGGTTTTGGGCGCACATGACGTCACATATGACGTTTTGCTCACACATGACATCACATATGACGTTTTGGTCACACATGACGTCACATATGACGTCACACATGACGCGAAACATAAGCCCCGCCCAATAACTTGTAGTACTGCTAACCTCCTCTGTGACGTCGTACATGACATCAAGGAAGATAAGAATTGTTTATTTTTTTTATTTCAAAATTACAGTATACATAGTAACAGCAGAAAACATTAAACACATTTACATACAAAAGAAGCATAGCGAAAACATAAACAAAGAGCGGTGTCAAACATAAAAGGACAACAGAAATGAAACAAAACAAACATTCAACACATAAAAAAAACACACAATAAAAATAAATAAATAAGTAGATAATAATAATAAAAAAGACTATGTGAGAGTTTTTATTTATATTTTCCAAATAGTCTCGAACTACATTCTCAAAACAAACACTTATTCAGCAATCAGTTAATTTCGTACGTAAAAGGTTTAGATTAACAAATTGCCCCTTGACCCTTCCAACCCACTAACAGATCAGTCTACAGCTTCTTTTATAGATGATCTTCACCATCTGGGCCAGACAGCTGAGGAGGTGAGACGGCAGAAGAGAGACATGAAGATGTCTACTGTCATGTCCTACTGACATGAAGGACTCTGCTCCACTTCAAATAGACCAGTACAGTCTTTGCACTGGGGAGAAGAAGTCATGTTACCAGTCACAGCCAATAGAGGTGGACACTTCAAATACACATCTCACACTTCCAATCCAATTTCCATTTTCACTGTTATAAGTTACAGGTATTTATGGGTTAAAACAAGCCAGCAACAGCAATATTTCATCATGAGGCTACTAATCAAAGTGAGCATGATCGATCATTTGATTTGACTGTAATTTAGTGCTGACTATCTGTAATTGACGTCACAGTTCTTGTGGTGATTCTTATCTTCCGTGAGTGACATAGATGTAAATTGTTCCTTCTGCGAATCACATCCTGAAACTTGCTCTGATTTATTCTGGTCCTGTAAATTTACATGTGAATTGTGGAAAGATGTCAATAATTTTATACTTGTTAAAATTTTCTCAGATTTTGCACTGTACTATAGAAATATTATATTTGGCTGCTATGATTACAGTGACAAAGATAGTAATGCATTTTTTCTTATTAATTTAATTTTTAATTTAATTTAAAAAGTGTAAATTTACAAAAAAAAGCCTAATTTCTTTGTATTTATGAAAGAAATGGAAATATATCTGTCAACAATTTCTTCCTCACATAACAAAAAAGCAATGAAAACAATGAATGTATGCAATATCTTTAAAGTTTTTAAGTGAAATTATTGTCATACTCTCGCATAGTCTTTTTTTTATTATTATCTACTTATTTATTTATTTTTATTGTGTGTTTTTTTTATGTGTTGAATGTTTGTTTTGTTTCATTTCTGTTGTCCTTTTATGTTTGACACCGCTCTTTGTTTATGTTTTCGCTATGCTTCTTTTGTATGTAAATGTGTTTAATGTTTTCTGCTGTTACTATGTATACTGTAATTTTGAAATAAAAAAAAAATAAACAATTCTTATGTTCCTTGATGTCATGTACGACGTCACAGAGGAGGTTAGCAGTACTACAAGTTATTGGGCGGGGCTTATGTTTCGCGTCATGTGTGACGTCATATGTGACGTCATGTGTGACCAAACGTCATAAGTGACGTCATGTGCGCCCAAAACCGAGTTTACCTATAGGACCCGTTTCTCTCGTTCCTCTAAGCTCCAGGTCTCCCTTTGTGGAGACCTGGAGAGCTCTGAACATCTCTGTCAGACGCCAGAGACAAGGCTGTGAGTCTCGGCAGAGGCGGGTCTACCTCGCCACGGGCTAAATCGTCTGATCGCAACCCGAGGTTGAACAGAGGATCCGTGGCGGAACTGCCAGGCATGGGCGTGCTGCGGTGCACGAAGTGTCCTGAGAGCAGGGTGGTAGTGGAGCAGCATGCACACGCATGGTGCTCCACTGGCACGTAGGCGCCAGGCCTCAGCCTTGTTTCAGAGTCTAGCTGCCAGGCATGGACGTGCGTGTGCACGGAGGATATGCTCCACTGGCAGGTAGACTCCAGGTGAGATTCAGGGTTCAGAGCATTTTTTTTTTTTTTTTGGGGGGGGGGTTCTGTCTCAAATCAAATAATCACAGCTTCATAACTGTCACCAGTGGTGGAATGTAACTAAGTACATTTACTCAAGTACTAATCAATTGTGAGATGTCAGCAGGATTATTACTTTATGCATCATGTAAACAGCCAGATTACACACAGTATTTAGGCTACAATAGAGGCAGTATTGAGCACAGCATGGAAATGTAACCTGATGCAACAACTTTATCAATTCATGAAAAAAAGACATGTTTGTACTTGTAATGAAAATGCGCACACTGCATGCACTGCAATTAAGGGCCTGTTAATTACGTAGTAATGTGAAGAAATTGCCAGGAAATAACAGTAAAGTAAAATCAGTCGAATCAAAGCAAAGACTGTGTGACTTTATGACAGCTGCTCAATCAGGCCATGTGGCAGATGGATGCTTTGGATAAAAGTATGTTATTTTGTTACAGCAATAATTGTTCAGAGAAAAGTAAATTAAAAAATGGGTGCAAGGTGATCACATGTATGCAGAACATGTTCAAGTATTGACACAGTTCTTCATGAGTCAAGCTTATACCTTTATATCAAACTTTTTGTAATAACGTTGCAGAGATATCATACATGCTGATATTACTAATATCTTGGGTGAGGGGGTTTTCTGTGCTTCTCTGTGCTGCCTGTGATATTCTGGGACACACAGGCCATTTCTTTCACCACCTGCAGGAAATCATCTTGTGTAGGTAGCCTACTCTATCTTACTGCTGCAGGTTAACTGTCACTGCTTCTAGCTGCCATGTTAAAAAGGCCAGCACCACTACAGCATTACTTCTTATTTCCCTTAATTCCTCCGATGAACTGTTCAACCATTTACCTGCTGATAAAGAGCTGCAGAGCATCCAGACCAACATCTATTTGTAACATAGCAGCAGACTTGATTACCAGGAGCCATCAGGTCTGCAGATAAAGTATGATCGTTTTTGACTTAAAACTAGACTTTTACACCATATTGGACCATTATTATTAATATAGATAACGACATGTAATTCTTCTGGCAATGTTTGTACCGTAAAATGATATTCTGTAAATCAAAAGAGCAGATTCAGAGAAGAGAACATGGTGCATCGCGCATTAGTGACCAACCAGTTCAGCTCCACATCCTAACACAGGGGTCAGCAACCTTTACTATCAAAAGAGACATTTTAGTCAAAATAAAAAAAAAATTCTGTCTGAAGCTGCAAAACGTTTGATCATTGTGATGAAGGTAACACAGTTTATAGTGTAAGTATATAGTATATAAGTCTAATGCAGTGAGGGCCAAAGTGCAAATGTACTACAGAGTATTAAGGCCATATTGAGGGAAAAAACATCTGAGATTTACAGAATAAAGTCAGAATATTACGAGAATAAAGTCATAACTTTACGAGAAAAAAGTTGTAATATTATGAGAATAAAGTCATAACTTTACGAGATTTTTTTTAATATTACGAGAATAAAGCCATAACTATAGGAGAAAAAAAGTCGTAATATTACCAGAATAAAGTCATAACTTTACGAGAAAAAAAGAATATTATTGTAAAATTACTACCTTATAATAATGACTTTATTATCATAATACTATGACTTTTCTTCTCATAAACTTCTGACTTTATTCTCGAAATCTCAGATTTATTTTTTTCCTCAATGTGGCCCTAATACACCGTCATACCATAGACCTACAAAAATGATAAATAAAAATGAAAATGCAAACAAAAAACAGTAATTCATTTCCATTTTTAAAAGTCCACAGGGAGCCACTGGAGAGGAGCTGAAGAGCCACATGTGGCTCCAGAGCTGCAGGTTGCTTAGAGGCCCCTGATCTAACAGAATGACTAGTAGAGGATTCAAGATATTGTGTACTGCTTTTGCAGGACCTAAACATTGGATCGATACATTGCATTGATAGATTACAGCGTTGGCTCGTCCGGATGATCTCCACGTAGTTTTTACGCAGCGCAAAAACGTGCTGGAACAGCAGAGAAAACTCTGACTTTAGAAAAACAAACTTGAACATGAACATAGTCTACTGTATGTGGAAGCAGCCACAGCCACTACACAGTCAACAACACAGAGCTAATGCATGAGAAATGGAGAGGAGAGCAAGAGGGAGTGGACAGTGAATGGATGAGCCATAACCACGTTACTATGGTTCATAATAATGCAGGACTGTGAGGATTCATCCATTTCATGCAGGAGACAAGCAAGAATCTACCGATCATCCCACAGAGGTTCATATGAGACGACAGAGCAGTCACATCACATGTCACCTTGACTAGGCTACAGTGGAAATCAACATCACTTGAGTAAAACTGAAAACATATGATTTATTTCTTCCTTTTATACATGTTTACATTTATAAATACATAGAAATAGGAAACACACAGTTATTGCTGATGTAAAAACACTCAATGTATGCACACAAAAGGAACTTTCATAGTATCTGTGTTGCATAAAGTAATCAGAAGATAATGCATAACTGATTTAGGCTATATGAAAACGAAATGGATTATTACTAAAAGCTAATGAATACAAGTAAATATCTAAGCACCTGTCTTGGATATATTTATACGCATATCTTGGTAATGTATACTTCAGATGTATTTTTGTATGCATTTCATTAGGCTAAATACATTTCCACAGTTTGTACTATAGGCTATATTTGTTTAATTAAAACGTTTATGTGTAGCTATTTATACAAATCAAATTGTAAACAAATATAATATAGCATATATGCAATAATAAAACCAACTGAAAATATCATGTCTGTTGGCCAACAGATTGAATTGGATAAAGAGAAACAATACATAAGGCAATACTGCATTTATTTTGCATTTAACTTGAGTAAAACTGAAAACATATGATTTATTTCTTCCTTTATCTTCTGGTAAATCAACATTTCCCCCCATAGCTGACAATAATGACATAGTATGACAAGAAGAGTTTTCTCCTGAAGTCTTGGCTCATTAAACTGTTTCATTAAGTGCTGACTCTCTGTGAGGTGACGTCACAATTCGTGGGCGATTCTTATGTTGTGTGACGTCACAGATGATATTATAGCAGCACAAGTTATTGGGCGGGGCTTTAATGTTCCACGTCATATGTGACGTCATGTGTAACCAAAACCGAGTTTACTTATAGGACCCGTTTCTCTCCTTCCTCTAAGCTCCGGTCTCCCATTTAGGAGACCTTGGAGCGCTCTGATTCTGTCAGACGCCAGAGACTTGGTTGTCAGCCTAGGCTACACCTCGCCACGGGCATCTCCTCTACCTGCGGGGTAGGTTTTGATCCGTGGCGAAACTGCCAGGCATGGACGTGTGCATGGAGCTAGTGCTCCACTGGCACGTAGGCTTCAGGCCACAGCCATGTTTCAGAGTCCAGCTGCCAGGCATGGACGTGTGCATGGAGCACTAGGCTCCACTGGCAGGTGGACTCCAGGCGACATTCAGGGGTTCAGAGCAATTTTTTTTTGGGAGGGGGGGTTTTGTCTCAAATCAAATAATCTGACACACAGATTATATTTGAACAGTCTCCTGTGTGTCACAGCTTCATAACATAACTCATTAGTGCTACTTAAGATATACTAAAACATAATTAAGTGTACTAAGTGAACTATTTTGACACAGCATTATGATGCACTTAAATGTGGTTAAGTACATATTTCTTTTACTAATGATGCACTTTTTAAAAATGAATTATTTTTATACTCAAAGTATATTTTAATCCACTTTTCAGATAACTGTTTACACACTTATAGTATATGAAAAAATACATTTTAAATTCAATTAAAATATGTGGATAATACTGTGGCAGCTGCCAATTCTCTGGTGCTTGCTGTTGTTTCCCTTTTCCCTGGTGTTTTTTTGGTTGAGTTGCTGAGTGATTAGAGGGTTATTCAGTTCACCTGTTGCGCAGGGTGTGGGGACTGGCTCTTAAATGATAGTTGAGAGCAGCTTGGTGCATTCCCCTCTTGGCCAATCAGGGTGTAACGACGCCCTTTCTGTAGGGCTTAAAAGAGGAGGGAAACTGCACACCCAGTGTCATTCTGATCTCTCCTTCACTCAATGCAACATGTGTTATCAGCTTTACCAGAAACTCTGGTCTGTTTTGGGCCCTTTTGGGATTCTGTGATCTTTGTGTTTTGTTTGTTGAGAGTGTTGACTCCTAGTTGGGGAAACAAGTTAAGTGCCAACCAATTAGGTTACCTGCACTGGGACGATTAGGTGCTATTTGTGCAACAGCTGGCTTGCCTTATGATAGCCTAACACCTGCAGGCTGTATTTTTGTATTCTATTCATTTGTTGATTTTCAATGAAACCCTTTATACCCATTTCTTTTAGTGTATTTTATTTGGGAAAACTTTAAAGGAGGGTAAAAGGAAAAACACAAACCAATATTTCAGTTTCCTTAATTGTTTGTTAATATAGAGGCATTTGTTCATTAGCGAAGAGGTATTTGTTCATTATTATTATTAAGAAGGCATTTTATTTTATATTATTATGTGGATGGGAACTGTTTTTCAGTCTTCTGACTGAACAACTAAAGTCTGGGGAACTCAGTACCGCCACAATACACTTTAAATATAATTTATTACAATTGGAGTGACTTTGAAGTTTCCTTAAAATATAACTGAAATACAATAAAGTGTATTCATAAAACGTACTGATCAGTTAAAAAAGTTGTACTTAAGAATATTGAAGTGCAACTTAATGGTGTGTCAAAATAGTACACTTAAGTACACTTAAATGTATTTCAGTATATCTTTAGCACTAATGATATATTCTTAGTATACTAAGTACATTGTTACACTAAAAAATAGCACACTTTAGTATAGTAATCATGTGTGCTATTCTGTTCATATTTTTTTTCTGAAATAAGTTCCCATGGGATCCACTGATGCACCCCTCAGAGGAAATACATCACTACCCAGTTAAAAAAAAAAAATGCACTGAAGTTCACTTAATTTAAGTATACTTGGTATACTTCCATATGCACGTGTGATTAGTATACTAAAGTGTTTTATTTTTGAGTGTACTAACAATGTAGTATACTAATGATATGTAATTTGTTGCTTCTTAAGATATGCTAAAACATAATTAAGTGTACTATTTTGACACATCATTATGATGCATTTAAATATGCAAATAAATATTAACTACACACAAAAATAAAAACAGACTGGATGGTATTTTTTATTTATATTTTCCAAATAGTCTTGAACTACATTCTCAAAACAAACACATATTCAGCAGTCAGATCATTTCATTTCCCTTCATTTCCCAACATTCAATTTGTAATGTTAATATAAATACATGAGTGAATTTAATTTTGGTGGCGCTTAAAATCAACAATCTCAGTAGTAAAATTTTGAATTGATGAGTAAATCTAAGGTTAGTACGACAGAACTCTATCAAAAATAACACAGATTCTGATAATAAGGCACCAGGTTATTTAAATTTCCACTGAGTCAAATCTGGAGGTGGATTTGAGGTAAAGTAGTTGCACTGCTAAATGTTCAAATAAACAGAGAGAACAGTCCTATAACTGGAATGGTAACTCTTTAACTTGTTTTTGTATCATGAGTCACCAGTTTCACCACACTGGGTGCTCCAATCTGATGTACATTGTATATAAAGTGAATGAGTGATACTGAAACTGAAAATACTATAAAACCTGTTTGTGCCTGTGTTGTTTTGAACACCTGAGTGGAGTGTACAGTGTAAAAACTGAAGGAGCTATGATTACAACTCAAGTCAATCCCAGTCTTCTGATCACAAAGCTTTTTCTAGCTACACAAGCATGAATATTAGAGCACTGAAGATAATCACGCTCTGCAGCTTCACGTCACCAGAATAAAGTCCTACATTAAGATGTCACTTCACTGTCCAGTTTCAATTTCTTGAGGTAAAACAATGTGATAATGTGAAAATTTGTTAGCACACTACCATCACCAGTTCTTGTATATGAGTTAGTTTAAGTCAGCCGTTTAGGTAAATATAGCAAAAAGTCTACAGCAACGTCTACATGAACAGAAAAAGTGATTTCTTAATCAGCAAAGGGCTGGTGTATGAATATGTTTTAGTACGCAAAAATAAGTAGTGCAATGTTAATAAGTCCCTTATTTCCTGTTTTAAAGCCCAATAATCACCCTTAAAGTGGAAATGAAATGTTCAACCAAGTTAAGCTGGTTTGCTAAATGGATTTCCACTCTAAGTAACAATTACAGTATATAACAAACAGGACAAATGTCAGCATTTAAAAGAAAAAAGAAGCTCCGTCTTTCGTGGCAAGAGCGTCGCCATGTTGCAGTACTTTAGTCTGTGACGTCACCAGGTTGGTTGGCTCGGCTGAGCAACATAGATACAACGGTAGAGACCTTGAAAGACAGAGTCTGAGGACAGAAAAAGGGGGGGAGGGGGACTATTGTATTGTTCCTGGATGTAAAGATGAGTATTATAATGTTAAAACAAAGCAAAAAACAGTCCATTTCATAAACTGCCGCTGAAACGGAGATCAGTACTGTGTAGTAGTAGTCTGTGGCTATGGTGACACAGAAAGAGCCAACCGACAGGCACTGAGTCCAGCTGCAGCTGACTGTCTCCCCATGTCCTGTGTCCTCTCCCTCTCTGATCACCTGTCTCTCCTCCTCTGCTGTCTCATTCAGACCGTTCAAAGACGGGGTCACGAAGAAAATAAACGCAGAAAGCACTACTTTATTCTGAAGTCCACGTTATAGCGTTTGTTTACTTAACTTGCCGGTAGCTTACCAGCATACCAAAACTACCATCACATGCTGATTTAACCCTTCCTCGGATACCATCACAAAGTAAAACTTATCTCCAAAGCAAACAGAGGTAGAGCAGGTCGTCCACCAATCGGAAGGTCGGTGGTTTCGATCCCCGGCTGCTCCGGTCACATGTCGATGTGTCCTTGAGCAAGACACTTAACCCCAAATTGCTCCTGAAGGCTGAGCCACATGTAGTGTAAAGCGCTAAACATGCGGTAGATTAGACTTAAGGGTCCCGGTTTGGGGGTTTGAAAATGTGGTCCCCCTAAACCAACCTTGTGACGTCACAGGCTAGAATACTGCAACATGGCAGCACTCTTGCCACGAAAGATTAAACAAAGCTTCTTTTTTTTTAAATGCTGACATTTGTCATGTTTGTTATATAATTGTTCATTAGAGTGGAAATCCATTGAGTGAACCAGCTTAACTTGGTTGAACGTTTCATTTCCATTTTAAAGATTTGAAAAACAGAGTTCGAACTCGGCTGACCGCAGTCTTGTATGACCCTCACTGAACTTCATTAATAGCACAAAATGTTTGGCTATCTACTTATTTATTTATTTTTATTGTGTGTTTTTTTTATGTGTTGAATGTTTGTTTTGTTTCATTTCTGTTGTCCTTTTATGTTTGACACCGCTCTTTGTTTATGTTTTCGCTATGCTTCTTTTGTATGTAAATGTGTTTAATGTTTTCTGCTGTTACTATGTATACTGTAATTTTGAAATAAAAAAAAAATAAACAATTCTTATCTTCCTTGATGTCATGTACGACGTCACAGAGGAGGTTAGCAGTACTACAAGTTATTGGGCGGGGCTTATGTTTCGCGTCATGTGTGACGTCATATGTGACGTCATGTGTGACCAAACGTCATAAGTGACGTCATGTGCGCCCAAAACCGAGTTTACCTATAGGACCCGTTTCTCTCGTTCCTCTAAGCTCCAGGTCTCCCTTTGTGGAGACCTGGAGAGCTCTGAACATCTCTGTCAGACGCCAGAGACAAGGCTGTGAGTCTCGGCAGAGGAGGCTGTACCTCGCCACGGGCTAAATCGTCTGATCGCAACCCGAGGTTGAACAGAGGATCCGTGGCGGAACTGCCAGGCATGGGCGTGCTGCGGTGCACGAAGTGTCCTGAGAGCAGGGTGGTAGTGGAGCAGCATGCACACGCATGGTGCTCCACTGGCACGTAGGCGCCAGGCCTCAGCCTTGTTTCAGAGTCTAGCTGCCAGGCATGGACGTGCGTGTGCACGGAGGATATGCTCCACTGGCAGGTAGACTCCAGGTGAGATTCAGGGTTCAGAGCATTTTTTTTTTTTTTTTGGGGGGGGGGGGTTCTGTCTCAAATCAAATAATCTGACACACAGATTATATCTGAACAGTCTCCTGTGTGTCACAGCTTCATAACTGTCACCAGTGGTGGAATGTAACTAAGTACATTTACTCAAGTACTAATCAATTGTGAGATGTCAGCAGGATTATTACTTTATGCATCATGTAAGCAGCCAGATTACACACAGTATTTAGGCTACAATAGAGGCAGTATTGAGCACAGCATGGAAATGTAACCTGATGCAACAACTTTATCAATTCATGAAAAAAAGACATGTTTGTACTTGTAATGAAAATGCGCACACTGCATGCACTGCAATTAAGGGCCTGTTAATTACGTAGTAATGTGAAGAAATTGCCAGGAAATAACAGTAAAGTAAAATCAGTCGAATCAAAGCAAAGACTGTGTGACTTTATGACAGCTGCTCAATCAGGCCATGTGGCAGATGGATGCTTTGGATAAAAGTATGTTATTTTCTTACAGCAATAATTGTTCAGAGAAAAGTAAATTAAAAAATGGGTGCAAGGTGATCACATGTATGCAGAACATGTTCAAGTATTGACACAGTTCTTCATGAGTCAAGTTTATACCTTTATATCAAACTTTTTGTAATAACGTTGCAGAGATATCATACATGCTGATATTACTAATATCTTGGGTGAGGGGGTTTTCTGTGCTTCTCTGTGCTGCCTGTGATATTCTGGGACACACAGGCCATTTCTTTCACCACCTGCAGGAAATCATCTTGTGTAGGTAGCCTACTCTATCTTACTGCTGCAGGATAACTGTCACTGCTTCTAGCTGCCATGTTAAAAAGGCCAGCACCACTACAGCATTACTTCTTATTTCCCTTAATTCCTCCGATGAACTGTTCAACCATTTACCTGCTGATAAAGAGCTGCAGAGCATCCAGACCAACATCTATTTGTAACATAGCAGCAGACTTGATTACCAGGAGCCATCAGGTCTGCAGATAAAGTATGATCGTTTTTGACTTAAAACTAGACTTTTACACCATATTGGACCATTATTATTAATATAGATAACGACATGTAATTCTTCTGGCAATGTTTGTACCGTAAAATGATATTCTGTAAATCAAAAGAGCAGATTCAGAGAAGAGAACATGGTGCATCGCGCATTAGTGACCAACCAGTTCAGCTCCACATCCTAACACAGGGGTCAGCAACCTTTACTATCAAAAGAGACATTTTAGTCAAAATAAAAAAAAAATTCTGTCTGAAGCTGCAAAACGTTTGATCATTGTGATGAAGGTAACACAGTTTATAGTGTAAGTATATAGTATATAAGTCTAATGCAGTGAGGGCCAAAGTGCAAATGTACTACAGAGTATTAAGGCCATATTGAGGGAAAAAAACATCTGAGATTTACAGAATAAAGTCAGAATATTACGAGAAAAAAGTCATAACTTTACGAGAAAAAAGTTGTAATATTATGAGAATAAAGTCATAACTTTACGAGATTTTTTTAATATTACGAGAATAAAGCCATAACTATAGGAGAAAAAAAGTCGTAATATTACCAGAATAAAGTCATAACTTTACGAGAAAAAAAGAATATTATTGTAAAATTACTACCTTATAATAATGACTTTATTATCATAATACTATGACTTTTCTTCTCATAAACTTCTGACTTTATTCTCGAAATCTCAGATTTATTTTTTTTCCTCAATGTGGCCCTAATACACCGTCATACCATAGACCTACAAAAATGATAAATAAAAATGAAAATGCAAACAAAAAACAGTAATTCATTTCCATTTTTAAAAGTCCACAGGGAGCCGCTGGAGAGGAGCTGAAGAGCCACATGTGGCTCCAGAGCTGCAGGTTGCTTAGAGGCCCCTGATCTAACAGAATGACTATAGGATTCAAGATATTGTGTACTGCTTTTGCAGGACGTAAACATTGGATCGATACATTGCATCGATAGAACTCTGACTTTAGAAAAGCAAACTTGAACATGAACATAGTCTACTGTATGTGGAAGCAGCCACAGCCACTACACAGTCAACAACACAGAGCTAATGCATGAGAAATGGAGAGGAGAGCAAGAGGGAGTGGACAGTGAATGGATGACCCATAACCACGTTACTATGGTTCATAATAATGCAGGACTGTGAGGATTCATCCATTTCATGCAGGAGACAAGCAAGAATCTACCGATCATCCCACAGAGGTTCATATGAGACGACAGAGCAGTCACATCACATGTCACCTTGACTAGGCTACAGTGGAAATCAACATCACTTGAGTAAAACTGAAAACATATGATTTATTTCTTCCTTTTATACATGTTTACATTTATAAATACATAGAAATAGGAAACACACAGTTATTGCTGCTGTAAAAACACTCAATGTATGCGCACAAGAGGAACTTTCATAGTATCTGTGTTGCATAAAGTGATCAGAAGATAATGCATAAATGATTTAGGCTATATGAAAACGAAATGGATTATTAATACAAGTTAATATCTAAGCACCTGTCTTGGATATATTTATACGCATATCTTGGTAATGTATACTTCAGATGTATTTTTATATGCATTTCATTAGGCTAAATACATTTCCACAGTTTGTACTATAGGCTATATTTGTTTAATTAAAACGTTTATGTGTAGCTATTTATACAAATCAAATTGTAAACAAATATAATATAGCATATATGCTATAATAAAACCAACTGAAAATATCATGTCTGTTGGCCAACAGATTGAATTGGATAAAGAGAAACAATACATAAGGCAATACTGCATTTATTTTGCATTTAACTTGAGTAAAACTGAAAACATATGATTTATTTCTTCCTTTATCTTCTGGTAAATCAACATTTCCCCCCATAGCTGACAATAATGACATAGTATGACAAGAAGAGTTTTTTCCTGAAGTCTTGGCTCATTAAACTGTTTCATTAAGTGCTGACTATCTGTGAGGTGACGTCACAATTCGTGGGCGATTCTTATGTTGTGTGACGTCACGTGTGACGTCACAGATGATATTATAGCAGCAAAAGTTATTGGGCGGGGCTTTAATGTTCCACGTCATATGTGACGTCATGTGTAACCAAAACCGAGTTTACTTATAGGACCCGTTTCTCTCCTTCCTCTAAGCTCCGGTCTCCCATTTAGGAGACCTTGGAGCGCTCTGATTCTGTCAGACGCCAGAGACTTGGTTGTCAGCCTAGGCTACACCTCGCCACGGGCATCTCCTCTACCTGCGGGGTTTTGATCCGTGGCGAAACTGCCAGGCATGGACGTGTGCATGGAGCTAGTGCTCCACTGGCACGTAGGCTTCAGGCCACAGCCATGTTTCAGAGTCCAGCTGCCAGGCATGGACGTGTGCATGGAGCACTAGGCTCCACTGGCAGGTGGACTCCAGGCGATGTTCAGGGGTTCAGAGCGATTTTTTGGGGGGAAGGGGGTTTTTGTCTCAAATCAAATAATCTGACACACAGATTATATCTGAACAGTCTCCTGTGTGTCACAGCTTCATAACATAACTCATTAGTGCTACTTAAGATATACTAAAACATAATTAAGTGTACTAAGTGTACTATTTTGACACACATTTATGATGCACTTAAATGTGGTTAAGTACATATTTCTTTTACTAATGATGCACTTTTTAAAAATGAATTATTTTTATACTCAAAGTATATTTTAATCCACTTTTCAGATAACTGTTTACACACTTATAGTATATGAAAAAATACATTTTAAATTCAATTAAAATATGTGGATAATACTGTGGCAGCTGCCAATTCTCTGGTGCTTGCTGTTGTTTCCCTTTTCCCTGGTGTTTTTTTGGTTGAGTTGCTGAGTGATTAGAAGGTTATTCAGTTCACCTGTTGCACAGGGTGTGGGGACTGGCTCTTAAATGATAGTTGAGAGCAGCTTGGTGCATTCCCCTCTTGGCCAATCAGGGTGTAACGACGCCCTTTCTGTAGGGCTTAAAAGAGGAGGGAAACTGCACACCCAGTGTCATTCTGATCTCTCCTTCACTCAATGCAACATGTGTTATCAGCTTTACCAGAAACTCTGGTCTCTTTTGGGATTCTGTGATCTTTGTGTTTTGTTTGTTGAGAGTGTTGACTCTCCTAGTTGGGGAAACAAGTTAAGTGCCAACCAATTAGGTTACCTGCACTGGGACGATTAGGTGCTATTTGTGCAACAGCTGGCTTGCCTTATGATAGCCTAACGCCTGCAGGCTGTATTTTTGTATTCTATTCATTTGTTGATTTTCAATGAAACCCTTTATACCCATTTCTTTTAGTGTATTTTATTTGGGAAAACTTTAAAGGAGGGTAAAAGGAAAAACACAAACCAATATTTCAGTTTCCTTAATTGTTTGTTAATATAGAGGCATTTGTTCATTATCGAAGAGGCATTTGTTCATTATTATTATTAAGAAGGCATTTTATTTTATATTATTATGTGGATGGGAACTGTTTTTCAGTCTTCTGACTGAACAACTAAAGTCTGGGGAACTCAGTACCGCCACAATACACTTTAAATATAATTTATTACAATTGGAGTGACTTTGAAGTTTCCTTAAAATATAACTGAAATACAATAAAGTGTATTCATAAAACGTACTGATCAGTTAAAAAAGTTGTACTTAAGAATATTGAAGTGCAACTTAATGGTGTGTCAAAATAGTACACTTAAGTACACTTAAATTTATTTCAGTATATCTTTAGCACTAATGATATATTCTTAGTATACTAAGTACATTGTTACACTAAAAAATAGCACACTTTAGTATAGTAATCATGTGTGCTATTCTGTTCATATTTTTTTTCTGAAATAAGTTCCCATGGGATCCACTGATGCACCCCTCAGAGGAAATACATCACTACCCAGTTAAAAAAAAAAAATGCACTGAAGTTCACTTAATTTAAGTATACTTGGTATACTTCCATATGCACGTGTGATTAGTATACTAAAGTGTTTTATTTTTGAGTGTACTAACAATGTAGTATACTAATGATATGTAATTTGTTGCTTCTTAAGATATGCTAAAACATAATTAAGTGTACTATTTTGACACATCATTATGATGCATTTAAATATGCAAATAAATATTAACTACACACAAAAATAAAAACAGACTGGATGGTATTTTTTATTTATATTTTCCAAATAGTCTTGAACTACATTCTCAAAACAAACACATATTCAGCAATCAGATCATTTCATTTCCCTTCATTTCCCAACATTCAATTTGTAATGTTAATATAAATACATGAGTGAATTTAATTTTGGTGGCGCTTAAAATCAACAATCTCAGTAGTAAAACTTTGAATTGATGAGTAAATCTAAGGTTAGTACGACAGAACTCTATCAAAAATAACACAGATTCTGATAATAAGGCACCAGGTTATTTAAATTTCCACTGAGTCAAATCAGGAGGTGGATTTGAGGTAAAGTAGTTGCACTGCTAAATGTTCAAATAAACAGAGAGAACAGTCCTATAACTGGAATGGTAACTCTTTAACTTGTTTTTGTATCATGAGTCACCAGTTTCACCACACTGGGTGCTCCAATCTGATGTACATTGTATATAAAGTGAATGAGTGATACTGAAACTGAAAATACTATAAAACCTGTTTGTGCCTGTGTTGTTTTGAACACCTGAGTGGAGTGTACAGTGTAAAAACTGAAGGAGCTACGATTACAACTCAAGTCAATCCCAGTCTTCTGATCACAAAGCTTATACACAAGCATGAATATTAGAGCACTGAAGATAATCACGCTCTGCAGCTTCACGTCACCAGAATAAAGTCCTACATTAAGATGTCACTTCACTGTCCAGTTTCAATTTCTTGAGGTAAAACAATGTGATAATGTGAAAATTTGTTAGCACACTACCATCACCAGTTCTTGTATATGAGTTAGTTTAAGTCAGCCGTTTAGGTAAATATAGCAAAAAGTCTACAGCAACGTCTACATGAACAGAAAAAGTGATTTCTTAATCAGCAAAGGGCTGGTGTATGAATATGTTTTAGTACGCAAAAATAAGTAGTGCAATGTTAATAAGTCCCTTATTTCCTGTTTTAAAGCCCAATAATCACCCTTAAAGTGGAAATGAAATGTTCAACCAAGTTAAGCTGGTTTGCTAAATGGATTTCCACTCTAAGTAACAATTACAGTATATAACAAACAGGACAAATGTCAGCATTTAAAAGAAAAAAGAAGCTCCGTCTTTCGTGGCAAGAGCGTCGCCATGTTGCAGTACTTTAGTCTGTGACGTCACCAGGTTGGTTGGCTCGGCTGAGCAACATAGATACAACGGTAGAGACCTTGAAAGACAGAGTCTGAGGAAACACAGGACAGAAAAAGGGGAGGGGGGGGACTATTGTATTGTTCCTGGATGTAAAGATGAGTATTATAATGTTAAAACAAAGCAAAAAACAGTCCATTTCATAAACTGCCGCTGAAACGGAGATCAGTACTGCAGCGCTGGCTATGGTGACACAGAAAGAGCCAACCGACAGGCACTGAGTCCAGCTGCAGCTGACTGTCTCCCCATATCCTGTGTCCTCTCCCTCTCTGATCACCTGTCTCTCCTCCTCTGCTGTCTCATTCAGACCGTTCAAAGACGGGGTCACGAAGAAAATAAACGCAGAAAGCACTACTTTATTCTGAAGTCCACGTTATAGCGTTTGTTTACGTAACTTGCCGGTAGCTTACCAGCATACCAAAACTACCATCACATGCTGATTTAACCCTTCCTCGGATACCATCACAAAGTAAAACTTATCTCCAAAGCAAACAGAGGTAGAGCAGGTCGTCCACCAATCGGAAGGTCGGTGGTTTCGATCCCCGGCTGCTCCGGTCACATGTCGATGTGTCCTTGAGCAAGACACTTAACCCCAAATTGCTCCTGAAGGCTGAGCCACATGTAGTGTAAAGCGCTAAACATGCGGTAGGTTAGACTTAAGGGTCCCGGTTTGGGGGTTTGAAAATGTGGTCCCCCTAAACCAACCTTGTGACGTCACAGGCTAGAATACTGCAACATGGCAGCACTCTTGCCACGAAAGATTAAACAAAGCTTCTTTTTTTTTAAATGCTGACATTTGTCATGTTTGTTATATAATTGTTCATTAGAGTGGAAATCCATTGAGTGAACCAGCTTAACTTGGTTGAACGTTTCATTTCCATTTTAAAGATTTGAAAAACAGAGTTCGAACTCGGCTGACCGCAGTCTTGTATGACCCTCACTGAACTTCATTAATAGCACAAAATGTTTGGCTATCTACTTATTTATTTATTTTTATTGTGTTTTTTTTATGTGTTGAATGTTTGTTTTGTTTCATTTCTGTTGTCCTTTTATGTTTGACACCGCTCTTTGTTTATGTTTTCGCTATGCTTCTTTTGTATGTAAATGTGTTTAATGTTTTCTGCTGTTACTATGTATACTGTAATTTTGAAATAAAAAAAAATAAACAATTCTTATCTTCCTTGATGTCATGTACGACGTCACAGAGGAGGTTAGCAGTACTACAAGTTATTGGGCGGGGCTTATGTTTCGCGTCATGTGTGACGTCATATGTGACGTCATGTGTGAGCAAAACGTCATATGTGACGTCATGTGTGACCAAACGTCATATGTGACGTCCTGGCCACCCAAAACCGAGTTTACCTATAGGACCCGTTTCTCTCCTTCCTCTAAGCTCCAGGTCTCCCTTTGTGGAGACCTGGAGAGCTCTGAACATCTCTGTCAGACGCCAGAGACAAGGCTGTGAGTCTCGGCAGAGGAGGCTGTACCTCGCCACGGGCTAAATCGTCTGATCGCAACCCGAGGTTGAACAGAGGATCCGTGGCGGAACTGCCAGGCATGGGCGTGCTGCGGTGCACGAAGTGTCCTGAGAGCAGGGTGGTAGTGGAGCAGCATGCACACGCATGCTGCTCCACTGGCACGTAGGCGCCAGGCCTCAGCCTTGTTTCAGAGTCTAGCTGCCAGGCATGGACGTGCGTGTGCACGGAGGATATGCTCCACTGGCAGGTAGACTCCAGGTGAGATTCAGGGTTCAGAGCATTTTTTTTTTTTTGGGGGGGGGGGGGTTCTGTCTCAAATCAAATAATCACAGCTTCATAACTGTCACCAGTGGTGGAATGTAACTAAGTACATTTACTCAAGTACTAATCAATTGTGAGATGTCAGCAGGATTATTACTTTATGCATCATGTAAGCAGCCAGATTACACACAGTATTTAGGCTACAATAGAGGCAGTATTGAGCACAGCATGGAAATGTAACCTGATGCAACAACTTTATCAATTCATGAAAAAAAGACATGTTTGTACTTGTAATGAAAATGCGCACACTGCATGCACTGCAATTAAGGGCCTGTTAATTACGTAGTAATGTGAAGAAATTGCCAGGAAATAACAGTAAAGTAAAATCAGTCGAATCAAAGCAAAGACTGTGTGACTTTATGACAGCTGCTCAATCAGGCCATGTGGCAGATGGATGCTTTGGATAAAAGTATGTTATTTTGTTACAGCAATAATTGTTCAGAGAAAAGTAAATTAAAAAATGGGTGCAAGGTGATCACATGTATGCAGAACATGTTCAAGTATTGACACAGTTCTTCATGAGTCAAGCTTATACCTTTATATCAAACTTTTTGTAATAACGTTGCAGAGATATCATACATGCTGATATTACTAATATCTTGGGTGAGGGGGTTTTCTGTGCTTCTCTGTGCTGCCTGTGATATTCTGGGACACACAGGCCATTTCTTTCACCACCTGCAGGAAATCATCTTATGTAGGTAGCCTACTCTATCTTACTGCTGCAGGTTAACTGTCACTGCTTCTAGCTGCCATGTTAAAAAGGCCAGCACCACTACAGCATTACTTCTTATTTCCCTTAATTCCTCCGATGAACTGTTCAACCATTTACCTGCTGATAAAGAGCTGCAGAGCATCCAGACCAACATCTATTTGTAACATAGCAGCAGACTTGATTACCAGGAGCCATCAGGTCTGCAGATAAAGTATGATCGTTTTTGACTTAAAACTAGACTTTTACACCATATTGGACCATTATTATTAATATAGATAACGACATGTAATTCTTCTGGCAATGTTTGTACCGTAAAATGATATTCTGTAAATCAAAAGAGCAGATTCAGAGAAGAGAACATGGTGCATCGCGCATTAGTGACCAACCAGTTCAGCTCCACATCCTAACACAGGGGTCAGCAACCTTTACTATCAAAAGAGACATTTTAGTCAAAATAAAAAAAAAATTCTGTCTGAAGCTGCAAAACGTTTGATCATTGTGATGAAGGTAACACAGTTTATAGTGTAAGTATATAGTATATAAGTCTAATGCAGTGAGGGCCAAAGTGCAAATGTACTACAGAGTATTAAGGCCATATTGAGGGAAAAAACATCTGAGATTTACAGAATAAAGTCAGAATATTACGAGAAAAAAGTCATAACTTTACGAGAAAAAAGTTGTAATATTATGAGAATAAAGTCATAACTTTACGAGATTTTTTTTAATATTACGAGAATAAAGCCATAACTATAGGAGAAAAAAAGTCGTAATATTACCAGAATAAAGTCATAACTTTACGAGAAAAAAAGAATATTATTGTAAAATTACTACCTTATAATAATGACTTTATTATCATAATACTATGACTTTTCTTCTCATAAACTTCTGACTTTATTCTCGAAATCTCAGATTTATTTTTTTTCCTCAATGTGGCCCTAATACACCGTCATACCATAGACCTACAAAAATGATAAATAAAAATGAAAATGCAAACAAAAAACAGTAATTCATTTCCATTTTTAAAAGTCCACAGGGAGCCACTGGAGAGGAGCTGAAGAGCCACATGTGGCTCCAGAGCTGCAGGTTGCTTAGAGGCCCCTGATCTAACAGAATGACTAGTAGAGGATTCAAGATATTGTGTACTGCTTTTGCAGGACGTAAACATTGGATCGATACATTGCATTGATAGATTACAGCGTCGGCTTGTCCGGATGATCTCCACGTAGTTTTTACGCAGCGCAAAAACGTGCTGGAACAGCAGAGAAAACTCTGACTTTAGAAAAACAAACTTGAACATGAACATAGTCTACTGTATGTGGAAGCAGCCACAGCCACTACACAGTCAACAACACAGAGCTAATGCATGAGAAATGGAGAGGAGAGCAAGAGGGAGTGGACAGTGAATGGATGAGCCATAACCACGTTACTATGGTTCATAATAATGCAGGACTGTGAGGATTCATCCATTTCATGCAGGAGATAAGCAAGAATCTACCGATCATCCCACAGAGGTTCATATGAGACGACAGAGCAGTCACATCACATGTCACCTTGACTAGGCTACAGTGGAAATCAACATCACTTGAGTAAAACTGAAAACATATGATTTATTTCTTCCTTTTATACATGTTTACATTTATAAATACATAGAAATAGGAAACACACAGTTATTGCTGCTGTAAAAACACTCAATGTATGCGCACAAGAGGAACTTTCATAGTATCTGTGTTGCATAAAGTGATCAGAAGATAATGCATAACTGATTTAGGCTATATGAAAACGAAATGGATTATTACTAAAAGCTAATGAATGCAAGTAAATATCTAAGCACCTGTCTTGGATATATTTATACGCATATCTTGGTAATGTATACTTCAGATGTATTTTTATATGCATTTCATTAGGCTAAATACATTTCCACAGTTTGTACTATAGGCTATATTTGTTTAATTAAAACGTTTATGTGTAGCTATTTATACAAATCAAATTGTAAACAAATATAATATAGCATATATGCTATAATAAAACCAACTGAAAATATCATGTCTGTTGGCCAACAGATTGAATTGGATAAAGAGAAACAATACATAAGGCAATACTGCATTTATTTTGCATTTAACTTGAGTAAAACTGAAAACATATGATTTATTTCTTCCTTTATCTTCTGGTAAATCAACATTTCCCCCCATAGCTGACAATAATGACATAGTATGACGAGAAGAGTTTTCTCCTGAAGTCTTGGCTCATTAAACTGTTTCATTAAGTGCTGACTCTCTGTGAGGTGACGTCACAATTCGTGGGCGATTCTTATGTTGTGTGACGTCACAGATGATATTATAGCAGCACAAGTTATTGGGCGGGGCTTTAATGTTCCACGTCATATGTGACGTCATGTGTAACCAAAACCGAGTTTACTTATAGGACCCGTTTCTCTCCTTCCTCTAAGCTCCGGTCTCCCATTTAGGAGACCTTGGAGCGCTCTGATTCTGTCAGACGCCAGAGACTTGGTTGTCAGCCTAGGCTACACCTCGCCACGGGCATCTCCTCTACCTGCGGGGTAGGTTTTGATCCGTGGCGAAACTGCCAGGCATGGACGTGTGCATGGAGCTAGTGCTCCACTGGCACGTAGGCTTCAGGCCACAGCCATGTTTCAGAGTCCAGCTGCCAGGCATGGACGTGTGCATGGAGCACTAGGCTCCACTGGCAGGTGGACTCCAGGCGACATTCAGGGGTTCAGAGCAATTTTTTGGGGGGAGGGTTTTTTTTGTCTCAAATCAAATAATCTGATACACAGATTATATTTGAACAGTCTACTGTGTGTCACAGCTTCATAACATAACTCATTAGTGCTACTTAAGATATACTAAAACATAATTAAGTGTACTAAGTGTACTATTTTGACACAGCATTATGATGCACTTAAATGTAGTTATGTACATATTTTTTTTACTAATGATGCACTTTTTAAAAATGAATTATTTTTATACTCAAAGTATATTTTAATCCACTTTTCAGATAACTGTTTACACACTTATAGTATATAAAAAATACATTTTAAATTCAATTAAAATGTGTGGATAATACACTTTAAATATAATTTATTACAATTGGAGTGACTTTGAAGTTTCCTTAAAATATAACTGAAATACAATAAAGTGTATTCATAAAACGTACTGATCAGTTAAAAAAGTTGTACTTAAGAATATTGAAGTGCAACTTAATGGTGTGTCAAAATAGTACACTTAAGTACACTTAAATTTATTTCAGTATATCTTTAGCACTAATGATATATTCTTAGTATACTAAGTACATTGTTACACTAAAAAATAGCACACTTTAGTATAGTAATCATGTGTGCTATTCTGTTCATATTTTTTTTATGAAATAAGTTCCCATGGGATCCACTGATGCACCCCTCAGAGGAAATACATCACTACCCAGTTAAAAAAAAAAAATGCACTGAAGTTCACTTAATTTAAGTATACTTGGTATACTTCCATATGCACATGTGATTAGTGTACTAAAGTGTTTTATTTTTGAGTGTACTAACAATGTAGTATACTAATGATATGTAATTTGTTGCTTCTTAAGATATGCTAAAACATAATTAAGTGTACTATTTTGACACACCATTATGATGCATTTAAATATGCAAATAAATATTAACTACACACAAAAATAAAAACAGACTGGATGGTATTTTTTATTTATATTTTCCAAATAGTCTTGAACCACATTCTCAAAACAAACACATATTCAGCAATCAGATCATTTCATTTCCCTTCATTTCCCAACATTCAATTTGTAATGTTAATATAAATACATGAGTGAATTTAATTTTGGTGGCGCTTAAAATCAACAATCTCAGTAGTAAAACTTTGAATTGATGAGTAAATCTAAGGTTAGTACGACAGAACTCTATCAAAAATAACACAGATTCTGATAATAAGGCACCAGGTTATTTAAATTTCCACTGAGTCAAATCAGGAGGTGGATTTGAGGTAAAGTAGTTGCACTGCTAAATGTTCAAATAAACAGAGAGAACAGTCCTATAACTGGAATGGTAACTCTTTAACTTGTTTTTGTATCATGAGTCACCAGTTTCACCACACTGGGTGCTCCAATCTGATGTACATTGTATATAAAGTGAATGAGTGATACTGAAACTGAAAATACTATAAAACCTGTTTGTGCCTGTGTTGTTTTGAACACCTGAGTGGAGTGTACAGTGTAAAAACTGAAGGAGCTACGATTACAACTCAAGTCAATCCCAGTCTTCTGATCACAAAGCTTTTTCTAGCTACACAAGCATGAATATTAGAGCACTGAAGATAATCACGCTCTGCAGCTTCACATCACCAGAATAAAGTCCTACATTAAGATGTCACTTCACTGTCCAGTTTCAATTTCTTGAGGTAAAACAATGTGATAATGTGAAAATTTGTTAGCACACTACCATCACCAGTTCTTGTATATGAGTTAGTTTAAGTCAGCCGTTTAGGTAAATATAGCAAAAAGTCTACAGCAACGTCTGCATGAACAGAAAAAGTGATTTCTTAATCAGCAAAGGGCTGGTGTATGAATATGTTTTAGTACGCAAAAATAAGTAGTGCAATGTTAATAAGTCCCTTATTTCCTGTTTTAAAGCCCAATAATCACCCTTAAAGTGGAAATGAAATGTTCAACCAAGTTAAGCTGGTTTGCTAAATGGATTTCCACTCTAAGTAACAATTACAGTATATAACAAACAGGACAAATGTCAGCATTTAAAAGAAAAAAGAAGCTCCGTCTTTCGTGGCAAGAGCGTCGCCATGTTGCAGTACTTTAGTCTGTGACGTCACCAGGTTGGTTGGCTCGGCTGAGCAACATAGATACAACGGTAGAGACCTTGAAAGACAGAGTCTGAGGAAACACAGGACAGAAAAAGGGGGGGGGGGGGGGACTATTGTATTGTTCCTGGATGTAAAGATGAGTATTATAATGTTAAAACAAAGCAAAAAACAGTCCATTTCATAAACTGCCGCTGAAACGGAGATCAGTACTGCAGCGCTGGCTATGGTGACACAGAAAGAGCCAACCGACAGGCACTGAGTCCAGCTGCAGCTGACTGTCTCCCCATGTCCTGTGTCCTCTCCCTCTCTGATCACCTGTCTCTCCTCCTCTGCTGTCTCATTCAGACCGTTCAAAGACGGGGTCATGAAGAAAATAAACGCAGAAAGCACTACTTTATTCTGAAGTCCACGTTATAGCGTTTGTTTACTTAACTTGCCAGTAGCTTACCAGCATACCAAAACTACCATCACATGCTGATTTAACCCTTCCTCGGATACCATCACAAAGTAAAACTTATCTCCAAAGCAAACAGAGGTAGAGCAGGTCGTCCACCAATCGGAAGGTCGGTGGTTTCGATCCCCGGCTGCTCCGGTCACATGTCGATGTGTCCTTGAGCAAGACACTTAACCCCAAATTGCTCCTGAAGGCTGAGCCACATGTAGTCTTTCTTGCCATGAAAGATTAAACAAAGCTTCTTTTTTTTTAAATGCTGACATTTGTCATGTTTGTTATATAATTGTTCATTAGAGTGGAAATCCATTGAGTGAACCAGCTTAACTTGGTTGAACGTTTCATTTCCATTTTAAAGATTTGAAAAACAGAGTTCGAACTCGGCTGACCGCAGTCTTGTATGACCCTCACTGAACTTCATTAATAGCACAAAATGTTTAAGGTGATAATTAATTTCCTACTTATTTATCTTAGCATCAAAGTAGAGTTGAGCAGCAGTGCAGTTCATGCAAAAGTAGGGCGTTTCCAGCTGATCCTTCTTATGCTGCACCATCTTGTATGTCTCAGATGTATTTTGGTTGTTAACATCCTCTTCAAGCCTTCGATTTGGGCCTTGAGATGAGTGACCATTGTGTTTACTCTGCTGTTGGCTCTGTGAATGGTACCACCTTCCTCCCAGCCACAAACACCTCTGCTATGTTACGATCATCACCTGACAAAGAGGAAGAAACGGAGACACATATAAAGTAAATGGTGATTGGCACATTAGAGTCTGAAAAGACAAATAAACAGAAACGGACACTCACCCAAATTCAAGAACTTTTCCAAAATAATCTGAAAATTGAAATGATGATAAATTAGCATTACACTGAAATAAAATGGTCTGCTTTCATTAATTTGTGTGTAAATGTATAAATGAAGCCCCACTGCCAACCTTTGGTTCCTCACACTGGATCAGGTCGATGGGTCCATCAGGAGCAGCTACATTCACCCTCAAGGCGTCAAAGTCTTTGCCCACTTCAAAATTCCCTGTCCGGTCATCCAGGGACAAGGCTACAGACAAGACACATCATAAAAGAAGCTGTTGTATTCTCTCCTCTCTTGTAAAACTGCAATCAGTCATCGTCAAAAATATCTCGTTCCCATGGCTACTTGTGTGTTGAATCAGGCATTTCTGCTGCTGAGTGACTTAAACACTTTAGCAAGACTGTTGGTGGAGACTAAGACGAACAGAGAGACAGAACACTTTTTAACTGTAACTTCTACACACTCTGCTGGTTTTGGGTCTTACCCTGGCTGCCTCCCAGTGTGGCCAGTCTGAACACCTCCTCGAAGGTGAGCGTGTCGTGTTCTGGGTCCTGGATGGTCAGGGCTTTAGATGTGTCCAGAGTTCTCCTCACAGCATCCAACATCGAGGCCGAGTAGCCCCCCGCCACATCTGACACCACAAACACAGATTGCGGATATGAAAAAGCATCACATTATCAGATTTCTGCTGCTTCGAGGCCTGAAATTCAGGTCTTCAGATGTTTTCAGTTTGACATTTAAAGCAGCGAAATCCAAACAAAGTGATCTGCTGGTGGTTAGCTGACCTGCATGCCAAGTCTCTCTGCTGACTGCCCTCTTTAAAACAATAAAACACTAAAATGCTGTAAAACCATAACAATATCCTCCTAGCACGTATCTCACTGCCTGCCTTCTGATCCCATGCATGCTTGTATGTACGGGGCAGGAAGTTTCTAACACAAAGCTTAATCATCAAACAATATTTAGTGCGGACGGACTTTGTCAAAAGTGGTCTGGAAATACTTAGAAGTGAAATGTGCACACAGTCGCTCCGCTCCTACCTGTTCCCAGCCCCAACTTCACTTTGTGTTTCAGGACGTTCCGGACATTCAACATTCCACTGCATAACCTGAGCACATATATATAGAGAGAGAGAGAGACATGATAAAGTTTCATCTGTTGCATTTACAATGCTATATTATTTAAAGGGACTGTTTGTAACTTTTTACACGTACAAATCTACCGGGTCGGGATCCCATGCGCGCTCGCATATGCGTTGCATAAGCGCGCTCGCATACGCTCGCTCACGTGTGGCTACGCTGTTCAGACCTCTCCTCTGCTTGCTTGTCTTCACTCACACAACACGCGTTCTCGCTCCATCTCACGTCAATGAGCGCACACTACACACTGCAGAAGAGTTAGTTTAGCTCTGAGAATATCTATTGAATGTACAGTGGACGTTTGTGCAGAAATAAATGCTGCAGCTCCTCCAGACCAACAGAGGTTTTCCGTGTCTTGTGAAGTGACGGGGCTCCGCAACGAGTAACGTTGTCGGTCGGAGACAACAACGTTACTCCTAGGATCAGCAGTGATTCATGGAGAGACCTTCGTCTGGTCAGCTAACATTACTGCCAAGCAGGTGAAATATAGAGTGATATTGTGGTTTTAGCTGACGTGTGTCGCCTCACTGTTTTGAGCGTTGCTCATTGATGTCTATTTAGAGCGAGCAAGCGCGAGCAACAGGACACTGACTTTCGTTGACTTAACGGCCACAGGTGTCGCTGTTAACAAGCAATTCTGAAAGTTACAAACAGTCCCTTTAAGTGCTATTTTATTGTAAAATCTGTGTCTTCATAGCATTTGGTCGCCTATAGTCTTGAGAAACAGTGACTTACGAAATGTTGGAATTGGGACAGTGAGACAAAGAGGTTCCTGTCTCTCTGAACAGAGCCAACTCTTCATCACTGAGGTGGCAGCCGTGAGCCATCACTGTCTGTGAATCATCATCATCATTTATCAGCATTTATATTTTTTCTACAAAATGTCTGCCCGCATATGTGTAAGCAAAGATGTGACGTGTGTTCTCACCTTGTCAGTGAGCAGGTTGTATTTGTGATACACGTCCGTGTAAGACTCTGATTCAGGAAACAGCTCCTTTACAAGCTGAATTTCCTCGACGTTTTCACTGATGTGACTCTGGAAATAAACACACATACATCAGATATTAAACTGTTGTGTAATCTTTAGGGCTGTCAATCGATTAAAATATTTAATCGCATGATTGTCCATAGTTAATCGTGAATAATCGCAAATTAATCGCACATTTTTCATCCTTTCAAAATGTACCTTAAACGGTTTGTCAAGTATTTAATACTCTTATCAACATGGGGGTGGGAAAATATGCTTGCTTTATGCAAATGTATGTATAAATTTATTATTGGAACTCAATTAACAACACAAATGAATGACAAGTATTGACCAGAAACCCTCACACATTTTACCTTTGAGAATTGCACGTGTGTGTATTTATTTCATTGTTCAAAAACCCCACTGGTCCAACACTAAATGGTCTCTATGGCAACAGTCCCCTGTGGACATAGCCTGGTTTGGTTGCCACAGTGAGCTCACCTGAATGTGCAGGTTGTTATTCTTAGCGATTGCTCCCAGCTGTCCCAGCAAGGCTCCTGAGCAGGATGGAGCGAAGCGGGGAGTCACCACTGGCCTCACTAGAGGGTACTACCCAATACACAACAAGACAGAGGATTTAAAAATCTTTTTTTTTTTTTTAATGCAGGTCTACCTTGATTTTCTTTCTTACATCCTTGACTTGTTCTGTTTATTGTATAATTGGACCTTACCTTTTTGTTCAAGAGCTCAGCAATGAACCTTGAGGGGAACAAAACAATGATTGTAACTCATCTGGCGCAGCCACATTTGCAAATTTGAAATTGCCCAAAACTTTTACAACAACTTCTAAACAAATAACATCTGCATCTTGTAGAGATGTTCCTCACTCAGAGACATATCTACCTATAGATGAACTGTTACATACATCATGGCAATATACATCTCAACTGTCTGCAACATATCTGTTGCTATCTGTCGCTATCTATTACATATTCTTCACACAAGTTCTTCACACACATACTGTAAGCCGCATATCCCGTTGGACACTGTTTAAAATACTGTTGATTTCAATGCCGTTTCTCTAAATCAGCTGTACACTGTGAAACTAGAGCCTACACATAAAGTCCTTCCTACTGTATTAAACAGTTGATACCCACCGACAGGTTTCCTCTTGACACTCCTGACTGGTCTCTTTGTAATGTTTCACAGAATTGTTCCTGTCCATACACACCTTGCCAACCAAGGCACGCTGTCCAAAGTCATCTGCAAGGAAAACAAGGATGATGAATAATGAGAACAATATGAATAAACATTAATCCATTAAAGGGACGGTATGTAACTTTTTACACATATAAATCGTTTTTTATTGCAAATGAGGGAACAGGTTTTTTAACCTAACCTAAAAAATTAGACCCTCCGCGACTTTCTGTTTCCTCTATCAGCCTGTAGACCGCTTTTTATGTGAAGTACTCAGGTCGCTGTGTGTGACATCATGCGCGCTCGATTGTGCCTATACTCTCTTGACCGCAGCAACAGGGATAGCTACCGTTTGGTTAGAAATGAAGTCCGTGAACGCAAACAAACGACCAGCAGCCACAACTCAGACTCTAACACAGACTCCACGGAAGCACAAAAATCGCAAAGTTATAGCTAGTGATGCCCGTCTTGCAAAACAGGAATATGACCAACGTCGGTGGGGGGGGGGGGGGGAACCAGTGTTGTGGGAGTGTTTGTGCACGTGGGAAGTGAGTGGTGAAGCAAGAGAGAGAGAGCGGCGGCGAAACGAGCGAGCAGCAGAGCAGAAGAGAGTTAGTTTAGCTTTGAGAATATCAGTGAATGTCCAGTCAAAGTTGCAGTTTGCCCAGAAATAAATGCTGCAGCTGCTCAGGACCAACGGAGGTGTCCCGCGTCTTGTTTCCCTGTCTCCCATGTGCTTTCTGACCACGGTCGGGAGGCTGAAGCAGGAAAAGTTAACACTAGGATCAACATCGGCCAAGTTCAGTCTCGTGTGTCGTCTGTTTTGATCGATGCTAGCATCTACGTAGCGCGAGCACAAGTGCGAGCAACAAACCGCTGAGTGTCGTGCGGCCACAGGTGTCACTGCTAGAAAGCTATTTGTAATTCTTACATTGAGTCCCTTTAAGTCAGTTTATAAAGCAAACTATAGCCTAGTCAGTTCACTGGGTTTGGAGCTCACACCAAATGTGTTACTATTGGGTAACATATTCCAACTTTACATCAGTCATTATCATTCAATATTTAATTAGCAGTATTAGCAGTAATTGTTGAACACACACCTAATCAACAATCTTCATAATGTCACCTGTCACCTGCAGCGTATTGCAGCATTTCAGGTTCTTCACGTGTCAGAGTCAAATCCTGCTGTCACTCACAAACCGTAATCCCAGTCTTCTTATATAAATGCACGTACAGACCAGACATACATACATAACACATACACATCCCACAAGTGCACATGCACACTCTTACACAAGCTTGTGCACGTAGAAAGCTATCAAGTGAGTTATCTTTCAGCAGCAGTACAGTCGGGAATTATTTTGGTTCTGTCACGCACCACGTTGAATCCACGACAAATATGCTGTTTGTATCGGCAGAAAAGTACTAATGAGTTTACTGTAAACAAGTTGACAGTAATATTCATTTATTGCTCCCCACCTCAAACAGGCAATTAATTTGTTCTAGCTGATCAGAGCCCTCAGGACTGTGTGGGTGACGCATAGACTGTTCTTGTCTGCATCCCTTTGACGTTAGCTTTGTTTCACTTGGAACAAACTACATATACATTATCATTCTTATCTGATACATACGCCTCCTTCAGCCTGAGCAGATGTGTGATAGACCTTTTTCACAGCTGACCTTTTGGCTCTATACCAGGAAAAGCACATGTGTAGCTGTGGATTGGGAGTGGGGGGCATGTGAGAGGTGATACCTAATGTTACTAACTCTCATACTTTTAAGTTTAGCTATAAGATTTTGCTTCAACAAGTTTAGTGTAAGAGATACTACATGGTCACTCAGGGACTGTGAGAGAGCTTTGAGCTACCATGACTGAACATTTCCAGTCAAATCAGGCAGAAAATGTGCATACCAGTATATATAACAGATTTCCCACGGCCCGGCGATGGCGACAAAGCGAGAAGCTCTGATTACTCCTCTATATCTTACCATACTAGACAATAGAGGTTTGCTGCTATATTAATGCTCTGTATATCGTATATAGCAACTTTATGCATACATTTTAAATATGTAAAATTGTCAAACATGCCTATGCAAACACATGTTCTACTAAATGGAACAGCTGCTCAGAACAGGGCAAAGGTTGCTTTTTATTTTCTCTGTGTGGGTTTATGTCACCCTTTCGACTTTTGTTAGTTATACCCTTTTGTAATGTAACTTTGTTAGTGCAATGTTTTGGTGTTGTGTCATTGGAAGTGTCTGGGGAATTGGGGAGCATTGTTTGTCCTGGTCAATTTTACTTTTTGTATTAATGAAAACAATGTTTACAACAAAAAAAAGCACAGGGCAAAGGTCAGGGTTCATCAACCCTGATAACACCGAATGCCAAAGCCAGTCAATGGTTATTTCATTACACATTTATGTGAGTGTGTGTGTGTGTTCAGTATTACGCAACACAACACCATGATGATAAGGATAGAAGGCATAAAGGTGAACAAAATTATGTGTTTCTAACCCAGTTGAGAAAACCAAGGGAAACAGGACCATTCTGACTTTAAGGAGTTTAGAAAAACATATCAGCTGATTGGAGCACTTTCTGCCTGACTGTAATGAAAGGTATTAATTACAATTACTGGGATTAATCTGATGTATGTTTCACCACAGTCGAACAAAGCATATGGATCAATTATCGCATTGTGAGCTACTGCTCTGATTGTAAAAGCGACTATGCAGCTTGAATATGTCAGACAGGACTGTGACCTGACTTTGTTCGCAGACTTACTAGTAATTTCCTAATTTTTTATTCACAAGATTTAGGTCAAAATGTGTGTGTGCGTGTCTGTGTGTGTGTGTGTGTGTGTGTGTGTGTGTGTGTGTGTGTGCGTGTGTTTGTGTGTGTGTGTTTGCGTGTGTGCCTGTGTGTAGGACATCTTACTTGCAATCTGGCCCAACAGGAGAGAGGAGTCTGTATGTATGGTAGCAAAGTAACATGCAGTGGTTGTTCCGTTTCTCAGGGTCCTTTTCTGTAAAACACAGGTGATCATATTACAGGATTAAGACGACATTTAAACACTTTCTCTCTTTTCTATATGTTGTTAAACCATTGAACTGTTCACACCCTTCTCAAATCATAGCCTGTGTGACAATAGAGGGAACCTCACTGAATTTTCCACTTTTGCAATTGGCGAATTGCGATGCCATCGACAAACTCACAAACACATCGAGCCTGTAACACTTGCAGTGTGCCGCAGAGCTCAGTTTTGGCTCCCTGTGACTGATGCACAGCAAGTGTAAGTGGTCACTTATTTCATGATGCCAGAAAACTCACCACTACTTGAGAGTAGACCCTGTGGGCAAACTGCAGGTCCTTGAAGCGTGACTCCACAGGAAAGGTGTAGGTATGGAGCCACTGCAGTAAGGGCATGTCCAGGGCCGTGCCAGCGTAGCTGTACTGGGCTGCATGGATGTGGGTGTCCACCAGTCCTGGCATGAAGAACTCACTGCAGTGCAGCGAGCCATGGAGATGGTTCAAACATACAGTATTGTTTTTATGGCACTATGTAAGGACTGATTTAATGTCCATGTATGATGTCTCTATATTCAGTAATTCATTTATGTATTCTACTCACTGTTGTGCCAGTTGAGTGACTTCAGACGGGCTGAATCCAAAGGTCTGAGATAGTCTGTACAGCTCCGTGCCTTCGCCAATGAAAGCAATCTGATGGCAGATCGCAGAATGGATATCAGACAACAGTTGATGATTACCAAAAATGTGTTTGGAAGAAAAAGAGAGTAAGCTGTGAGAGCTGGAGAATACCTGAAGAGCAAATAGCATATTATAATTACCATTTAGCTTATATATTTCCCAACTGCTTCTGTGACAAGATACATGAAGTCGGTGTGAGGTTGTGTAAATAGCACCCTTTTTTCTGTACATGTCTTTGATGGTGCTGAAGCTCAGTTCTAGTGATCCACCTCCTTAACAACCACTGTGTGATTTCCACAATGTCCCCATATTGTATTTCCTTACTGATAATAACAGTGTGGGAGATTGCATGCATGTTCAAGGATGTCGTATGCATTTGAATCCCACTTGTAGTATTTGAAGAGGGTTCTCCACACTGTTGCAAAGGTTTGTTTTTTTTCTGTCTGAGAGCTTATTGTGAAAGTTGCTCAGCAACAGCTCACTGTAGAAGACAATTCAGATATTATGACAGATTTACGCCTTATCCCTTAAGCTCAATGCCTTTTAAACCAAACTGTGCCAAGGTTTAGGAGTAAGCTGGTTAATGAGTTATGCATTTATCAAATAACAGATAACAGCTGTATATCATATGTTTTCAAAACCATAAATAGCAAAAAAATATATATATATATTAAATACTTCTAAATCGGACCAAAAGCTGTTTTAGATATTTTAGAGCCTGACAAACCTTTCCGTCTGTATCCACCCCCAGGAGCTTATCCTCCAGGATCTGCAGCGCAGTTTGCTGGGTCGAGTGGATAAATGTCCCCCTGTAGACGTGAGCGATACGAGAGTTTGCCATCCTTTCAATCGATTATGGTCGGAGTCGAGCAGTGAGATACCTTCAGCAGCAGCAGCAGCAGCAGTGCACCGTGGTTTTGTTCTCTTGGAGATCACCACCACGCGCCAGGACGCACGAGTCCAACTGACTGTAAAGACATTCTGCAGCCAATGAGAGAATAGTGTGTGTGTGTGTGTGTGTGTGTGTGTGCGTGTGCGTGTGTTGGGGTATGTCTGATCGTCACGTTGTGATGGTGAAACTATCACAGAGTCATCAAAGACTGAATGATCAGATAAAGTTTCCAGTTTTGCTTTTCTTTTACATGCACCGAGGGTTGTCAACCAGATGCTGGACTTTGAACTGTGCCTTGTGAATGATAATTCATTACAGGGACCAAACAGCCTGACTGACCTGTCAGTCACTAGGTGCTGCTCCACTCTTACAGTACCAAGAAACTTACTTTGCCCACAAGGTTTCTGTGAACAAACAATATATCTGTGCAATATCAATACACTGAATGTGACTACCTCTATCTGTGCAATATATCCTTGATGCAATATACACCTCAAGTGAAACCTTGTTTACATTTTATTTATTACATCTACCCTACCTATTTTACAAGTGCAATTACCTCTGTTTACATTACATTTATTTTTATAGTTTATACTTCTATGTAACACTTCTGTTTATATGTATTTATTACATCTACTTTACCTGTTTTATTTGCTTTATAACTGTGTGTGTTTTACCTGTTATATGTTTTATCTGCCTCGTTTAGTCTTGTCAAGTATTTGTTTTAAAGCACTGACCAGAAGTGGCAACTGTGAATATCGTTGTATTTATTACAATGACAATAAAGCTTTCTATTCTATTCTATTCTCTGTGGCAAAATCCTGCGCAAATTTATGTAATGATCTTTTTTTTTTATCTCAAAGAACGAGTGCAGTGACATTGCAGCCCATTCCCATTCCCAGGGCGTCAAATACCGATGCATTGTCACGGCCCTCTGCGTTAGATACTGACGCTTAAAGCACCCTTCCTATAATAGTTCCAATAACTACAATGTAAACCCATCCGTGTCAATATTAAACGCTCAGGGAAAGTGTGCCGGAAGTGTGGAGACATAGCTTTAAAAGCAAAAAGACAAGTGATGTTCGTTCGTGTACCATGGCCCATCATTTTCACTGTACAAACGTAGTAGTTTTAAGCTCAACCATGTTGTTTTTTCCTAAACCTAACTATAGTGGTTTTATTGCCTGAACCAATGCAAATGTTTTTGTTTACTTCACAACAATAAGCACGTGTTGACTGCGACCAAAAAGTAATGCTGAGGGGTCGTTAAGCACATGTTTACTGACCGAAAAGAGTGACGCTGAGGGGTCTGACAAAGCTACAGTATATGAGTTGGGATAGGAAAGTGTTGCAGTGTCATGGTATCACTGAAATGAATGAATCAAGAGGCTGGAGAAGTTGTTGTTATATTCACGGGTCTTTAAATCCTGTAGGTCTCAATTCCCTGCAAATCAAACTGCATTTTGGGTAGTAAGCTGCGGAGAGAGAAGGCTTTATGAAAGAGGACATTATGTACCATCAGCCTTTCAAGAGACGGAAGCACATCTATGTCCAAACATAGGATACACTTCCTCCTGGAACTTGAATTTAAAAAAAAACTGAAATATTGCAAACGCTGCTATACTTCTGTGCATGACAGTGAGCACATATATGTGTGGGTTCAGTCTTGCGTGATTAATTGTTCCTCTTTGTCGGTGCACTTGTTGGCATGTTTTGGCAAGTTCTCATGGGCTACATCTTCATAATAACAAGGTAATTATGGGGTGGTTAATATTAGGGTTTAATTTTTGTAAGTGGGTAAAAACAAAAATAGAGTAGAAACATCTTACAGTTGGGCAGAACGTACAGCGTTGTAATAGCGTGGTAACAATAGGCCAGTACAATTTGGTAATAAAAAGATGATATAATACCTTTACAACCACAGCTGAAATTTCTCCTCCTTTACCATTTTAAATGTTCCTTTTTTTAAA